>NC_143444.1:23125412-23427684 GCF_987193195.1 Phasianus colchicus | reverse complement strand
AAGCATTCTTTCATCAGTGAGTACATTCTCTTCCACAAAGCAATACTTGCATGTAAGCTAATACTTGAGGTGAACAGATTATCTTGTTTTGTTAGATGTTTTCCTGTGAGGATACAGTCCTTCCATGTGATGTCATGGCATATTTCACTTGTGGTGGAAGGCATAATTCTCTTACATTTTCTGTTCACATGAACTGAATTTCTCCCCAGGATTTTGCAGCTTTAAAGAATTTTCAAGGTAATGTTTTCACTTCTCCTGTTCTGGTTTGTTTCTAAATCTCTTCCATACCACCTTCTCAAATGCTGAGCTTCTACTCGAGACTTGAATTTTTGGAAAAGAGAGCAGATAGTAATTGTTTCCCTACCATTCTACTTCTCAGAGTTATTGTATTCTAGGTGTTAGTTCCACATCAAATTTCATTGCGCCTCAACCAAGGCAAATGAAATGTGAGCAATAATAAAGATGCCTATAGCACTGTTGCTGATTCCATTATTTCATTGAATCATCATGGTTGGAGACTTTAACTTCCTGCGTATGGGAGGGAGAATATGTGCTGCTAATGCTGATAGAGCCCACATGTCTGAAAAGAGGTGTCTTCAGCAAGCAGTGAATTATCTGTAGGTGGTTTTTTTGAGTTCCAGTTTGAATATGATGCTAGAGTATGCAGTAAAGACTGATCAAAGCATATTGTCTTTAATTAAAATGGAGCAACCACAAAAGGCCTCATTTACAATAAAGAGTAAGAAATTAAATATATATGTGTGTATATGTGTATATATATGTGTGTGTGTATAACATTTTGAACAGAGATGGAATTCATCAGCCAAAAAACTTCAAACTGAAGTTCTTCGGTGAAGGGTGAAGTAAAAATTGACACAGAAGCAAAAAGCATTTTAGTCTTTTTGTGAGACAGTAGAACACATTGCACATGCCCTAATAAAGAAAACAGAATTGTCCTACAGGAGGGGGTGGAGCAAGGATTAATCATCAATAATGAGGGTGGGAATTAAGGTAGAATGTTTGTTCGGGCGAACAGCGGGAAATGGGAATTGTACAGGTGACAGCAAGAGTGAAAGAATGAAGCACCAGAGCTTCCAGGTGTTCTCCCAGACTGCTGGAAGGCTGGACATGTTGTTAAGACTAGTCAAGAGCGCATCCATTTGAGTGCAGAACAGCAAGAATAGCATCTGCATGGAGAAAAAGGGTAAAAAAGGGTAAAGTGATGTGGAAATCTTCAGTGCCTTTAGTGCAGCCTCAGTGGAGCAAGGTGAAAGATCTTACCCACATGAAGATGCAGATGCATCTATATTTTTTGATACTGAAGTGCTTTATACAGGCAAATGATGAAGTGCTTAAATCTATCTAAACGTATACAGCTGAAGTTTACATAGTTTCAGTTTTATGGATACACGTCAACTTGACTAATGCATCATATGCGTGTGTTTATTTAGGCACGTCATCAGAAAGCTTCTGTTTGATGCGCTTTTCAGGAAGGGAGCCTGATTTCAAAGGCATTTAGAAAAGAATTGGTAACTCAGACACAGATGGCCGTAAAGGCGGAGGTGGGAGAGAATGGGGAGAGATGAGTTCTGGCAAGGAAACACATTGGGTGCAGGTGCGCTTGTTTGAGAAGAATGGGATGCTGTCTGGGAATGAATGAGAGCCATTCCTCAGCAGCTCATGCAACCTTCCAGACACCCTGGGTGGCCTCTGACGGCTGCAATCTTTGGTCAGAGATTTCTAAAAATGTCTAAGCTTGCTGGCATTCCCATGCAAAAGATGCATTAGTCTGGAGCTGTGTGGTGTTGCAGGCTGTTTTGGGAGTGGGCAGAGTTAAGGTTATGCCAATGATCTGAACTAATTGTGTGCATGCTTTCAAAGCTAATTTAACTATGTAGTTGAGGAGCTCTACCTTCTGTGGTCAAGCTGCCTTGTTTCCCAAAGGGTTTTTTGGCAGAAGTGGAAGTAGATCCCTTCTCCTTCAAGTGCATCCAGACTGGGTGGAACTTGAGAGCAGCTTTTATGTATGTGGTTTGCATCCATACCATCCCTTCCTCACTTTGATCTCGATCCTCTCTGCGTTATGGTGTCTCTGACTGGCACTGGTGTGCTGCCATCTGCTTTCCCTCCATGATCCAGAATGCAAGGATTCCACTGGTGATTCTCTTGCTTTAGGAAGTCATTCATAATCTGTGTAGTTATATGGGCTGCTCACTCTGCGGTGGCTGCTAACGGTGCAGGAATGGGTCAGATTTGAAGGTTTGGTTCAGAAAATAGTATGGAAAGATGAAGCACAAATGCAGTCATGTGGAATTGCCTTCTAGTAGAACATTTCTTAAAGTTTCCTTGTGTTCACTGTAGCTCCAAAAATAATAAGACACTGAGAAAAATTTTAATTAATATGAAATTTGGGAAGGGTGTGAAAGAGATTTACTCTTTTTGTAGTAGAAATTCTGAGAGTAGAACAGGACAGCACAGCAAGAAATAACATCTCTTTGATGCTACAAGTGGTGCTGGAGGTTTTTGAATCAGGCACAAGGAACCTCTTGCTGGTTTATTGGCTTGCCTGGTTACCTTGGAGATTTTCTTTGTTATAATTAACCTAGGGAATACCAAAAAAAAAAGGCAAAAAGATTATTGGAAGATACAGGGGGAGAATTAGCCTTCTGCAAGGATGTGGCACACCCAATAAATTTATCATTTGATACTTCTTCCTTTTGTATACAGTCCTTGTCGGCTTTCTCCGCATTCTTAGCATGTCTCAGAAATTCCAGCATTTTTAGTAGTGAATCAGTGAGAAGAAGGGGAAAAGGCCTGTAATTGCTTTTTCCATTGTGCTTGTTAAAACCACATTGTGGGAAATGGACCCAAACACTGTCTTTTAAGTGGTGTTGAGTCTGAGGCAGGTGCTATTAACTCAGGACTGCATTAACTCTTTTCAAATCTCTTTCCTGTTTCCTTGAGGAAACATGCCTGGTGTATATACGTGGCAAGGGATGTTTGCCTGCCTCTTGCATTGACATTTTAATTTGGTCCATGATACAAATATCATTTCCCTAATCCCCCTTGCCCTGACCCTGTTTTGTCTTTTCTTCAAAGTGAGTTGACTTTTTTTTTTCATAAGGAGGGGGGAGGAGATGGGAATGGTGGCTGGCTGCTCTAGTTTGGAGCATTAAATGCTGGGGAAAAAATCTCAGAGTAACTGTTGTTTCTTTCTTTGTATTCACATGGAAATTTTTAATCTCCATCAAAGGATCAGGAGAAAATAACGTGGAGATTCAACAAGAGAGCTCCCAGCTTACATGGAATTTTTAAATGTTATTTGGCTTTATCCTTTAAGCGATGAGAACCATGAACTATGTACCTACAGCATTCAGAATTAACTTTTCTCTTTCTTCCAACACACCCTCTTTTTTTCCCCCCGTTCTCTCTCCCTTTTTCTTACATCTTTATTGTTCTGAGTAAACGTGCAACTTTTTTGGCCAAAACTATGAGTGCCTTAGGATTTGTTTAGTTGTATTTATGTATACGTTTCTAACATTAATTATGAGCACCAGTCTGAAATACAGACTCATGTTCTCCTTTTGATGTGATCTGAAGAATCTTTATGGAAAGACACGGAGCTACAATTAACCCAATGCACTGCATGCTTGCAGAATAGTCCAGGGCTAACGTTGGACTATTAAAAAATAAAAGAAACAAAACTAGGTATCAAAAGAGCTCATGTTCTGCTTGCTTGTGGTTGTGGGTCACAAACACTATCTGCACCTGTAGTAATAGTGGTTGTGCTAATAATGACAGCAAGTGAGACCCCCTGGAACCAGCCTGGGGAGGGGAACAGTGGATTTCACAGGTGGGTGCTGACAGCAATGGTAGTTTTCACGCTTCGTCACAGATTAATAAGAAAGGGAGGATATTAAAATGCTAATACTCATTAATACTCTTTTATGGGTTTAACGTGAAACATGGAAAATGAAAATGAATGACAGCTGGTAAATGGAACTGACAGTCCTGTTCAGGGCTGTAAGAAATAGCTGCAGGAAATAAAAGCTGTGTGTTCCCCATTTCTGCATTGAGTCATGCCAAACAGCATCTCCTAGTACTGAGATTTCTGCGAGATAACTTACATTTAGACTTAAGTAGACTGTTTTATTGCTATAAAGTACTTGTTGACAATTTTTCCTTACCAGCATTGGCCAGAGGGCTGTTATTCTCTGTGTCATCTGAAAGACAGTCTTCAGCAATATAAACACCTAGAGTAGAAATAACAGCTCATTGAAACATAATTGTGATATACCTTTGGTTTTTTGTTGTTGTTTTTTTGTGTGTTTTTTTTGGTTTTTTACATCTTTTGTGTTTGTTTGTTTGCTTGGTTCATTTGGCTTCATTCTTCATTTCTCACTGAAGTTTCAGTAAATTTGCCTGCATCCCAGAGGCAGCTGTATTTCAGCAACAAGTTTAATCTGGCTCTCTGTGGGTCATAATGGTTGTAATGTAATGTATGCAATGCAGAGAGGTATGAGCTTCAAGCATCCGAAGAAACTTAATTCTGCTGTATCATGGACCATTCTGTTTGTGGTTGAAACTCAGTGAAAAATTCTGCATAGCTGTGTTTGAATACGAAATTGAAGGACGTAGGATATTTTCACCTGATGTTCTTAATGAGTTAAAATTCTGACTTCAGCACAAAGCTGCACTCTGCTTTTTCTGTCATACAGCAATGCCAGGAATACCAGGAAGATACAGTGCACAGGGACCAGGCATAAACGGGTTCTAAAAGCATGGCACTCCTTTCTCCCATGGCAATAGTACTTAGTAAGTTACAGTAGTTTGACCAAGTATCTTGATGTTTTACATTTTAAATAAGTTTAACCTTGTGTATTCTAGGTTTGTAATTCTTCATTCTGAGGAGAGTTACCAGGTCAGTGCAGGACAGCTGAGTGTAAATGGATGATGTGTACTCTGAGCTAACATTAGATATAGGCTTTTGCCAGGATTCCTTTGTTTAAAAAAAAAAAAAAAACTCTTGGCTTTCCAGCTGTTCCTTGTGTATGAGTTCATCTGCCATGCTGTCTTCATTTCCCCTGTGTACGCACTGTCACTTGATGCTAATTTCCCATTTTGTTGTGACCTATTACTTGAACAGAAGATTCCATCCTATAGTTATTTCTTTTATATGCTTAAAATGTTCTTCTAATAGATCCCTTCCAAAACTGCTGCCCATCTCCCATTGTTCTCAATGAACTGAAGCCCCCCAGGTGCTGCAAGGTTAGTACCCTTCCTTTACAAGAAACAGTTTATTGGCACTGGCAGTCTTTGGCATTTGAAAATTGAAAACCTGCTACTTTTTGCTGAGGTGAAAACAGGCAGATGTCACTTCAAAAATAAAATGTTAGGGAATGAAGGACCACAAAAAAGGCTTGTCACCTTGGCTGAGTTTATGAAAGCATGTTTGTTTTGGCAGATGTTTCTCAAAAGCAGGTTCATTTTTATCGTCTCCACCGTCTGGATTTGCCTCTGAGGTGTCAGACCATGCTTACTCACATTTGGCTTATTATTGGGTTCATGCCAAAATTTTGTATGCCCTCCTCTGCTCTACCCACCCGTTCACTTTCTTTCTCCTGGATATGGTCAGATTTCTCTTTACGGGTATTTCATTCCTACTTCTTGGTGCGACAGAAGAAAACAAGCTTGGAAACTGCTGTGATGCCAAGTTTTGCAATTTGAAGAGAATAAAAATGATTGCTTTCTTCAGAACGTGCAGTCTTGCACTTCTCAATATATGCATGTGTAGTTCAGGATTTTATTATGAGAGATTTTAACACTCAGGATCCTTTTTGGTTTGTTTTCTCCTTAACCTAGATTACAGGCAAACTGGTTCTTCCAAAGTCTCGATCATTTTTCTTTGACGAAGTTTCTTCAGTGCTATTCCTGCTTTGATTTGAATTCCTTTCCTAGTTCCAGCCAGATGTTTGCTTTGCCCGGTTGTTGACAGATAATATTCTCACGCTATCACTTCATATTTCTACGATTGCAAGATCTGTCACAAAAAAATCCTGGATTTTTGTCACTAAGAGCCTTTCTGTAAATGTTTTAATTCTTTCCAAAGGCAAATTCCTTTAACGTTGCAAATATATTCTGTTCAAAAAGCAAGCAAAAGGCAAACGTTCCCAGTTTTCCTTTTCCGGTAAGAAGAGTGTGTTCCTGAGCCACATCTTATGGGTGACCCAAAGATTTTCTCTACCTTTGCTGCAGGAATGTGGTTAACACTTCAGAGAATTGCAGGAACACTTTAGGTATTCAGCCAGGAAAGAGTAAAACATCCAAAAACAGTCTAAACTTTGTCTTTCCCCCTTTCCACTGCTTTCATTTCCTACCGTGTTGTGTTGTCCTCTGCATCAGACTATTTGAGACTGCCAAATACTTGGATATTTTATAGGTAATATATCTTATAAATGCCACGGCCTGCCTCTGAGGGAAACACGGGATTGTCGGTTTTGGATGGAGTATAAAACCTGAGCAGGAAATCATTGCTGAATGGCACAGCTGCAGACAAACATTTCAGGCTAGTAAACTGCCCATCTGCACAGCCACACATGTGCTGGGACAGCCGTGGTGTGCGGCTGCTGGTGGTTGGTGCTGGGAGATGTTGTGATTAACAAATGGGGTTCTGCTTCGTTAGTTCCTGAAATGCTGCTATCTGAAGATGACTGTAAGATTTGAAAGGAGGAAGGGAGATTGTAGACTAGGGAAGAATTACAGATCCAGGGTGGCTCAGATGATCCTGTTGCCAGCTGGAGGATGCAACACAGCCTACAGTGAAGGACTGAACTCTACTGTTAGTAGAGAAGAAGGAAAACACTGTGTTTTTTCTTAGGCCCGAACCAGCGATCACATCTGGATCTTCCCCTCAAAGTTACAGACAGCAAATATTGTCTTGGTCTTTAGTTCTGTTTCACTGTCGTTCACCTGAGCAGGGATGTGAGAGGGGGCTGAGCTGTGTTCCTCAAAGAGTGAACTGTTTAAAATTCCGCTTTGCTGGAGTTTTTGCCAACTTAAATCTCTTCAGGAAGCTCATTCTAGCACTTTCCTCTTTTAAATTAACCTGTTATTTGTGCCTATTTTTGTTATTTCCATTGTAAATAGCTCCTCTTTTTTACACATTATCTTTTGATGAGTTATGTAGCCAAGCTTTCTGTTTAGCTCTCCCAGTCCCTCCTCTGAAGTTTAGCACTTCCTGTTATATGTGCCAAGTTTGAGTTTATTTTCCACATGATTTTCCCAAGCACTACTTTCAATAATCCAGAATTCAGTAACAAATGCAGATTGTTAAAATAATGAACAACAACAATAAAACTCTTTTAAGACTGCGGCTCATGCACTGCAACTGTAAAAACTATTCATTTGTGGTGTTTTTTTTTTTCTCAAGTACTTTATTGAAAAATAAAACTACCTTCTAATAGTCAAAATTAAATTATAAAAGTTATAATCTCATTGTACTGTAGACTTTCTATGCTGATATTTGTCTGTTGGGGAAGGTTTTCTTGATTTATTGTGATGCATAAATCAATGCAAGAGGGAAGGTAATTTAGAGATTGGGTGCCTTGTTTCAAGCATAGATGGCTTGGGTTGAAGTTCCTCCTTGATCACAAACCTCTTATGATTTCCCTGACCTTGGTATTGGGGTGTCAGAATGAATATAATAAAAACTGAAGTCTGTACACAAGGAAAATGAGCCAGCTGAGGCATTGGGAATGTTTTCTATTGATTATGATGTATTTTGGATCAGGCCACCTAAAGAGTGTAAAACTCTTGGGATTTATTAAAATGTGTTGATTTTGTTTGCTTAAAGACTGAGTCTTTAAAATGTTTTTCACGTTTTGTGTGAGCAGGAGGACGTCATTAATGTCTGTACCATAAATATCTTCATTTAAGAATCAGATATTTCAGATATCTTTGAGCATTTCCACATTTTGATCATAAACAAAATGAGCTTCTGTGGGTTTTTCCCTATAGGCACTTTATTCTCTCTTTTCCTGTAAACAGATGCCATTTTTAAGCCACATAAAATGGATTGCAGTTGTGGCCATTACGATATTGGCACTATTCTACATTCCAGCTGCACACAAGCACGAATTGCAGAGTGATGCCTTATTAAATTATAGGCATCTCTGTTAAGATATAGGGGAATTACTTCTGAAGAGGAAACTTTTTCCTTATTTGCAGTCATCCTTTACAATTTAATGCATTAAGGAAGCACATGAGTAATGAACATTGCCTTAGTGCCACACATATGTTGAACTACCAGGCATTTTTATCTGTCCTCATGAAAAACATGCCAAGTATCTGTTATTGTTATGCAAAAAAAAAAGAAAGAAGGCGCACCAGTTGTAATGTTTGTGGACTTCATAAGTACATCTCCTTCCCCAGGACAATCACATCTCTCCGGAGTGAGCTGATCCCACATCTGGTTAGGAAACAGTTCTCTGTTCCTACGTCGTTGCAGCAGGGAGTAGACAACAAAGACGAGGGCCGAAAGAAAAAAGAACAAGCATCTCTAGGTCAGTATGAGTATCAAAAATTTGGTGAATGCTTAAATCACCTATGCTGCAAATGAATTATTGTGTAGAAATATTAATTATTTTTCTTTCTTGTACTTTCTGATGGCAAAGGTTCTAGTAATTTTCCTTTTCAGATGGTATTGTGCATTTAATAAATATTTTTAATGTAAGTCAAGCATCAATCAGCTAGGTGCTCTGTATTTATTTTTCCAAACTACAGTATATGTAAATGTACTTTTGAAAATGTAACTTTAGGAGGAAGTTCTGTTGTGTAGAACAACAGACAAAGCCATAACTAGGAACTTGATGAGATCTCAGATCTTGAAATTTATTTTTAGCATTTCCACAGTCTCCTTGTGTGACCTTGGGCAAAAGATTGCATCTGTCCCAATCCCTTGATTCCCACCTGCAGAATAAAAATAACAGTTACTCACTGCATGTGATAAAATCTGTTAATGATTGCTCAGTATCTAACCATTCAGGTGATGTGGGGCAAAGATCTCCCTTCACCAACAGTATTTTAATAGTACTCCTCTTCAGAAAGCATTTCATTAAATCCTGTCTAACTTCATGCATGTGTGTGTTCTCCAGACATTTATAGTTTCATAAAGGAAGATAATAGCTTGCTGAAACCTGCTCCAGATAACTCCTGTTGGAATGATCATAGAGGAGATATGAACGAAACTCTCCATGAAGGAAAAGTACGCTGCTATGTCCATATAATGAAAGAGGGGCTGTGCTGCCGAGTGAATACGCTTGCGTTGTATATTGAAGCTAATCGACAGGTGAGAACAGTGAACTGTCGTGGGAATACAGCAGTTTATGGGACATTTTAGTCTCCAGAAGTGGCTCCCTGTGGTACTGCTGAGCAGTGTGTGGGAATTGAATCGGTGCCTTGTTATCTAGGTGCATCACCCTCCTGATTGCTGCACAGGGACGTGAGACAAGGAAGCAGTTCTGTCACTAATTTCCTCCACGGCTTTGATTTAGCCAAGAAAACTACCACAGATATTCTGCTGATTTTGGGGAGTGACAAAACTTGCAGCCAAAGAGCCAAGAAGTGTGGAAAAATAAGGTTGGAAGTAGCTTCGGTAGTTCATGTAGTCAGCGTCATCCGTGTCCTAAAGGCAAGATCAGTTCTGGCTGGACTCTTCTTAGCAGATGTTTATCTAAGTGATAATGACAAAGGTTTTTAGTGTTTTGCAGGAAGTCTGAAAACTACCCATACATTCAGATTGCCTAATGCTTTCTATTATGAAAGAATTATTTTGTGAACAGGCTTCTCTACAGTTGCACTCCAGGTAAACGTAGAGGTGAAATGTTGATCTGTTGCAGCCTTCAGTTACTGTCACATTACTCAGAATTCATAATATAGAAGATCAAAGAGAGGCATAGAAAAATCCTAGCTAACACACTGATGATTGATAGCTTTTATTCCTAGTATGAGAATTCTGCACTGTTGATGCAATTTAAAAGTTCTCATTTCACTCTTGAACTGATGAGCTTTGTGGTATGAGATGTGAACAGTTTCCTCTAGTTCTGAAAAACTGACAGGGAGTGCAGTAGGGTAAGGCTCAGGATTTCTAGAAGCAGTGCTGGTAGAGCAGTATAGTTGTACTGGGAGTCCTGGAGGTGGTCACTTCCTTGCCTTTGCTTGAGTTGGTTTCTTTTTTACTAAAATTAATGAATGAATTTATGCAAACTTAAATTGCAGTGTGGAAGAATGAATTCACACATGGTGCTCTTTATCCTTGGTTCCTGTAGATGAGCACAGAAATAAAGCGATTTGGGTTTTTTTGTTTGTTTGTTGTTTGCTCTTAAGGATGTGAGAAAGTGAAGGGGGAGGCAACACTGCTGTCAGAAAGGGAAAAGTTTCCGCAGGAACATCAGTGTGCCCAAAGGGTTAAGAGAGAATATCACTTGCTAGGGGAAGTGTGCGTGTACATTTGGCAGCAGCCACTTCAGTAAAAAGTTATTGAGTTGAGCCAGTCAGACTCCATGTGGTTTTTTTTTTGTTGTTGTTCTTTTATTTATTTTTTTTTTCTTAACCTAAATATTCTACATTTTGGTCAGTTCAGGAAATGTGTTTGCTCCTGGGTGGTACATAGAATTAGTGTTTTGAAATCACACTGAGGCCTTCAACATTGGATAAGATTTTCTTTGAATTTATAACTTATCCAGAATGGTAAAATTTCTAAGGAAACTATGTGGAAGTAAAGCATAAAACAGAGCTTAATTAGAGGTTGTGAGAAAGGAGTTCTTTTTTTCGGTGCCCCTGTATTTTGTTTCTCTTGATATTTCTGATGAAATATAAACATTTCTTTTCATGTTCTTCTTTTTTTTTTTTTTTTCCTTCTTCTTGTCTTATTGGTCTTTAATGAAGACTTTTGGTGTCTGTCTTACTGGCTCCTGGTCCTCACAGACCAGATTTTGATTCACTGGCTGCAAAGCTTGGACCTGTAACTCTGCTGTCCAAGAGGACAGGCTCCCAGATCAGTAGCAGTCCAGTCCAGTAGCCGTGGGAAGGAATGGCATCCTAACCCATTGCCCTTCTGGTGAGGAAACACTTTACTCACATCATTTCACTTCCAGCTGGGTTTCTGGATGCCTGCAGCCTGTGTGTGGGCAGGTGGGTTCAGGAGGGAGTTATCTTCAATAGCAGGAAATAGTTTCTTTGTAAGATGAATTAAATCCAAACACATCTTAAACCTTCCCTTGACCCAGGCACTCCCTCTGACTCCTGCCCCCTATCTAACCTTCCTTTTCAGAGTTAAATGCTTGAGCTGGTAGCTTTCTTGGTTCACCCCTCAGACTGCACTACCACTGATTGATTCTAATAAGAGTTTTGCTCTAGCCAGTAAAATCTTTTATTTATTTCACCACACCACCTTTCTATTGAGAAGGGCAGGAGCCTTTCCTTGTTCCTTTCCCTTCCCACAGGGTAACACTAGACAGTAGGAATCTTTACAGCCTACACTGTAGATATGACTTGGTGTGAACTCCTCTCTCAGCTCTGTCTCTTGTGGCAGCCCTGCTGTGTGTCAGGTGAGGTCAGTGTCCCTTCACCAATCCAGTGTGTAATCCAACTGGGTTGGCCTACAGTGAGTTTTGGTAAGCTGGTGGTTTTCTGTAGCATCTGCATCTTGGACCAAAGGATTTCACCTGCTTTGTTTAAAAAGAAAGAAAGAAAGAAACAAAAACAAATCTAGTGGGAAGAACCATCTCCAAGATGTGAAGAGTTACAGGGGTAGAATATTCAAGTTAGATTTTAAAAATAATTTCTTCTCAGAAGGAGTGGTGATGCATTGGAACAGGCTGCCCTGTTGGGAGGTGGAGTCAGCATCCCTGGAGCTGTGCACTGAGGGGCATGGTGGGGTGGATTGGGGTTGGACTGGATGATCTTAGTGGTCTTTTCCAACTTTATTGATACTATGATAATGTCTACTGGGGACAGCAGGCAAAGCTACTTGAAAAGGTAGCTTAGAGGTGTGAGCTCATCTGAGCTCATCACACTTATCCAAATGAAGTATCAACTGTGAAAATTCTTATCATATGAAAACAGCACTATTTACCCATCCTTGCATGCTGGAAGGGAAATGGGTTGATCATGTTATGAATATCTGAGCAATTTCCTGAATTATCATCCCATTTTGAGATCTTATGATATATTTTTCTGATCTGATCCCAACTTCTTCAGATGTATGGGATCTGCTTCTGGAGGTTCACTTTGTAACTATCAGCTCTTGTTATCCCAGCTTTCCAAGGAAGCCATTTTACACAGCCATACCATATGGCAGTTCCTTCAGAGCAAGTGTGGAAATTACTACCAACTCTCAGCCAAATTATACATCAGTAGAGATCTCCAAAATAGAGTTTTCCAAAGAGTTTTGTCAAAATAAGTGCCTAGGTGAGAAAAGAGAGTCTTAATGAGTGGTCTTTCCTCTCCCTTTGAGTAATCCCAGTTGTACCACCACCATGCTACCCTCCTGTATGGACAGCACTCTCATTCTGGCTGTCCAAACAGCGTGTGCAGAGCTCTACAGCAGCCCCAGCATACCCTGCTTCTCGCTCAGGCACACAATCTGCCATGACACAGACCTTTTGGCACTCACAAGTCAACTTGTCACCTTCCATATCTTCTGTGTTTCTTTGCCTGCTGCCTCTGTCATACTGAGCTGCACCGTACGCTGCATCACTGCTCTGTGACTCCATGCAGCACTGTCAGTGCTGTGCTGTGAGCCTTCTGCCTCGCCTTGTATCGTCATCTGGGCTGTCATCACCTTCTCTGCGGTGTGTGACCTTGGCCCCAGCCTGACGCCAGGAGATGCAGAATGCCTCAGGCTGTTCCTTCACCCAGAAAAGGGGGAATTATAAAGTGATATCCCATTCTCTGACAGCAGTGTCTCTCCCTTCTTTTCGGCAGCTGGCTCAGAATTTCTCTCTGTGGACTTGTTCTTGGCTACCTCATGGACCACGAGTCTTTCTATTACCATTGCTGCTTTATCTAACACCTGTCTTCTCCCTGTTAAGAACCTTTTCTTCTGCAGCTTTCTACCATCTGGAATAATCTACTCATTCAATTTCAGATACTTTCTTCTGAAGCATCTGAAAGACTTTTTCGTTGTCTGTATCTCAGCACATTTAGTGAGGGGGCTGAACGCAGTTGTCATTTTATGCCAGTTTATATTTGATACTACTTCCTTCTCTCTTGCATTACTGAATGACACAGAACATTTTGAGTTGCATTTAGAATGGCAGATGATGGACAAGCCTGTAAGGTAGTATATGGGATGTCACTGTGTCCTGCTGGAACCAGTCTGCTTGCTGATGATGATCCATTGCTTCTCCACTGGTGGGAAGCTGAGTTGAGAGGGAGACATGTAGCACACATGGAAGTATATCCCGCTCCTTTACGAAATGGGAAGGTGATAAACCAGTTGCAGATTTAAAATGTAAGAACTTACATTCTTCTATAAGTTAATGAGTTTATGATACAAGCACAATAGAAATCATAGCCACCCATGTTTATGTAACATACAGATATAGCACTGTCCTGTTAACTCGTAATGTCGGCTCCTCCATCCAGGTTCCCAAACTATTGCTTAATCTGGGTCTGGAAGAACCACTGGTCCATGGGACTGCACAGATCACTGACAGAGGCATGGTAGGTGTTTCCTTTCCCCATCTCTGCTCTTCTAATGCAGTCTGCATGCCCTTTGCCTCAAGAACTGCTTCCTAAAATTCTGTCCCACTGCTGGATGTGAAACTGAGTTCTGAAGTATAGAATTACAAGGTGAATGATACAGCCAGGAATCTGCTTGTAGATTCTCCCATGTGTTCCTGCCTTCCAGTCTCTATCTTTAAGCATATTTGGTAAAAAATTCTACCTTATCCCCAAGTTCAAACACTGCAGTCTCTTGTTCCCTATTGGCAATTTGTGATATTTGAGCAGTTTTCCTCCCAAAGATCTTTCCTCTGCCAAGATTGCCCAAGGGTAGAGCAGAGTGTGCTTTGTGGATGAATGCTTGAGACATGCTGTTTGGAGCACATGTATGGAGAACGCGTATCAGAGTTCCAGGTCCTATGTCAGTTTCCATTCTTTTCCTTCTTAGGTTGGATCAGACAGCATCATTGGGTCATCCACACAAATTGGAGAGAAGACATCCATTAAACACTCCATCATTGGCAGCGCGTGTACCATAAAAGACAAAGTTAAGATAACAAACTGCATCATCATGAATTCTGTTACAATTGAGGAAGGGTATGTCACCTCTTTGTATTTTGGACCTCTAAATTTCCTTTTCCAGATAAATTGTTAGCATGCAATTTTTGTCTTGTAACTGATCCTCAGTCAGAACTGTTGATTGCTAGGAAGGTATTTCTAAGGACCAAATCAGAAATGTCTCTATTAACAAATAAGCAAGTGAAATGGTTTAATGAGGGTATTATGAGATAATAATGAGAAATTGAAATATAATTTCTTTTTAGAGGAGATTATAGCCTCTTCAGAATGTGGGATTCAGGTAAGCGGATATATGTCTGTATGAGCTTGTGTGTCATCTTTCCAAATTCTGTTTCAGTGGCTGGGTTTGTGAGCATACCTAAAATATTTGAGTCAGGACATTATTTGAAAGTGGTACTCTTACTAACTACAGATGTTATCACCTTTAAATAACTTTCCCTAAGATGTGATTTTCTTTTGTTTATTTCTGTCATCTTGCATCTTTACTTTATTATTGCCTTATGCTTAGTAATAGAATCAATAGTAAACTTTTTGAAAAAAAAATCTGCCAGCTAGTGGAGGTTTCCCACGCGTTAAAGACACTAACTAAATAGGTAGCCTTGAGCTATTCATTTCCAAATGTGGAAAAAGTGGCCTATCTGTAATTGTTGATGTCTGCATGCCCCCATCTTTCCGTACAAGCTAGCTTCCTGTGGATGTCAGTGGAAAGGAAACTGCTGATTGAGTCTGTGCAGGCCTGTATAAATTCCCTGCTCCTTCATGGCTTGAGGTTTGCTTAGGGCCTCAGGAAAAAGGCCAAAATCTTAAAAAAAATGCCAAGTTGGCTCTGAAAGTTGCATATCTGAAAAACAAAAAACCCCAAAGGATGTGGGGTCTATGGAGGATACTACTGTTACATAACTAAATTACAGGTAAGTATGGTACCTTACTGCCAAGTGTTTGTCTTTAATAGAAATCCGCAGTAATTTCAAGCACATCATAAATCAGAATTCTTTTGAGTATAGAAAATAGCTGGTTTCCAGTTCAGTTGCAAATGGATCCAGTATGGCTGTATCACAAGCGCTACTGTCATAAGAAGTACCAGAACCTCTCTCGTTTGATCATGAGACCCTCTGTCATTTTGATTAATGAATTGATACCACAGTCATAATAGTATGGTTTTGCATATGAGGTGAGCAGCTCTACCACGGAGGCAGCTAAGTGTATAAATAGTGATGTTCTTATGAAGAGTCCCAAATTAGCTTGTGTTTGTCTGCACTGTTACGTAGCGCTGTTTTCCAAATCCTAAATCAAACATACCGCAAAATTCCACAGCCATTATAAAGATGTTAAGATAATAAAAATAACTTTTTGGGTAATATTTCATGAATTTCTGGAAACCAGTTTCATCACTGCTCATGCTCAGTGAAAACAGTGTCGTCACCAATAAGTGATAAATCTTGCACTCCTCAGAGTTTCACCCTTAGCTGCTCCATCATTGCACATTGCACACTGATGCACTGGAGTAAAATTTGTAATCTTTCCTCTCCAGTCCAAATTAATCTTACATACATTAAGCTTTACTTAAAAACATACCATAATTAATGTTGCATGGATCTGCACAGATACTGTATTGATAAAGTGTTACTTATTGCATCACTGTAATCCTTAAGATTAGAGAGATGTGAAGTCATGCATACACAGGTGATGAGGTACAGGAATATCCAACTGCTAAGTTTTGTTGAAAGAAGTCTTGCTTATAACTTAGTAAAAACAGTTTCTGTGTATTTTGACCTTCTTTCATGTATTTGATTAAATCTGATGGTTTTTTGTTATAATGTTAATGATTCTGAAACACGTTGATGGATCCATTTGCAACAGGTGAATAAATTATATGTGATTTTTCTTTAAACTGCCCACAGTGGACAGCTTTGCTTTCCAAACATCTCTTCTCCCAAGCGTGTCTGAGTAACTCAGGCTTTACCTAATCACCAACTTCAGAAAGTGTCTTTCACTTTAGTTAACAAGTCAGCATATGTTGGCTGGTCTGAGTCAAAATGATCGTAATAAAATACCTTAGCAGATCTAATTTATCTTTTTTTGTTGCATTGTGAATGTTTCAAACATGAGCCAGTTTTAACATCATCTAAGGTATTGCACATTAGAAACTTCTGGAATCTCATTGAGGAGCAAAAAAAAGATGCCATCTAATGAATATACATTGTAATGTTGACATGAAGCTCCACCAAACTAATGCTGTGTTGTGCAGTAGTCACATGTGAGTGATAACTGCAGGCTGGGCCCACCACCATTCATTGCAGCAACACCAGCCTGGAAAAGTAGGCTGGAAGGGCTGCTATAGGGCACACTTTGGAGAAAACAAAGCTTTTTGGTAACCTAGGGAAGAAAGAAAGATCAGGTAAATCATTTCTGAAAGTCAGAAGGCTGGGAACAACTAAATGCAAAAATTGCTCAGCGTTCTAAGTTCATTTATCAAGAGTTGTGATTATGCATGCCACTACCCTGGCATCCTTTTACTACTACTTAGTAATCCTTTTACTACTTACATCACCTCTAGTTTCTCTGGTTTGAATCTCACTGACTTTGGTTTTTTCTACATCTTAACTGGATAAATGCTCATGTGTCGGTACAAAGGAAAGCGTGAAAATTGTTTTGTCTCTTGATGTCCTGTAATGTGAATTGAGGATGCTGTTGGGCCTGCCATGGTTCTTTTGGCTTGAGGACCCACAAATTACATCTCCAAACCAGAAAAGGTTTCAAAGAACCTTGCAACATTTGATGCGAGCTTCTAAAATGGATAAACATATTGTTTCTGGGCAGAGGGAAAAACCACGAGGGATTTATTACAAAACAAGGTTCTTATTGTTAGGCTGTGGTTGGTTCATTCTTGGACCAAGGATCAAGGACCTGGATTTCGCTTGGATAGTGCCATTTCATCCTGTTTCCAAGTTACAATCCATTCTCCAGTGATGGCTGTGTTTGATATTCTGGAGGACCAGTAGCAGAGTTTTCGGTTTTTCCAGCTCTGGTGTGTAGGGCTTCTGTTATGCTATACATATCTCTTGTGAAGTGATTTGAGTAGATATGAATCCCCCTTAGATGAGATTACAGGGGATTAAAGAAGTTAGTAACACAGGCAAAATAATTGGCAGTCCTCTCTTAATGTATTTCCCACTGTGAGCTAATTCTTCCATCAATGAGATAATAAAATAGTGAAGATTACATATGTGCAGAGTGATGGACATACTTGACCAAGCTGGGGGGGATGTAATTTATACAACAGTGCAAGTGCTGAGAGATGCTGACTATCCAGGTGACAGGCTGCAGCGGGAAATAGTTCTTATTTCTCTCTGCACTGCTCCCTTGAGCTCAGTGACAAATGACTGCACTGAGTTACATACTTGGAGAAAACCTACTAATCGAGCTGAAATTGTAGATCACTTGAAAAATTTGTGCATCTGAATGCTCCTGCAGTAGCTGTACATGCCCGCAGTCTCTGTTGTGTCTTGGGGATGACCCTTTTGTTAGTTCTGTTTGCATTATGTGTAGTGCAGTACAGCAGGGTCCCTAAATTCAGATTAGGCGCACTTAATTTCCTTGAAATGAGATCTAGATATTGATGGAGGAATTCATACAAGACCCTGTGCTGAAGCGCTCCGAGCATTGTAGATAATATTAACAGGAAAACCGTGCTAAATCCTTTATTCCATGCTAGCAGATAAAGGCTTTGAAATCTCTTGTTTGTTAATAAGACTTTGTGAGTGTATATACTTACCGAAAGGATCTTTGCCATGTCATGTGCACAGTGTATCCCTGTGCCTTGGTTGTGGGAGCAGAACATTTTCCTCGGAAAGATTCAAGAGATGGGAATATAATAGGAAAAACAAAAAAGCAAAATAAAACAAACTGACCTTTGAACGACTTACTTTGGACTTACTGGTGTTTGAGGAGGCAAGCATGAAAAGCTCAGATAAATATCAAGACAAAAGATCCATGGAAAGCTGTGCTCTAAAAATAGCCTTTTGGCATGGTGGTTGCCAGTACCCTAGGAGCTCTGTGGCAGATTTAGTCTCTTAAATGAAGTATTTTGCTCCAATGGTGGTAGCAATATGCTTCCAATGGTGGTGGAATCATGAAGGTTGGAAAAGACCTCCAAGACTGTCTAGTCCAACCACCAACCCATCGCCACCATGTGGTAGCTGTTCCTATGGAAGCCGTTAATACAGTGCTGTGGTTATCAGACAGGATGGCAGCAAGACACAGCTGCCGAGATTAGCATCAAGATCTCGTTCCACAGTTAGGAAGCACTAGGTCTTCACAGAACAACCAAGGAAGCTTGGCTTGTGTCACCTATAGTTTTAGCAGACAAAGGGCTTATTGAGGATGATCATTTTTTAAAATGGAAAAGATAAATGGAATCTCTGGTCATCTGCATGGCACCAACCAGAAAATTTTAGGCATTACGTGTCGAGTCAATGACAGAGAAGTAAGTTGTGTTGGGTGTTGCTGTTGATGTCCTTGCTACCAGTGTAAAGTCAATGGTGCAGACACTGTACTGTTACTCAGTGGACTGTAGTGAGACCACGTGTGACTAGTTAAACACTACTCTAGTTTACCACATGTCTCCAATTTATTGCTACTTTCTATGAGAAAATGTACAAAGGAAGAAAACAACAAGCAAGCTGAGCTGGATTGGCTACTAAGTGCAGATTGATTGTGAAGTTTATTGGTTGTTTCCTCAATAGTGCCAAATCAGCACCTGATGTAGAAACAGTGAGCGGTTTGAAAAAATTCTAATTAAAACCAGGATGGAATTGAGCATTTATAGGGGTTCAGCACATAAGTGGTCTTTTTCCTGTTGGATAAGAGCAGTACATAGGAATGATCCTATTGCCAAAACAACATTTGTTGAAATTGTAAAATATATTTTACAGCACATTCCCTCATGAGAAGGAATGAGGAGAGATGAAGTTGTTTCCAGAACCATAGCTTACAAAACTGGAAGCAAACGTTTTGCTTGTGCTGGGATTTCCAAATATTTTGTATCTTGAACCAGTTTTTAAGATGGGTCTTGTCTTCTGGATGCTGTCTCGTGATGCCAGTTGCACCCCTGCCCTATGCTAACCTTGGAAAGAATAACAAGTTTAGAATAGGCGTTGCAGAAAGCGCATGAAAAGCGAGAGCTTAATTCAGAAGAAGCATATGTAGTATGTATATGTAAGTATAAAGTATGTTGTGGATACGGATAAGCATGAATATATGAATAAAGCTAGGTACAGTGCTTGCCTGTAACATGAGCTCTTATTTCTCAACAGAGTTTGCTTTCAGGAAGGTAAATTGAGGAAGAGAAGACAAACCTGGAAAGCAGTGAGCAGAAAGTAGCTGAGCTACTTCCATAGCTGGTTCATGGTTGGGCATTTGAATTCTGCTATATCTGTTGTATTTAGGATACTTCTCATATAGGACCTGTTATCTTGTGAATCTCTGAACCATTATTACTTGCAGCTCCTCAAAGAACATTTTCTTCTGGCTAGCTTCCTGGTACATCAATCCATCTTGAATAAATCACCTGTTCTTTATACTCAGATACATATGTTTTCCTGGTAGTGCAGGGAGCTCTTCCCAATTTTACAAACATCTTGTACATCAAATGTTGAACTTAAAGCACAGGTCAGCCCTGAAAAGCAGCATTTTAAAACAGCTCCTCTTGTTCTGCTGATCTGCTTCTTCAGGTGGCCAGAGTTAGAGCTATAAATAAGTTCTGCCTCCTGCCAGCCACATGGGTCTGATTGAAGAGGTGTATGCAGATTTTCAAAAGCAACTGATTTCTGTCAGGTTTTGGTGGGAGTCTGTGTGTAAGTGCCATTGGTGATCCTGAAAATCTTCCCCAGCCTGGGTAAATAAAAGAAGAAATTCTCACGTTGTTTCAGAATTGCTCCTCTGAGTTTCTAAGGGGACCCTGGGGTTGAACAAGTTCAGCTTAACTCCACAAAACCAGTCTCTGTTCTAAGGATGGCATTTAGAAAATCCTCTTTTCCTTGTACATCTAGCCCATATAGCAACTGATTTAACTAATAATGTCCAATGGAGAGTGAGAATACAGAAGGAGGTCAGCTTCCTCATGCGTAAGGGTTTCCTGGTGTAAGACTCGTTTCAGTGTGTGTTTTTGCTGAAGTGTGCAAAACCAGATTTCCAGCTAAATGAAAGGCCACCGATTGGTTTGTTCCAAGATCAGCTGGATTTATCTGAAGTTTCAGAGGTGAGGCACAACCTTCCAGGCGACCTCCCCCGGCAGCCTACATTTCACTTAATAAAACAAGTTAAGGAAGGTTTGAGGCAATCCTTTAAGGTCAGTTGAACTTTCACTGGAAAATACGAGTGCTGGCAAGTATATGCAATATGTAATGCAAAATGTTTAGGGTGTGGGGAAGAAGTGTAAAGGAGCCATACCACAGTGATGAGCTTGGCTAGTAAAGAGACTTGAAACAAGTTCCTCAGCGAAAACACCCTGGGAGATGGGTTAAGAATTTAGGGGATTGGTAGAATGTTTTTGTTACCCCCAAGGGGAAAAACAGGAGATCAAAGCCTGAATTCACTTAAGAATGCTTTCTTTGAAATGTATCTATAAATTATAGCACATACTGTTGGCATCTATTGTAGTCTTTGGTATTTACTTGAGAGTATAATGTGAATTCACAGTACCCAGAGTTGGCTTGTTAGTGTGTAAAAATAAATGTTGGTGAAGACAACATTGCAGATTCTCAAGTTTCCTAATGGTGGTGTTGCCTCTTCTCTGTTTTCCCCTGGCTTTGCGCCTCATCCTATGACCATGTGTCCCAGCCACCACCTATAGAGGGATTCTTTGAGGGGCTGCTGGTAGGGTTTGGAGCTCCCCCCTTGCCACCTCTCACAGTTATTGAGCTGCCTGCTGTGGCTGTTATTTCCGTGGTCAAGGCAGAATGGGATGTTGCTCCCAGGGGAATCCACAGCTGTTACCCCTCAGTCAGCAGAGTAGTTGCTGAGGCATGTCACCCTTGGCTTTTAACTCCCCATCCCATCCCTGCTTCCTAGCTCATCGGAGGAGCAGGACTCCTGACTGCTTGGCATGGCACAGCATTACCCACGGCCGTCCTAAACTCCCTGCTCCAAGCACTTGCTTCCTCTCCAGCCTGTGGTTTTAAGTGTTGCATTTTAGACACCTCATTTGCTTTGCTGCCCAACAGAGATTATGTCGTTTTTTTGGCACAATTGGATTAAACTAGCAGACCTGGATAGCTTCCATTGGCATTTCAGGAGATTTGCTGTAAGGCAAACCTGTGACATTTGTACCTTCCTAAGCTTGCACAACCAGAGCGAGGGCTGCAGTTGAGGTCCTGACCTCAGTTACTTAAGCCCCTTTCTCCCAGGAGCGTTCATCACTTTAATCACAGAGTCCTAAATAATCAGTGGGTAGCCTGTAATTAGGGGTTGTGTCCTGGACTCCTGCAGCCTGCTCCCGGTGTGCTGAGCACTGCGGATTTTGATTTCCCGTTTCCCCAAAGGATGTTTGATCTCAGATTTACACTTCAGAAAATTAAGAAGGGTACAGTACCTCCGTCCCCTGGCAGCCTTCCTGCTTTCAGTGGTAGGTGCCTTTCTTTTCTTAAGTGTCTCAGTTCTGCAGTGATTGACACATTTGATTTAAGAGTTAGATTTATAGACTGATACTCGGGCTGAAAGTCAGCAGCTCCAGGACTGCATAAATCAGCCTGTCTCTGGGACTAATACTTCCTTATTTATAATTTCGACAGGAGATGGAATTCTTTCTCAATTCTTTACATTTCTTTCAGATGTAATCGACCACCCTGTCCTTTGGTTTAAAGCTATGTGACTTTGCCACAAATAGAGGGAGGGGAAAGTAAGCCCGGTCCAGGAATTGCTATGCTATAAAAGCTCCATATTGTATGCTCTTGGACTTTGCTTTCTCCCAGCTTCCTTCAAGCCCACACAAGAGATGGACTTGAGGTTTTTTTGGCTTTCTTCCCCTCCCCCCTCCCTCCATACATACTCTGACCTTTTAGAAAAATAAATAGAAGATAAAGAAGGACCTGGAATGTTGCAGAATGTGTGTATATTTTGCTCTCTGTTGTTTTCTGCTGGGATTAGTTGTTTACAATGGGAGAGAGAGGGAGGGCAGAGGAAGGGAGGTCTGTGGCCTTAACTGAAATTAGTGGCATTTCAGAGTGATCTTGTTAGGTGGTCTGCAGTTTAAAGACCTAAATCCTTGTAATCCCCCCATGCCTCCTTGGCCACTACTCCTTTTGCTCTTGTTCTCTCACTTTCTGAAAAAAAAGAAAAAAAACCCCAAACCCGAGTCAGCCTCTCTGTCTCTCAGATGCAGGCTGTGCATAACATACGCACATGCACAGCCATACACACACACTCACTCTCATATGCTTCCATTCGCACGTTGTACCTGTATAACAAATTAATGTCTCAGCTAGCCGACATCTACATCTGTTACCACTACAGGACTGGGCTTGTAAAATGCTCTCTCTAGAATGCAGACACACACACCGAATATTTTTATTTATTCTCTGAAAAACGCTCAGCTGCCAGACTTTCAGCTTGTGATTGCACTTAAAACAAATTCAAATTGAAATTTCAGCCATAAATCAAATGCCCCAAATTAGTTCCTCTTGTGGGTTTGAACATGCTCTTTGGATTTTAAGGTCAGAAGATATCCGTTTTCACGGTGCTGAAAAGTTTAAAAATATACTACGTTTTAGGAAAAGAAATAAATATGGTTTGCATTATAAAGCAGTACATCAAATATGTGCGTATGCGCACACACAACATGGTCAGTGAAGTTGAATGCTGTCAGAGCACCTTTGAGGACTAATAGCACCTAATTGTTAAGCGAGGCAGGAAACACGGTGGCTATTTATCCAAGGAGGATGCGGAAGATTGCCTTGAGATGTGATATTTATCCTCTAAGAGAATAGAAGTTTATCCCTTACTCTTCAATTAAAAAAAAAAAAATAGTAAAAATTAAGTAAACACACAAAATACTTATCTTGGCAGACTTTATAACATACTTTTTCTGGAAAAAAAAAGGCATTTACAAGTGGTTTCAAAATGGCTGTGTTACATCTGTCAGCGGGTAAAGGGAACACCCACAAATTGTGTTTTTATCTCATGAAGTTTTGTTCCACTTGAGCAATAAAAGCCAGATTCAGTGCTGGTGTGTGCGACTGGGGTAATCCTAGCGCTGAGCATGGCTCTAAAACTTGTGCATTTGGTTGTGTTTATAAGTTTGAAGAAACTCCTGGGGTGGCGGAGTCTTTTGTTTTTGCTTGATGCTGGCACTGGGGAAGGGTAGGTTTGCAAGCACCTGGCACAGCCACGTTTGCCTTGGTTCCCTGGGCTGTCCTTCCAACAAATGGTTTGGCAGGAAAGCCCCTTATCTTTGATGTTAATGTCATCAGCACTTTCTTGGTTACAATGCTATTCTTTCCCCAAGAGTTGAAAAATGATCCCAAGAAGGCTTGGGACGTACAGTGTGCTTCAGCCTGAGCTCCAGAAAACAGCTTAAAGTCGGAGATCTTAGCACACCCAAGGCTCTTCTTAGAAAATCATTCAGATTGGAAAAGACCACTAAGATCATTTTGTCCATCTGCCACCCTATCCCTACCATGCCCACTTAAGCCATGTCACTCAGTGCCACATCTCCATGGTTCTTGTGCTTGGAAGCAGTGATAGATGGTGGGAACCTACAAATCGCAGGGAAATGGTTCTAAGTGATCACGGAGAAGGCACTTCAGAGCATGCTTTTTGGATAGGGACACTTTCAGTGGGCAGTGAGTAAGCTCTCCTGTCACCTTTGCTTGGATGGCACCAGCGCAGGATGGCAGCAGTGACGGGCAGTCCTCCCTCTACCAGTTCATTTTCCAGCCTGACTGTCAACGCTGAGTGTTCTCCCAGTAAATGCTGTTACACAGGATGATGTCTGGAGTACATGGAGCTATTGGAAAGAAGCAGCTGGTGACAGTGTGAGAGCAAAGGCAGACAGGGGTCTGCTGTGTATCTTTGCCGCTTTTTATCTTATTAATATGTTAGTAAAAACCTTGCCAAGGCAACCTGAGCTGGTTACTTGGAGCATAATTGCTCATATTGCCTCCTTATAGGTCAGAGGAGGGGGAGTTGAAGCGAGTTAAAAGAATGATTGTTCAGAGGGGACAGTCTGCTCAAGGGAAGTCATAACTGCTAACCACCGTGGCTGAGGTCCGGTTTTATTGCTTTTACTCCTGCGGAATTAATGCCGTGTTTGTGATGCAGGTGGTTTCTGCTCTGACTCACATGAGCAACAGAATTGTTACATATATTTAATGGCAAATTCTGTGTACCAGATAGTGGCAACGTGCGAGTAGGAAAAGAACTAGGAATTAATGTTAGGATTGGCAGTCTGGAGTGAGGACTGACCTCCTCTTTGCTCCTGAGGAGTACAGCTGGCTGGCTCTCTGCTCAGTACAAAATTGAGGCTCGGGGGGCTCTCAGTACCAAAAGCCCTCTGTGCTATTAGTTCAAACTCCGAAATAGCTCTTCTGTTGATGGCTCGTAGCCTGGTGGCACAGCACAGCAGCATTTTGCTGGTGCAGTAAGCAGTGGTGAAACTCACGGCCATGGCTGCGGGTGTCACAGGAGGGGCTGAACTGTAGAGCTCAATGCAGAAAGTCACTGAAGCCAAAAACTTCAGAAAGAGATTTGACAGAGGGTAGCACAGATATCCATAACTGTTGTAATATACATTAGCAGAAGTGCTGGGGAGGAAATATGAAATGGGACAGATACCTTCATCTCTGTTATGTATCTCACTTACAGCTGCAGCATAGCTGTTTTTTCTCCATAGCTTTGCAATAAATTGTTTGTACCATTTAACATCACTCATGGTGCTGAGTGAGCACACATCACGGATATTAGTTAAGATGCACAATTACAGTTTTACTGCCTGGAGAGGCAAAGACCGGTGCAATAACTCACTCAGATCTCTCAATATCTTCGTAGAGGAGTTATGGAGCCAACATCTGGACTCTGAAATTCTTTCCTAACTGGATGATCAAATCATGTCAGAGGTTTATTAACTATCCCAGTGGATACCTTTGTTTTGTACCTATCATTTTAATCATTTTCTTGTTCTACCTTGTGCTTGTGTTATAGGTGTTGTCTTCAGGGCAGTGTTATTTGTAATAACGCTGTGATAGAGAAGGGTGCAGACATCAAAGACTGTTTGATTGGAAGTGATCAGAGGCTGGAAACCAAAGGTAAGTAGAAAAGCTGTTTTTATGATGCATTTGTAATTAATTTTTAGAATTTCCTCCTCAAGATTTTCCTCCTGTTTCTTCAAGAGCCAGTGAACAGTGGCAGTTTTACAGTGTGGTGTCCCTTAAGATTAAGATTTGTTTTTCATGGAAAGTGCAGCTTGCTGGCATGAGAATAGTTCAGGGAGTTGCTCTTCAGAAGTTGGCAGAAAAACTTTGTTGTTACTGTAAAGAACAAGATTGGGTGCTGAGACAGTCTTTTCCCAGAGGCCACAATTAGGTCAGCTTGGAGTTGTCCTCAGCTGTCAGAAGGAACTGTCATTTTGACAAGTAGTTTTTGTCCGTGTTAGGGGTGATGCAGTCAAATAAGTGATGGCACAGACATCCTTCTTTTTGTGAATGCTAGCAGCCACAGGTGCCAGCGTGTTCCCATCCACCCTGCTCCATGCAGGAGCTCAGGATGGAATGTCATACTGGAAGCTGCTGTGCTTAGTAGTAAATACAAGGGCAGTTACATTCAGATCTGTTTTACTGAAATGAAATGCTTTTTGGGGTTTCAGAGAAGTTACAACTATGCGGTCCCAATTTGGGCAAAGTTAGGCCATCCAATCAAGCTGTGAGTGGTGAGGGCTCAGTAACCGCCTAAGTGGAACTGTTGATTTCCTGCTCTAAGAGATAATGGGCAGGAAATGGCTGTCTCGGTGACTGCATCCCAAGCAGAGGGCTTTTTAATGAATATTTATGGTTGGGGTTTGGCAGATCCCTGCTCTAGGGTGTGGACTGAGGACAACAGTGAGTTCCTTTTCAGGCTCCATGTGAAGTTATTTAGTCAGATCAGGATTTGTTTGCTTGTTTTGTCTTTATAGTATATGGGTGGTTTCCCAATTGTGAGTGTCCTGATAAAGAGCAGGGTTTGCACTTAATGTGGTATACTATAACCTATTGCCAGCTATGCATACACAAATTTTTTTCTTTTAATTTGAAACTAGAAGTAAGAGACTCATGAAAACAAAGTGTTGATCCTACAATTGCAAGTCTCAGATGCTGCAGGAGACACACAGTCAGCGTTACGCACACTGTGGTCTTGGTCCTTGTATAGCACAGTTTCTGCTTACCCATGGCTTTGTCCATCACATCAGTTGTAATCATCGACCCTTGTGGGTTCACTGCCCTCCTATCCCTGAAAATACATACTGTTCATGATGCTCTGCTTGTGCCTTCTTCTGAGCATGAATCACTAGGAGAGCTAAATCAGGTCATGTTTGTTTATTAATCTAAAATTTGAACTATGAGGAAACTGTGAGGGTGTAGATTTAGCTAATTTACTACGCTCAATTTCTTCAGCAGATCATTTCAAACAGAAATATCACACTTTGCCCTCACTCATGTCTTTTTTGGTAGTCTCTTCCAGGATGCAGGTCCAGTCTGGTTGATCTTGGTATGGAAACCATTCTTTCTTCATTATTGCCCTTGTCATCTTTATCTGAACATTTTTCAGGATCTGTCAACATAATTCTATGATTCTATGATAACATATTTGGAAGGAGAGGAACAGAGCTGGAACCTGTGGTTCGTTTACCTATTCTTGTAGGGCCACGTGCTCACCTCTCCAGAGCACTTCTCAGTGAGTCTGTGGGCCCTCCAGTTAAACTATTCAGGAACATATGACTGATGTTAGCAAAGACACTCAGGTAGATTATGAATGACAAACATGCCATTATGCCAAGCAAGAAAAAATAATAACAAAGCCTCAGTTCATTTCCCTGCCTCAGTTTCCTAACCATTTTGGAATTTATTTGGGCTGGGGGTCAGGTTCTCCTTGGTGGTCTGGGATCTGTCTGTGAAGTTCATGACTTATTTCCTGAACTGCAGAGTCTTTCCAGCCTAGCATGTTTCTTCTGACCTTGCCTGGTCCCACAGTAAACTGGGCCCTCTCTTTTTCACTGTGAAAGCATGCCATGACTTCCTTTCCCCTGCCCAAGACTTCCTGTATCTTGTGCCAAGCTTTTGGTGTGGCCCTGTAAGTCTGTTTCCATATTCCCACTTTCATCAAGACTTTGGCTATGTTGTTCTGTTTGGTAACTTTTCCTTCTTCAGACTCTAGCCTTCACAGCCAGGTTACGAAAAACTGGTTCTGTTGGGTCACAGCCACCTTTTATTGCAAGCTGATCGCACCTCAGCAGACGTAAGCAGTAGCAGCTGGCTGTTGACCCCAGTCTGGGAGTTACATGCTAGAAACCTCAGCAAAGCTGCATACACCTTCCCAGAAACATTAAAGAAAAAGAAAAAAAAACAGCAGTTCCTTATTCCAAAACATCAGCCAGGATTCATCAAAGGTACAAAGATCCCCGCATCATCCTGCACACCCCCAAGCAAATCCCACAGTTGACTTTGCTGCGGAACTGGCTGTGTGCTCCCAGTTCTGCCATACAAGTCCTGGTCTCGCTGCCCAGGCAGCTCAGGGTACAAGAGCTCTTTGAGCCACTGACCTCCTTTTATAACCTGAACCATGGAAGCAGGATGGCAGAAGAACAGATACCACAAATGATAGGCAAAAGTAACTCAAACCAGCTCTTGTCCTTTTCCTTCTACGGAAGAGGCAGGGGCATATTTAGGGTGGTCTAAATGGCACAGCTGGGAGTAATGGGATTGAATTAAACACAATTTAGGTTGGATATCTGAAACATTTTCCTAATGATGTGGTCTGGTCGGCTGTGGGATAATCTCCCTGGGGACGTGGTGGGAGACCTCATCACTTAATAATAGGCTTGGCAAAGCTCTGGACACCTAAATAGAGGGAGTGCTCCACCACTGGTTTTTGGGGTAGATCAGATGCAGCCTATTAATTTCAAACTAAAAAGCGAGTTAGAGACAAGGGGGGGCAGGTAGCTGTCAGCAATGACTACAGGCCCCATCACAGCACTGGCCAGACACAGTACTTTTTAAGTGCCTCTGTTAAAGTCATGATGTGGAGTTTTATTAAACTTCTGGATTTGCAAGCCATGCCTCCTGAGAGTCATGCTATTCTCTTCCTACTGCTTTTATTACCATGCTTAGGAAGCATCCACTTCCCTTCCTCTTTGATACTTTAAGAAATTTGCTATCAGAGAATTAGCAGACAGGCGACCTCACCCAGATAGCAGTTTGAAAAACATCTTGGTACCTAAGAAAAAGGAGGCAATTATTAAAGGGATAGGAAATGGCAGGCGGCCGTTCTGAAAGGGCTTAATTGCGCAAAGCATTCAGTCACTGTTTCTAAGACAGTTACTACAATTGCACTCCAGCCTTTTTGGTGAACCTGCTTTCTTCAAAGCAAAATAGAGAACAGAGATAGTAGAGAGACGCTCATAGGATAAAACTAGCAAAATGGACACAAAACTCACCACCTTAGCCCTCACTTTCATCTTTGGTGTCCCTGGGCAGGCATGTTTTGTGTTCATTGACTATGCAGGAGCCAGTGTCATTTAGGGACAGCTTGAGTCATTGTACACCCAGAAAGTGTATTACAGCAGTGTTATTGCCACAAAGTGTATTTGCAGAAAGGGAAAAAGTATCAGCATTCAGGATGCTGATGTAATCTTAGCTTGGCCTCCCAATGCGTACTTAGGAGCATTATCTCCCTGACCAAGATGTAGGCTAAGACTTGACTGTGCTTATTCTGGTGCATTTTCAATGCAACCATATATTTTTATTTTCCTTGGTGCCATGATGCAGTCAGCACCCAGAAAGTGCTGCCGAGTGCGTGCTGAATGCGAGGTTGTTCCATAGCCCTGATTCCTGTCTTCTTTCAGCTTGAGTCTGAAACCTTAATTACTGTACACTATGCAAGAAACAAGATCCTTTCTGTGGCCTTTCTGCAACATTTGTCATCTTAGTGCTTCACAGCTGTTAGCAAGCTCATTTTTACCTCCTCAGTATGAACGTGGCTGATTTTTCCTATTTTAGAAAGGCCTGAGATTCAGAGAGTTGCTGTTTGTAGGCCCTTTCATTCTGACTGCCCAACTTAAGTGCTGAAGCAGCATGTTACATGTAGCATTTCCTAACAATTACATTTTAGCTATAGCATTTTCTTTGTAAATATTGGAATGGAGGGTTCAGTCTACTGAGACAAAAAAAAAAGAAAAAAGTTTTTTTATGTGATCATGTTGGCCTGTGCATGGGTCGTTAGCAGCTCCAGGAACTAGAACTCCATTATAGAGCTTCTGCTGTTCCAGCTGATGGGAACTGACAGTAGTGGGTCATCCTCCTTAAGGGGAGCTGGATTTGGAGTGAGGCAAGAGGAACTTTGCCAGGAAATTTCACAGATGCCCGTGGGTGTCAGCAGCCTGGAGATTCACTCCTGGTACAGGGGGAGGAGGCTGTAGTTAATGTAGGCTTTACTGCTCCTGTCTGCAACATCATTCCTTGGGCCACAACCACATCACCTGTTTCCTATCTGATCCTGACTCCTGCCTCACTGCTCCTCACTATGGCTTTGTCCCAGAACGAGTCTCATCCCATTCCCAGTCTTTGGTTCTTCCTCTAGTCTTTGTTTATTTCTCTTACTTTGTTATGCCTAGCCACACACCTGTCTCCTCTGCTCTCATCGTAGATGCTATTTCCAGTCCCCCTGCCTAACAGTCCCATGCTCCATTTCCCATCTGGCACTCCATCCCCGACTGCTTTGATCTCTTTCTGTGCTGCTGTTGTGCCCAGGCAGGATCATTCTGGGCACTGGAGGGAAGCAGTTCTGTGCTGAGTGTTGGTCCCAGAGCTGGGACAGAAGCTGGGGGAAGTCCTGCATCGATCCTGCACTTCCCTGGTTGAGAGCACTCAGGAGAAGCAGTCTCTGGAGCTTTTAGCTGCCCTCCTGAGAACATGTGCAAACAGAAATTTTTTCCAGAGGCTTATCACATAGCCAAAAGTGTGTGGTTTCTCACAAGAACAGAAAAAGGCACATATCCAGTAGGGACTGGCTCCCGTTTCAGATCATTTTTCAAGTCTTGTTCCAAGCTTGCAGTCCTAGGACTTCTCAATGAAACAGAGTAAGATTGTTTTATTTTAATGAGGGCCAAAGAGCACATTTTTCTCTTAATGCCATCCTGTGCAGGCAGGTACAGTTTATGGAGCCTCTACATATGAATGGATGACTGCTTGTAAGGATGCCTCACTCCAGCCAAGATTGAGCAAGATAGGGGCAGGAAGGGATTGATGGGCTTTCTGATGTTCTTGCTGCATTCAAGTAGAGCTGTGTCTGCTGTTGCAAGATGCTGGGTACCTCCTGGTGAAATCTTGGGGAACTGAAAATACTTAGCATGACACAAGTTTGGGATCTGAAAGTATGCTGCAGTGCAGATGGGAGTTACGAAAGCTCACAAAGAACAGACACAGACTAAACAGTGCACACATGTATGTCATGCACAGAGGTGCAGGATGGTCTGGAAAGGAGGAATGGTGTAAATTCAGAGGGAAATTTTGAGGTCCATGTGACTTGTTCCCTAGAGTTGTTTAACTACTGAATGTCTCTGACAAAGATATCAGTTGGTAGTTCAAATAGGCATCTCTTAAAAAGTCACTTTTTTGCATCAGTGACAATTTCTAGGTGATCCTAACAAGCCTGCTTTCCAAGCTGTATAAAAACAGTTTGTGAGTTCTGGTCTTAGTGGTGGCATAAAACTCCTCTAGAATAACCCATTAGTGATGTTTTGTCCTTCCCTCTACTGCTGGGGACTGCCGCGCTGTCACTCGAGCACTCTGTCATTCACAGCCAGGGAAGTTCAGGCTTCCTGCGTGAACAGGTTAAGGGAACTGCTGTATTCACAGCGTGTTGACTGTGATATCTACCCATAAGGCAGCAGTTTGTAACCTTATAGAAATATTTGTACATGCTCCATGCAGAGAAAATAACCTCTTGTGCTCTGCTAGAGCTCAGCCACATGAAAGAGCCAGGAAGGACACCCCAATGGATGCCTGAGAGAGGAAGGGGACCTGAGAGAGGAAGGGGTCCAGCACCGTGGGCAGCAGTCTCCAGGCAGATGTGGCACTGCTGCCATCCTAGTAGGAAGTGTGGACAGAGGCCTTCAGATTGACAATTCTGAGATCCCTGCTAGCATTTGCTGTGGGAGAGTGATGCCCCTGTGGGAGCACATCCATCAGTGTAACCCAGTCCCCTTCTTCAATGATTGCTAGGACACTGCCACAGTGCTGGGGCTGTGGGTGTGTCCCTGTCTCCAAGGAGCTCACTGTTGTGCACATCTCTAGTCCTTAGTCTCACTTTTCTCTGATGAATGTATTTCCTAACACCCTGAGCAATCACATTCCCATATCTCAAGCAATCACTTTTCCCAGTTCCTTCACCCCACCCTGTCCATCTGCTCAAAGCCACAGTAAATTCTTCTTTCTTCAAACACTGAGTTCATTGTTGCCTTTACCTTTACATCCCAAGACATACCCATTTCTCTGAGTGGATATGAGGGAGAAGGGGTTAATACCTGATCTAGTGCAAGATGGCCCTGCCCGTGACCAGGGATTGGACTGGATGATCTTTGAAGGTCCCTTCCAGCCCAAACCATTCTGTATACAATACTGGTGAGAGAAGCCTCAGCTGCCCCAAGTGAGCACAGGCACTGCACATGGGTGTTTGCTGGGAGTGGTGTACAACAAGGGTGGGATCTCCAAGAGCGGATCTCCATCTGTTCTCTGCCTGGAGCCTGGGTTGGGCCCCCAGCTGCTCACCAGAGCTGATGTGCCTGAAGCTCTCACCAGTACCATTCCCAGTGCCCTGGGCAGAGTTGCACATCCCTCCCTGGGATGCTTACAGGGAGCATCACTCCAGAGCCCTTCAAGCACAGCCATCTGCTTCAGCGTGAGGCTCATGCGACACTCACAATCTGTGAGACACTCCTGGCCTTTGGGGCCACAGTACAGTCACCCCGATCACCAGCGGTCATGTAAGTATGTGGCATAGCTGGGAAGAGGGCAGGCTTTGACTGGAAAGCCCCGGTGCTCCATAAACACAAACAAATCAGCCTCCATCACCTGCTTCCCTTCTTTATCTCTCCATGTAATTTAAAACACCCTCCAGCCTCCCAGAGTCAAGCTTCAGCTGCTTCCCATCCCCTTAAGCCCTTTTAGTTCCTCTCCCCCCACCAACCTGGCTGCCTTTCCAGGGCCAACCATTGCTGCAGAGACAAGTTGCTCCTCTCTCCCACTCTCTGATCCTTTCTGTCCTGGGTGAATGTGGTAGGAGCCACCCACGGTGTGTTTTCGTGCATGCGTTTCTGCAGGCACCCCTCCCCCTGCCCAGTTTTTAAGTTAAACTATCTCTTGCTTTAAAGAGAGCAAATACACAGCAGTGGCTTTCATCACTGCTGTATAATAGAGCAGTAATTCTGTGCCAGGGACTGTTTTCTATTTTATTTTAAAGGGTTTATAAAACAGTGTATGTAATTGAGTGAGTAAACTGAACGTTTTCTGGAGCCCCTGAGGGCTGGAACTTCGTGGTGGTCCTGGGCCTAGGCCCTAACCTTTTTTTTTCTTCCTTTTTTTTTTTTCCTGCCTTTCCCCTCCTTCCCCTCCTCCTTTACAACCCAGCGTTGCCACCAGCAGCAGCAGCAGCAATCTGTCTGGGGCTAATTGAGCAAACAGCAAGGAGATGCTTTCACATGGCTTTTAAAGGAATGCTCCGGCATCCCCTTTCTGTAAGCAGCTTCGCAGGAACCTGCCAGGAAGGCTGTGCCGTGCAGGGGAGGGCAGCGTTGGGCTGCAGCCCCCGTCCCGGTGGTGGGGTTTGTGCTGGGCTCTGCAGTCATTTCCGCCCCTTTGTTTATTTGCATTACAATTTGTTTTTAGCCAAGCACCAAAGGCTCTGCTGCTCCCCAGCTCTCCTCGTGTTGTGCGTATGTTTTTAAGGGGCTCAGCATACAGTATGTGTAAACACACGTCTTCCTAAGCAGGAATGCATCTATAACGAGTGACAGGTTTTTGATTTACGCTCAGTAAAATCTCCGTGGATGCTGGGTTCAAGCACCCAGGCTGACTTGGGGCTGGGCTGCGTCAGCAAGTTGAATCAAAGTGCTAATCAGGAGGTTGAATGTGTTGATCAGCTCTGGATTTGCTTAGCACCAGATGCTCCCAATCTGAGAAGATCTAGTTGAACATGATTTAAGGTTGCAGAGTCCAACTCGAAGGCTTTCTGAAAGTCCTTTCTCTAATCCCTCTTCTTTCTCTGCGGGCTGAATGCATCTGTAACCCTGCCAGTGTCAGATAAAAGGCAGCCTGGTAAGAAATCCCTAATGGGGAGCTGGGGAAGGAGAAGGGAGCTGAACAGTGGAGCATGGGAGGTACTTCTGCCTCCTCCCCCCTGAGTTTCAGGCAGAGTTTCTGCACGAACTGAGCTTGCTGATACCAGCCAGAGCCACTGGCAACTGGCAGCCAGGGCTGATAATGAAAAGCTATCCACAGCTCTGCTCCTTGGCACAAATGGTGGAGTCTGAATTCCCTTTCCTCTGTAAGCAGGGCTTTGGGAAGGGAAGAGGGAAGCAGGGTGAATCCTTATCTGTCTATCACATCCCCCTGGGGTGCGGAATCAGGCTTTGTTTCTAGCAAAACCATTCCCTTTATCACTAGAAACTTTCTCGTGGATTTGAGGCAGGCACGTTCATGTGTTTCCTTTTAGCCCATGCAAGGAGAAATGGGTTTGGTGGTAGCAGTGATACACTGCATGTGCCAGAATCTGGGCCATGTGGATCAGGGAAGGACAGGATGGGAGATCAGGAAACATGTGCTGCATCAGCCCAGTAAGCTTGCTGCTGCCTCAGTTTCCCCACCTGTAAAATCGGAATGCTCTTACTCACCTGCTTTTGAAAAGCATCTTGAGTTAATCAGATGGAAAATGCAAGATACCAGAAGGAGGCTGTAAGCATGTTGGTGCAAAATACAAATAGTTGGTACCACCTCTGCAACAAAGTATGCAACTGGGCCTATCCCAGATCTGCACGTTCAGTGCAGGATGCTGTCTGAAATGAAACAGAAAGTTCCTTATTAAAAGGTATTGCTACAGATAACTCATATATTGAACCATGGTTCTTCATGAGCTTAGGTGAAGGCATGTTTAATCTGCAGAGGCATAACGTAATTACTCTCGCTGGATGCTAGCCAGAGTCTTATTCACATCACAGAAATCAACATGATAGGTAGTCTGCTTGGAGGAGGTTCAGGAATGGAGTCACAGAAGTTGCTACAGGGCCTGTTCGAGATATATTGGGAAAGTTGTTGGGGGTGAGGAATGTTACAGCAAGAAGTGCTGCAGGTTGGATTTGAGGTACCTTGGCAGAGCTGTGTGGGGTCCAGGACGGGAGGAGAGAGGAGCTGAAGGCTGGACTTGGGGCTATTGGCAGAGCTGTGCTAGGGAGATTGTGTGGTGCTACCTACATCACGCCTGCACCTGGCATGCGTACAGTCAGTCCCTCATTTTCCTGAGCTGCATCCACCTCCGTTCATCATGCCCAGTGCTGGAGTCCAGGCTCCAACTTCCAGCTCCAGTTTTGAGATGCAGGATGTTTCCGTGAGGCTCCAGGATTAATTATCAGTTGTCACTAAATGCCTCGAGCACAGGAATAAATTACTCAATCTGATGCTGAAAGTAAGAAGCATCTTTCTGTTCTTATTTTGTTGTTATTTTCACGAAGGATCTCTGGAAGGCAGTCTTGTGGCTAACCCAACTCTGTCCTCCAGGCAGGACAGCAGGATCAGCATGGTGGTGGGGTCAGGGCCATAGCAGGAAGTTCTCGCTGCAGTCCAAATAAATCCTTGAAGTTTACAGAACAGTTTTTAATCAAGCCACTTTTGGAGTGACGGTTTGCATGGTGCAAAGATAATGTCTTGAGTTCTAAACCACGGGAAGCATCATGTTAGCTGGGCCAGTTTGGGAACTGCCAGTAATTGCTTTTTGCAGCTGAGGGCAGGGTAGCTGTTGTTTTGCAGCACTCTTGCAAAATCTGCTCCCCTGAGGGGAGGCATTTTAGGTGGGTAAATAAAACACAACTGGTTATTTCCTTCATCCTTGGCCATCTACCCCCACTACTGTGTAAGGTGTTAGAGACAACACGGTGTGCCTGAGTACCTTGCAGGCCCCGATGATTCACCCCAGGCACCCTGGATACCAGAGCCAATTGTTATTCTGAATGTACAGAAGTGTAAAAGGGGGATGGAGAGCCTTGGGGCACGGTTCAAAGCACCTGAACTTCACTTGAATGGGTGTCCAACTCCCAGGGAGTGGTTCAAATTCACCAACTCTGGCCATACCCCGAGGACACCCACTTGGAGCACACAGGCATTGTGTCACGCTCTGAGGCCACATGCTTGGATTTTTAGGCTTTCAGTTTTGTGTTTTTATTATTTTGGCTCTAGATCCCTTATTTGCAGTCTTTCCCTGACAGGCTGCTTTTGCATTTTAAATGGAAGGTTCTTTCAGTACAGTGCATGAACAGTGCTGGGGCAGGGACTGGCACATTAATGTGTCCGCCAAGGCTGGGAATAGGCAGAGGAGTGACCTTGTAGTTCTGTGTAGCTCCACGCTGGATGTGGATGGTTCTTTGCATGGGCCTAGAGGTACACCTGTCAGCAGCAGCTGTGACTTCCGTCGGGCCACTGTTGTTTGGTAGTGACACATACATGTGAAAACTCTCATTAGAGAAACCTCCTAATGTTTAGTCAGTTGTTTAGGCTTTTGCCATGTGTGTGGGATGCTGTCTGAGAGATGCTGGAGACCAAAAAAGGGCAGCAAATCTGCACTCAAGTTCCCTAGAATCTGCTTTTCTCATTTATTTTAAAGATGCAGATTTAAAAAATGCAAGGTCTGAAACACTGCTGCAAAACTCAATTCCTCTTCTTTTCCTCCCTCTCTCTCTCTTTTCAGCCAAACATGTTAATGAAGTCATTGTGGGCACTGAACAGCTGATGGAGATATAACCCAAGTAGGTTTTAAAGATGATTTTATGGAAGCCGGCAGCAGAACCAGATGTTCAGCATCGTAAGATCATCCGCGCAGATCAGTACTGGCATGGTTTACCCTGTCACTGCTCCTTTCCTGTTCAGCTTTGTATTTATGTCTTAATAAAGAAGTATTTACAGAGCCGTGTGTCCGCCAGCCCTTCCCCCCTCATTGGGATGCACGGGGTTTGTGCCGGGTGATATCGCTCCCTGCCCTGGCGAACGCACTGTACTTTTCCAGCAGAAGGGAGAGCTGGGACCACACAGACTGTGCCTACTCGAAAGAGTGACTTTGCCGACCCCACTGCGACACAGGCCGAGCCCCGGATACCAGGAGAAACCACTTGGGATGCTGCCTGCACGTCCTCAATGCAGCAGGTGGGCAGCAAAACACAGTGTGGGCTGCTCTGTGTAGCCCTTTGCCAGCCTTCTCCCCTCTCTTGCAATGCCATCCCATAGCACAGAAGCATTTAAGCTGCACCTCTGCTCCTCTGTGATGTAGCTGAGGAGTTTGGCACCCGTTTGCTCCAGGGCTGAGTGCGGTCCGTTACTTGGAAATGCTGCCCAAAAGCAGTGAGATGGGGCTGGAGGGAAAGTAGGGCATAAACAGTGGGTACCATCTGCTTTATTTTGATGGTTCCTTTGCCGTTCCCAACCCCAGACAGGAGGTCTGTCCCCATGTCCAGGCTGGACCCATGTGAGATGGGTCGAGAGCGCTAATGTGAAACGCACAGCCTTGTGGTCAGGGGTTGTGCCAGGGTTGTAAAGCACCTGGAGGGGATTGAAACACAAGCTGTTCTTTAACATTTGTAAATTGGACACAAGTTCCTACCTAAAAGCTGTTTATTGGAATCTGGTAGGATTCAACGGGACATTTATCTGAGCCTGGCAGTTTGGCATCCAGAGGTGCTTACAGCAACTGGCTGGAATGAGATTTCATTAACTGAAGTGATAAATTTTAAATGTGTGCTTCATGGGCACCAGCATCCCCTGAGAAAAATTACCGTTTCTTAGCTAATTTGACAGAAGAGAGATTATAATTCAGACATTCCCAGCATTTCATAAACAAAAACCGAACTCTGAAGGGCAGGATGGGAATAGAAAGTTTTCTATTTTCTGGTCTCTGAGATCCATCTTAACTTCTGAAATGTCAGTGTCCTCTTCTTTAGCAGCTAGAGCTTTACCTCTGTGTCTTAATTATAAGGTAACGTCTCACTCGAATCCTTTTGTTTAGGTAATTTAAGCAGAGGGTGGGGGGCTCATTACTGTGTCGGTTAGAATTTAGCATTAATTTAGTGTTCCCTGACACTTGAAAACCTGGCTGGGATTTGAGGCATTTTCTTTTCCTTTTTGCCTTTTACGACCTGCAGGTGTTTGGTGTGAGATAAAAGTAGATCCCAAAGTGAGATTTCGCAGCACAAATTATCAAAGTGAAGATTCACTCTTGATGTAGTCTACGTGTGTGGCAGTAATTATGAAAAATAATTCAGGGTAATAGGGCCTTCAGGAATCCCAAGATGGGCACCAGGTTAACCCTTCCTCATCTCACCTGGTCTCCGGGCTGCTGCCATCATCAGATGAGCAGAGGATGGCTTGAATATTAGGAACAATTCCTTCTCAGAAAAAAGCAGCGATGCAGTGGCACAGCTGCACAGAGAGCTGGTGGGGTCACCATCCCTGGAGATGTTCAAGAGCCGTGGGGATGTGGCACTGAGGGACGTGGTCAGCGGGTGTGGTGGGGTGGGATTGGACTGGCTGATCTTAGAGGGCTTTTCCAACCTCAAGGATTCTGTGATATAGGAATGTGTACAGACTGAGTGAGAAATACAACAGTATTCAAGGGAAATGGAGAGGTGACCTCAGAAACGCATTTCTGTTCCCAGGTTGTTTGGGGTGCAGCTTTGGTCCCAAGTCATGCAGGCAGTCATGGAGGTCTGACTCGTGCTGCTGCTCTCCAGCTTTGAGGAGCAGTTTGTCTCCTTGCTTCGCTCAGTCAGGTCCCAGCAGGTGAGCCCTGCAGCCCATGCCCATCAGGTAGTATTAACACCAGGGCAGTGCTTCGTGGGCACTGTTTCTGAAAAGATGGAGCTTCCCAGCTCTGTAGGTGGTGGTGTTTTCTGGACAGGCTTCTCATGAAGCCTCCCGGCAGATGTGCAGCTGGGTGGATATGAGAAGGTTGTGCATTGAGGGCCGATGACTTGCTCCAGTCCCTGCCCGTCCTCTGCTGCTGGGACATTTCTGTCTGGGGGAGCTGGCACGTGCTGATTTCGGCACAGCTGTGCTGAGTCTTGCTTGGGTCAGCGTGGCCGGCTTGGTGGTTTGTCCTGCCTGGTTCATCGACCTCCCTGGAAGATCTTCAGGGGAAGGTGGTGGCCTCATATCTCCTGTTTGTCCTGCTGCGGGTTGCTGCCAGCCCAGCCCCAGCCCTTATGGATTTATCCCATCCTTCTTGCTAGCTGTGGGTGTCAGGGGCTCGGAATTTTGGAGGGGAGTCCAGGAGGTCCAGAATCCCTGCCCCAGTGCTGCACAGCATCTGAGGTTCACTGGGTCCTGGCAGAGTGGCTGCTTTAGGGCAGCATCCATTTTCACTCCGTGTCCCAGGAGCCAAGGTCCACAGACACACCATGCTGCCCAGACGGGCCGGCAGACGAGAACTTCCTTCCAGGCCCAATAGACAGACATTTTATATACGATAAAATGCATGTATATATAAATATGGAAAGCGAGAGCTTGAGAGAGCTGGGGTCTAAATAAACTTGTATGTTTAAGGCTTTTAAAATGCTAATGTTGAATTTCAGGAGAGGGGGAAAAGCAAGGGGGTTCCTGGACCAAACACCGAGACAGCTGATGAGCTTGGATCAGTGCCTTTACAATTCAAGGAAAATGGGATAGTTTGGGAAGGAAAAAGGGATTTTCTTGTTTTTGTTTTTAGTGGAAAATAAAAGAAGCTGCCTTCTTATTTGCCTCCCTCCCCCACTGCCAGAGCAGCGAGCGACTGGTGTTGTATGCATAAGCTATTCCTTTGTGCAACATCTAAATGGTTAATTGTGTTTGAGGAAGATGTACGGGCGAATGGAGGGACCACCCAGCAAGAGACAGACAAGAAAGAGCGATCTCTGAAATGTTTAACCAGAGAGAGAGCAAAGTTGTTTAAAAATATTTAATTTACAACATTCCACACTGCTGATTATAAATTGGCCGTCCAAAAACACTGCTGCGTGCAAGGAGGGATCCAGGCAGCATGAAACAAATTCTTGTGATTGTTTTTCCTATCTTCCTCCGTCATTTGGTTGGGGGGTTTAACCCTGCGGCGGGGCGGGGGGGCTGGTGGCAGAGACCACGGCCAGCACCGTCCCAGGGCTGGCACCTGGGAGCAGGGTGCAGCTCCTGGGGAGCTGGAGAGGATGAGGAGAAAGGAGCGAGTGGTAATGTTGGGATGAGGATGGGGTGGCTGGTGGTGGTGCGATGGGCATGTTTGGGATGGCCAGCTGGTGCAACTCAGCCATTTGCCTTGCAAAGACCCCAGCAGCTCATTGCGTCGGTTTCACTCCAAGTCCAGGATCCCCAAAAATGGTTCCCTGCCGTGTTATCAGGCAGAGAAAGCTGGGACCCCCCGGCAATGGCTGGGGAGAGCGAATGGGCTGATGGTGGCTGGGTTGTGTTGTCCATGGGATGTGATGTTGTCCTCGATGCTGCAATGCTGCCCGCAGAGCGTGGGACAGCTTGGTGGCCGTGTCGCTCAGCCATTGCCAGTGGCAATGGGATGGAGCCAGGGCCGGGGCCCTTGCAGGGTCATTGAGCAACAGCAGCGTCTCCTCCCTGCTCTGGCCCTTCTGCAGATGACGTTTGGTGCCGGGTGCCTGCAAGAAGGGATCCTGCTGCCTCTGCTCCATAGCCAGCAGCAAGGCAGGAGGCTCACTGCTGCTGCTGCAGGCTGCCCCGGCATAAATGACGCAGCAGGGCTGTTAGGTGGGTTTGGCCGCTAGCCCCCGTGGCGAGCTCGGCTCTCGGTGGCTGAACCACTCCAGGCCCTGCCAGCCCCAACCAGTGCCGGGAGCAAGAGCACAGACAAAAGCGCCTGTGTCCTCCTGCCAGCAGCTGGCCCCATTAAACCATGCCTGCTTCCCATGCAGTGGGGCGCTGGTCCTGGGACCCCAACCCATCCTTCTCTGCTCACCCAGTGCCTTCCATCGCTGCATCGGGATGGGACCGAGCAGCCACAGCAGAGCATCCCCACAGCGGGACCCTCCTGCGGCCCAACCCGAGCAGTGGGGCTGGTGTCACATCCACTTAGAGGGCTCTGAAAATCCCTCGACCTGACACCTTGTTAAATACCCACCAGGGGTCACAGTTCCTGGGTTTCTTTTTACTGCTTTTCCTTCGCCCTGCTGCGACGTTTCGGTTGGCAGGAACTCCCCTGCACTATTAGGTATCTTTCGGGGAACAAGAAACCTAGATCACTTACAAATTAATTTGGAGTTAAACCTACAGAAAATGAGAAACATGCTGCTTTGCAGGAGAGAGCGCTTGGCCAGTGATCAAGAAAAATACATCCAACCCGCCTGGTTTGGTGCGTTCGAGGTGGCCAGGGAAGGGGCTGTGCTCTCAAGGTACCCTCAGCCGTGTTCGGGCACGCGTTAATGGGGCCATGGCCTTTCCTCCCAGTTAAAACCATAGCAAACAAATGGGAGCACCTGCTCTCTTCCTCCTGGGGGGCTCTGGAAGCCAGCACTGGGGGCCAACTGGCTCATACCTGAGGACAGTGCCCAGCCATGGGACCGCTCAGCACCTCACCCCAGTGCTTCCCCATTGCCACATCGGGCAGCACCCCAACGGGGGGACCACTCGCCCCACAGCAGCTCATTGGGGTCTACCTTGGGGACCCCATGGGTGGATTGGGGCAGTGGGGGCAGCCCCCATGCTGGCTCCCAGAGGGTGGCATTGTGTCTGCGGCACAAGCGGCTGCGCTGGGAGGGGGCTGAGGGGAGGCTGGGGCGGGCGGAAGAGCAGTGATAAGATAAAAGGTCCGCGTTCCCATGCCGAGGGGCCGGGGGGGCGCGGGGCGAGCGCCGAGGCCACCCAGGTTTCAAGCGCTCGGCCTCGGCGCCTGACCCCAGCACATTCAGAGAGCACTTCCTAAATTTGTCTCCTGTGTTCCTGACTCACAAGCAATTTCCTCACCCATAAAACGGCGTCGGCATTAAAGGACCGGCCGGGACACCAATTACTTGTCACCGTTTTACCACCCCGCTGCTCACCACTGTTTGTGGTGCCTGGCCAGGACCTGCCCCCCCGCACCCCAGTTTGCCCTGTACACCATGGGACGGGGACACTTGGGGTCCAGTGGGGAGTGGGAAAGTACAGCAGGGTACAGGGATCTACGGTGCCCAGCACCCAAGGAAGAGCGTCCCTTGTCACAGTGCTCCTGGGTGTCCCGAAGGCATTTCCCAGCACGGGAGCAGAGGGGAAGGTGCTGTGGGCCCTTGGAGGGGCTGAGCACAACCAGGCCCCCCAGGACCCACAATCCCAGAGCACTGTGCCTGATTGTCCCTAGTATCCCCAGCAGCCACCCTGCCCTCACCCCATGGCCGTGAGCTGAGGCTTTGCCCAGGGCCCAACCAGCACTACCAGCGGCCACCGCGCCACATCAGCCGCTAAACGGGTTTTATGGTGGGATTTAGGGACTTTTCTGCCGGGTAATTGATTTGCCCAGGCAGTAAAAGATCAAGGCCGGTGCTCAGGCGGTGGCTCCCGGCTTCTGCCCGCCGTGTGGGCCCGGCTGAGCCTGCAGGCCCCGACATGGTGGCACGGTGTGGGGCGCGGGGCCCGGTCCCTCCCGGAGCCCCCCTGCAACCCCCCTGCACCCCCTCCCAACCCCACCACCAAACAGCCCCCAAAGGAGACAAAAGGGGCTGTTTGGGGACCTGCCACCTGCTAGTCCCCATCCTACAATACCGCAGTAAAGAGGCACCAAACAAAGGCCTTAAAATCCTAAAGGGGCCCATTCATTAGGGTGACAAAGGGGGAAAGAACTACATTATCATAATTAATCCCGGTGCTGGCGGTGGGTGGCAGGGCCCTCTGTCTTCCAAGGTGGTGTGGGGACGGCCGGTGTCACCACGTCCACACGCTATTGTGCCCCGTGGCCTGGCGGGGCTTAGGGGGTTCTTAAGCTCTGTAAACACCATGGGACCCCCACGGGGATACGGTGCTCCCTCTGTCCCCTCCCCAGTCAGGGCTGTCTGCCCGCATGCTGTGCTCCCCAAAAACACAGGGGCTGAGAGGGGTATGGCTGTGTCACATTGGTGCTGCTGCCCGGGGACAGCCAGGTACTGGAAAAAGGGGACGGGATCCTGCTGGCCCTGGCCCCGTCACCACATCCTATGGCATCACCCCAGGGCTCTCCCTGGATTCAGGGATGGGGCTCCATCCTTTCCCCACTGGCACCACCGCCCTGTTTGGATGGACCTGTCATCCTCTGGCCTGGGGACCCCCTCCATCCCAGAGACCTCCCAGCTGCCAGGGAGCTGCTGGAAAACTGAGGCACAGTTCAGCACACAGAGGTGCCCAGGGGGCTGTGGGCTGTGGATGCCGCCCCTCTCATCCTGTCCTCCTACAGCATCCCTTTGGGTCACACCATTCCTCTGGGCACACAGCACCCCTGAGGGACACAGCACCCCTGGGGACATCTCCTCCCAGCCCTCACTGCTGCACAGGACACCCCAACACCTCCTTCATCCCACCATGGCCCCTGGGAGCCTGCATTGAGCAGGGGCCCACAGCCGGGCGGGCTGGGCTGGCTTTGCAGAGCACCATCTGGTTTCCAACTAACAAACGCCCGGCTCTGGCTCCCAGCAGAGGAGTTGCTGCTGTGGCTGTTTACAGCTCTGAGGTTCTGGCATGGCCCCATAAGTCCCCTCTGCTTTGCTCCCAGCTCCATGTCCCTGTCCCTTCCCTACATCCCTCTCCCCAGGCCCCTTTGTGCCGCATCTCCAGGGCTGCCTGCTGGGGTGTCCTTGGGATTCCCCCATCCCATTTGCACCACAGAATGGAACAGCCATATGGAGACACCCCCTCTCTGGATGTCCCTGCTCCCATCCCTACTCAGCCAGCCTCCCACTGCATCCCAGTGTCTCACTGGGGCATGGCTCCAGGGTGTCCCCAGTGTGGGGATGGAGCCCTGGGCCCCCGCCTCTCACCCAGGGCTGGGCTCCCGCAGCCATCCGTGCTGCAGAGTCTCAGCGCAGGGTGGGGGCTGTGCGGAGCCATTTGCCTTTAATTGAATTTATTTGTTACAACCCCAAACAATGTAAAGCAGGCTTCTCCCAGGCTCCAGCTGCCTGGCTGCCCATTAAAATACCATCTAGAACAGCAAATCCCCCCTCCCGCCTTGATATAAAACAGCCGGTCAGCACGAAGCGGCAGGCGCAGCCTCCCCGTGCGTGAGCCTCTCCCCCGAGGCCAGTGGCCCATGGGGCTCAGGACACAACCCACGTCCCCTCCGGGTGGCTCTGGGGGACACAAGGGTGACACAGAGCTTGTGGAACTGTGCAGACCCAGAGCTGCCAGAGACCATTGCTGTGGCGTCAGGGCACAGTCCTGCCTGCAGGCATTTTCCAGTTGGGTTCCATCCCTGTATGGGGTTTGAGATGCTCTAAGAAGACCCAGGCCACAATGCTCAGATCCATGCCGCTGTACCATTCAGCTTTGGCACCCCAGTGCTGCCGTGGGCGAGCCTGGATGGGGCTGAGAATGCCATCCCTGACGGGCTCAGTGGCCATCCCAAGGGTTTGCCAACCACATCTATGCCATACATCAGTATGGTCCCAGGTAGAAATAACCAGTGACAAATAGGTGATGGAGAATGGGGATCAGAGAACACTGTGGTGCTACACCGGACAGCGGAACTCTTGTCTTACTTTCTAAAAAGAAGCAGCTGCCCAGCGGTAGTACCGGTCCACCGAGGAATAGGAATGGTGGAGCTGTTAATAGCAATCAGGCACAAGAAGTGCTGAATAGCTGTTTCCCTTCTGTATTTGGGGGACCGCCAGATGCTACAGGCCTATCGCGGGACGTGGGAGAAACCCTTTCTGTGCTGCTGGTGCCCAGCACAGCTCTGTGGCTGCAGTAGGGTTGTCCCAGAACCTGGAGTTAGGGTTTTCCTGAGTTATTGGGTTATATAGGGTTTCCCCCTATTTTGGACCAGTAAAGGGATGCCTGGAGGAGCCCAGATGTTGCAAACGCCGCAGCCCTTATGGGATGATGTTCTGTGTGGGTTTGCCTCCAGCAGCTCTGCAGGTTCCCAGTGGGAGCAACACTGACTCTGTCCAACAGAGACCCTGGGAGGGTGCAAAATGAGCAGAGCTCCCATAAAGCTGGTGCAAATCCCTATTGCCCCACAAATCACTGCTGGCATTTACCCTTCCCCTCTGCCCCTCTGTTAGGGGGCGATATGCATCCCCCTGCTTCCAGTCCAGGGCCCTTGAGGTCGGATGTGCGTAGCTGGGATGGGGCAATGCTCTTGGGCAACCCCAAAAAGCAGAGTACCCCCTGTTCCCCCATGGCAGAACACCCAGTCCTTGGGGGTACCGCCAGCCCTTGGGGTGGGAGCGGGAATGCCCACCCCTTGTGGTGCACATGAAGGGCACGCAGCCCTTCGGAGGTGGGCAGTGGGTATGGAGGGCCCCTCTGCACCCATTCTTGGAGAGAGGTTATGAGAAGATGCACGGCCCCATAGGCGGCTATGGGGGAAAGACTGGAAGGCAGCTTCTGGGGGGATAAGCAGCCCCTGGGGAGAATGCTCATCCCTTGAGGCACCCATGGGGGGCTGTCAATACCCCCTATGGGGTGCGCGTGCCCATCCTTGCAGGGGGCACCTCTGGGGGCCGTGCCCGTCCTTGGAGGCGGCAGCTGTAGGGCGACGCCGTCAGCGTCGCTATTGGGACGTCCATCCCGCGGGGCACCCATGCGGAGGCCGCCTACCCTTGGCGGGGGGCAGCCGTGGGCTACGTACGCCTCCTTAGAGGCGGCTGCCGTAGGGCGATGCTGTGGGGCCGGCTGTGGGGATGCCCACCCCGCGCCGCTACGCTCCCCCCTCTCCCCGCGGCGGGGCCGGGCGGTGCGTTGCGGTGATGGGGGGGGGAGCGCGGAGGGGGGGGGGGGAAGAACCCGGCGGGGGGGTTCCGCCGTGTGTGGCCGCCGGCGGCGGGCGCTGCCGTTGCTTAGCAGCGGCGATGGGCGCTGCCGCGGCGGCGGCGGCCAATGGGAGCGGCGGCGGCGGCGCGGCCCCGGCGCCCCCCGCCCCCGCCCTCCCCTTTAGAGGCGCGGCGGGCGGCCGCCGGCCCAGAGCCCTCCGCACCGGCACCGCCGCTCCGCCGCACACCCGCGCCCTCCGCGCCCATGGGGGCCGACGCCGCCTCGCTCGGCCCCACATAACGGGGCTGCGCGCCCCGCACAGCCGCCCCGCCATGCCGGCCGAGCCCCCCCGCTCCGCTCCTCCGCGAGCCGCCGCCGCCGCCCTCCGCAAAGCGCTGCCCGAGGTAAGCGGCGAGCATCGCCCGCTCCGCCCCGCACCGCGCCGTGCGGGTCCCCCCGCTGAGCGCCGCCGCTCCCCGCAGGGCCGCGGGGCCCCGCTGTGGCTGCGGGCCCGCTTCCAGGCGCTGCTCTTCGCGCTGGGCTGCCGGATCCAGCGGCACTGCGGGAAGGTGCTGTTCGTGGGGCTGCTGCTGTTCGGGGCGCTGGCCGTGGGGCTGCGGGTGGCCTCCGTCGAGACGGACATCGAGCACCTCTGGGTGGAAGGTAAGCGGCCGTGCGGGGCGGTGCGTGGGGCTGAACCCGCGTGGGATCCGCGCACGTGTGCCGGGAGCGGAGCGCGCTCCCACGCGTGTTTGTCTGTTTGCTTTCTCGGTTGGTTGTTTTTTTTTTCTTTCGCTGTTTTCCCGTCTTTCTCGCGGAGCATCCCCACGTCCCGCCGTCGGGCACGGGGCGCGGAGCGCTGCGGGAGGCTCAGCCCGGAGCACATCCCCGCTCCCATCCCTTTGTGCCCCCCGCGGCGCCCGGCCCGCTCCCGTCCCACCGGGGGGGCCCCGCGGGCGCAGCGCCGGGGCAGATGTTGCCGAGCGGAGGGTGTCAGCCATCTTAGCGCGGAGCTGCCTCCTCCCCCACGCCCCGCTCCCTGTGTGGTCCTCGGCTCCTCTTGGATTCGGTTCAACAATAGAAGCAACTTTGCTCTCCCACCCCCTTTTTTTTTCTTTTTCTTTTTTTTTTTCCCCTTCCTCGGCGCTCAGCTCTCCCGCACAGCCCCCACCTGCTCCCCGCACCCGCGTGGCGCTCTTCCCGCACCGCTCCATCCATCCATCCATTGCCCCTTCGCTGCGCGGTGCGGCGGTGCCCGGAGCGCTCCCGCTGTTCCCCCTGGGGCCGCGGGGGTCTTCGTGCTTCTCTGAGGCTGCAGCCGGGGGAGGGCTCGCCGCTGTCGTGGGGGAGCGGAGATCGGAGCGTGTTGGGATGGGGAATGAGCCGGGGTGACGACGGCGCAGCGTTCGTTCCTTGCGGTGGAGCGCATCCCGGTGCCGTCGGTGCGGGCTCGGAGCGGTTCGGTGCGTGGGAGCTCCGCGCAGCCCCGCGTGTCGGCTCGCCATCCGTCACTGCCCCGTGTGTCCGCTGCCATCCATGTCCCGAGGCCGCGGGCTGTGTGTCACAGGTGCAGGAAGGCACACTGCGCCGTTGCGTTCTGAGCTTTTATTTTTCATTTTTTTTCTTTTGGACTGCTTCTGGGATTTCTCTGCTGCCTTTTCCCCGGTCGTTACGTGGGGTAGGTGCGTTTGTTGCCGTGCTGCCGGATCGGTGGGGGCAGCGTGGGGCTGGTGGAGAGGTGTGACCCCCGAAGGGGCCAGAGGTGTGGGATGCTGGGAGCTGAGTCCTGTGCAGAGGTGTCTGCAGGGACATGGTCTTCCTGTTCTGCGCAGCACTGAAGGGACACGGGTTGTGTGTGGGGAGTCCCGATCCCATTGCTGATGCCCCAGCTCAGTAGTAGAGTAGCTGAGGACCAATGCCCTTCGGGAGCTGCTCTGTACCTTCTCACCTGCCCCACTATGGACAGGTGGTGGGTTGCAGCTTGGTGATGCACCCAGGCGAGGCCCAGGTGAGGCTGTTCCTGCTGCAGGAGGATGTGGATGGAGCCGTGACCTGTGGGGACACAATATCTCTGTCCCCACAGAGAGATGGGTTGGGCAGCTCTTTGAGGCTGGGGAGGGGCTGTGCCCCCCACAGGAGAATTTTGCAGCCTGGGTGCAACACTGGCTGTTGTGGGGTCCCTTATCCTGGCTTAGGGCTGTCTCAGCCCTCCGGGCTGGGGGATGCTGGTGGTGCCTGCAGGGTTGCTGCATGCTCCACATCCTAACTTGGGAGATGGGAAAAGGCCGTGTGTCACCCCATAAATTGGACTCTGCTGTGGAAATGTTCAATTAGGTTCCTCCGAAGCAATTAGCCGCTCGCAGGCTTTGAATCCCCGTCTCGCGGCGAGTGTTGGGTTACCTCGAGACACCTGGCAGCTGTTCCCGGCTCTCCCAGGGCGCTGCGGGGCCGGGGAGGCAGAGCGCTGGGTGGTGAATGGCGCTGCCTGATTTATGGGGCTGAGGGCTGGTTCAAAGGAAGGCCGGGTTAATTCCTAACCGGAACAGCCCCGCGCTCCCACAGCACCGGAGCAGACCCCGTTCCTTTCCCAGAGGGGTCAGGGATACCCTAAATGTGCTGCAGGGCTGAGGGATGGAGGTGGATGCGTGAAACGGGAGTGAGAGGCATTTCCCTCCCTGTTTCCACAAAGATGAGATGGTCGTTATATCTTTTTTTCCCCTAGCCTTCCCTGGTGGCTTCCGTCCTTCCCTGACCTCTACCATAGGGTTTGGCACAGGGTGCTGTCCCCCCGCCCCCAGCACCCAGGGAGATGGCACCCACGGAAGGAGGGGGGGTTGGCTCCAGGCAGCGGAAAGCCACAATAAAAGCTGAGAGTGGGGATGAAAGGCCCTCCCCACCCTTCTGTGCCCTACGGCAGAGAGCTGTGCCTGCAGCCCCGCTTCCCACGCTGCTGCGGGACCCGGGGGGGGGGGGGGGGGCTAGGGGGTGGGGTGGGGGCTGTGTGGTGCCTGGGTGGGCATGGAGAGAGGTGGGTGGTCCTGCTGCTGCCGGGTGGGTTCGGGGGGCAGGAGATGCCCACATCCCTGCTCCGTGCCCGTGTGGTGGCACTGGTGTCAGTGTGTGGGGTGAGAAGAGGTCCCCATTGCAGCTGTGCGGTCCCTCCTGTGTTCTGTCTGGGTCTGGACCCTGCACCCCATCTGGGCATGGGGTTAGGGGTGTCCTTGGGACCCCATCCCTGGGGGCTCGGACCTGCATGCTGCTGCTGTGAGGTGCTGGGTCGGTGCTCCCACTGTCCTAAAATCCAGCAGTGGGCTCTGTGTACTTGCTCTGAGCCAGCCCTACGAGCACCGTTCCCGGGGACTCGCTGTTCTCGGGGGTTCAGCAGGGGCTGCCTCTGTGTATTTCCCTTTGGGACACTGCTGGGAGTTCCCTTTGCCTTCCCCTTCCTTGTCGGCACGCTCAGCTTTTTTTTTTCTTTTTTTTTTTTTTTTCGGGGGCTGGAAACTTTTGCTAATTAACCAAAAAGTCCCAGAGACCTCAGATGGCTGCGGTTATCTGCGTGCGTTCATTTCGCTTTGCTTCTCCGCTTATACATTTCTGTTGCCCTGGATGGTTTGGGGGCTTTTCCTTTAAACTCGTCCGTATCCGCGGCGCTCGGAGGGGACTCTGCCCCGTTGGGGAGGGGGCGGCGCGAGGGACCCAGAAGAGGGTTTTATTCTCTGCCTCTCCCTCGGGCCTGGAAAAGTGGTCCGAGTTCAAAAAATTCATTTCTTGCCTGAATGAAGCCAGCAATGTGGAAAAATTTCACCATTCAGCGCGGGATGAATGTATGTTTCAACCACACATTAAGTGACATTAGCAAGCAGTGGAGTGCCTAATGTGGCCATTTTTCACAGCAGCCAACAGAGGGGGTGATTAGCATAATTAGTACAGGCAGCCCCATACATATGGAAATGGCAAATGCCTAAATGCCAACACCAGTGGAAATTTATGTCAATGCTGACAGGAGTCTGAGCGCTGAATGGTCCCCGCCTCAATCCCCGCTCCCCCTTTTCGGGGGTCGCGCTGTCCCCTCGGTCCCGGCCGCGCTGGGAACGGATTTGGGGGTAATAAAGACATTAATTTGGCTGCGCCATAAACAAAGCCGGCTCCCCATCCGTGGCCTCAAACCGGCCCTTTGCTCCTGATTTTTTTTTTTTTTCTTTTTCTTTCACTTTTTGCATCCCCTGTGCTGGGTTTTGGTAGCAGAGCCCTCTCCTTTGCTGCGTTTACTTCGGGAGCGCTCCTATGGGGTCGGAGTGGGGCTGCCACCCCGCGGGGGCACGGGGCCGTGTTGTGACAGGACGGGGCCGCGGGGCTCCTCGGGAGGCCGGGACAGGTAAAAATGGCTCTTTCAGCACGCCCTGAGCGAGACTTCCTCCAGAGCAGCATGGGTCCTTTCACAGCTCCCTAATCCAGCTAATCCGCCCCACAACACTCCCAAGGTGGCCTCTGGCTGCTGCGTGCCTGGCGGCACGGGGATGGCGCGTCCCTTCCCTGCGTGCTGCGGGACCCCCGGCTGTGGGGTTATGTGGGGCAGTGCTCGGGGTGGGGGGATCCCATACCCCTTGCCCTCTTTTTTTTGGTGGGGTTTTATGTATGGATCCGGAGCGGTGGTGCGTTGTGTCCGTACTGTGCTGATGGCACTGCGAGCCCCTCTGGTTGCATGGAGGGGGTGTGGATATGGGAATGCTGTTGGGGGGTGGCTGTTCCCGGAGGAGGGTCTCGGTGTGATATTCCTCATCTGAATGCTGCTCTCTAGCTCTGTCCTATAGGACGTGCCCCAGAAGGGATCCCTTTGCTGGAGGTATGGCTGCAGCTGGGGCGAAGCTGTGCCAGACCCTTTGCCCCACAGCCCTGGGTCTCTCTTCTGGGGGCTGAGCGAGGGCATGCTCGCTGCCTGCTACCCTGCTCACCTGAGCAGTGACAGCTTCTGGCAGTGCCCATCTGCAGTGTGGTGGCACTGCTGGTGCCCAAGTGTCCCCCCACCCCTGAATTCACAGCATGGACTCTGTAGCAGTGCGTCTCTTGAGGGGTCACTGCCTTTCTGCAGTGCTTTCCATCATCTTCCTCACTTTTCTCCCCTTTGGCTGTGGCAGTTCAGCGTGGGACTGTGTTCCCATGCTGATATGCCTGTCTGGGATCTTGGCATGGGGTCTGCTGCCCCCAGACCCTCCAACTGATGTTTAAGGAGTGTGCTTGGACCTGTGGCTCACCATGGTTTGGGGGAAGCCACCACCCGGGGTAGTTCTTTGGGTTCCTGTTCCCTGTCTGATCATCCTCAGGGGCACAAACTGGTGCCTGCAGCTGTGGGCGAACCACTGCCGGGCTGTGGAGAGCTTGGAGGGTGGGTGGCTCAGGCAGGGTGGCCAGGGAGGAGGAAGGGAGGCTCCTGCCCTGCCCTATAATCTAGCAGTGGATGCCATAATTATGGGAGGGCTCCCACAGCACAGCCCATGCGCATGGCCTCCCGCAGTGCTGGGACCCCTCTGGGCACCCACTTGGCTACCATATCCCCCCTATGTGTGCCATCACCCCCAGTCTGCGTCCCCATCCCATGGTACCCAAACCGCCATCCATCGCACAGAGGATGAGGCATGTCCCAGGAGACATCCATCCCTTTGGGGAGCAGGGTGGGATGCTCATCGCAGTGCCGGGTGTCTGATTGGAACCAGAGGGCCCTTTGCATGAACAAGCTGAGGGCTCCCTTTGTTAATTGGAGTTTAAAAAAAAAAAAAAAAAAATTTACATCCAGTTCCCCGTAGCCATGCTCATTGTTGCTGTCATGGCGTTCAGGCCCCCTGTGCTCAGTGCGGGGCGTCCTGCTCTGTTCCCAGCCTGGGGACGGCCGTGTGCCCGTTTGAAGTGTCCCTGGCAGCCCGGCGCACGCTGCCGTGTCTTTTCATGTTGCTCTTTGCTTAATTAGGGTGTTGGAATTTGAGGCTTCCTCACTGCCTTTGAAGCTTGCTGACGGCTCACAGTGCCCTGTTCCAAATTAACACTAATTACAAGGGACGGCTTTTTATTTTCTCTCAATTTTTTTTTTTTTTTTTTTTTTTTGTGGAAGGGAGGAGGGGGCATCCTCTATTTTCCCCTCTTGGGTTGTGGGACCCCATGCCCCCCAACCCTCCCCCCTCCAGCCCCATCCACCCATCCATGTGGGTGGCACAACTGAGATCAGAGCAGCGGTGCACCCCCGCCGGCCCCGACCTCCCACCCTGCTGGGAAGGGATGCTTCCCCCCGCGGCACCCTCCCTCCCCATGTCCCTAGCCCTGGGCGCCGACGTCCCCTCTGTCACACGCACACAAAGGCCACAGCCGTGCCCCCCACCCCCTCCTCCCATTGCTCCCCCAGCCCTGGCACAACCTCCATCGCAAATGGCATCTGATGGACACCAGCTGCTCCTCAGCCAGGCCAGGAACAATAAAGGCACCCCCCCGCCCAAAAAACCAAGGAAAATATAACAAACAACAAAAAAAAGTCAACCCATATAATAAGTCATTAAAAGGGGAAGATTCTGCTGCTTATTTGTGGTCTTGCTCTGGCCTCCTCAGTGCTGGCGGGGGGCCAGGCCTGCCGGGCTCCGGCTTTGTGCCCAGGGAGTGTCCTGGTCCCAGCATGGATGAGAACTGTGTCCCAGCACCAGGATGTGTGATGTCCTCAGAGGGTGGCACTGGGGTGGGGGCTTTATCTTGGGTACCCCATGAGTTGGGAGCTGGGTGCTACAGGGTCTGTAGTATATGGCTGGAAATAAAGTCAGCGTGTTCTGGTGGGAAAGTTGGTTGCTGAAACTCTTGTATAGCATTTAAGGATGGCTTCCTGTGCCTTGGAGGTGCCAAAAGGGCCTCCGGTGCCCTTCTGTCCCCAGGTACTCCCAGAGCAGCCCTGTGGGTCAGTCGTCTGCTCCAGGTGGGAGCGGAGGGGATGTGTAATGTTGCCTTCCTGCTGCACACAGGGATTTTCCAGGAAAGGCAAAGCCAGTGAGCTGGCAGGATATACAGGATGAATGCGTGCCTTTGGGGTGCGAGCGCATGGGGGTCAGAGCAGCTGGGAGACCCCCATGGCAAGACGTCCCTGGGCTTGGTTGCACTTGGGGACTGTTCACATCCCCAGGTGCCCCTCGGTGGGTGCAGTGCTGCGACAGAGTGTTGGTGGCCCCAGTGTCACGGTCTCCTCCCATCCCGCAGCGGGCAGCCGTGTCAGCCAGGAGCTCCGCTACACGAAGGAGAAGCTGGGCGAGGAGTCCGTCTACACGTCCCAGATGCTGATCCAGACCCCGAAACGCGAAGGAGAGAACATCCTGACGCAGGAGGCCCTGCAGCTCCACCTCGAGGCGGCCTTGGCTGCCAGCAAAGTGCAAGTCTCGCTGTACGGAAAGTGAGTCCTGCTCCAGATGGGGGGGGGGGGTCAGGGACTCCCGCCGTGCCCTGCGTCCCCCTCTCACTCTCCCATGGCACAGAACCCATCCTCAGATTCTCCTCCTGTTGCAGATCGTGGGATTTGAACAAAATCTGCTACAAGTCAGGCGTCCCCATCATTGAAAATGGAATGATCGAGAGGGTGAGTCCTGAGTGTGGCACTGAGTGGGTCACTGGGGGCACCGGTGCCATGGGACTCCCACCCCTGGCCATCTGCCCCCTGAGAATGGAGCAGCAAATGGTACAAATCCATCTGCTGAGAGTGTGCAGCCCTCCAGCTCCATGCAGGGCACACAGATTGGGGCTGGGATGGGAGGTGGTGGTACAGGCAGGTGTACAGGGTGGTGGCACAGTGCATCCTTACAACCCACTGCCACTCTTCCTCCTGCAGATGATCGAGAAGCTGTTCCCCTGCGTGATCCTGACACCGCTGGACTGCTTCTGGGAAGGGGCCAAGCTGCAGGGAGGCTCAGCCTACCTCCCGTGAGTGTATGGGGGACACCAGTGGGGCCCCTGGTGGCACATCCCCGTCACCCCCAGCCCTGGAATGGGGACAGTGAGGTGCAGGTGCATGGGGCTGCTCACTCCATGCTCGTCTCCCCGCCCTGGGTGCTTTTTGGTGGGGCCTGGGGAGGCCCCCTGCATTCCTTCTGTTTACAGCCGTGTTTGTCCGGGAGAGCCCGGGCAGCCTTGTGCATTGTCAGCAAACGCAGCCCCGCGCTTTCTCATGCTAATGCTGCTCTGAAAGCTGCCCGTTGCCAACCAGATGAAATAGTGGCCTTATTCAGGGTTGGGAGGAGGGGGAAGGGGCCTTTGCGTGCCCAGCCAGCACTGGGGGGGGGACTGTTTGGCCCCCCCCTTAGAACCTGGGATTGTGCATCCCAGCCTGGCCGGCAGCGAGTGTGGCACCAGTGGCACTGTCTGCCGTGGGACTGGCATCGTCCCCACACTTGGGGACAAATCAGGGATTCTTGAGGATCTGGATCTGGACAAGGGGTGGCAGCAGGGCACCTCCCCGCAGAGGTACCCATGGGGCAGCCCCGGGACTCTGTCCCCTTTTTAAGGCTCTGAGGGGTGAGCAGGGCGGGAGCTGGGAGAACAAAGCGTGGCAATCTGTGGAAAGACAAAAGGATTTGCCCTGGCTCAGTGAAGCAAGCAGAGCAGATAAAAGGGGCTCTCTTTGGAAGTGGCAGTGGCTCGGGTTGGTATGTGGGAATCTGGAGCGCCCGGCTCCGGCCCAGCCAGCCTTCATGAATCATTGGGCTGCACTTCTCCCCAGAGCCCGCACTTGCTCTGGGCTTTTTCTTTCCCTTTTTGCAGCTCTGGACTGGGTTAGTTGGCTTCTTTTAGTCTGTCCTCTCTCAAAGAACTACTGGGGCTGGGACAGAGGTGGAGTCTGGAGCGGAGCATCCTACATAGGCAGCAGAAAAACCCCATTTCCTCAATTCCCATCCTCGCTCCCTCCCCTGACCCTATAGCAGACCCCAAAACCTGAGAGTAGAATGGGCCCAACATCCCCTCCCCACTCCCTCTATCAAGATGTTATCCCGAGGGCAGTAATCATGCTGACTGCTTGCAGGGAGCGGGGCGCGCAGGGCCGCCTGCCCCCCTTTGTCCCAGCCTAACAGGATCAGGCACGCTGCTTGACTCAGGGCACGGCCCGCTGCGCCGGAGCTCAGGGACGCTGCGGGACGCATCAAGGACCAATGCTTCCCCCCTGGCCCTGCCGTCAAGGATGTTGGGGTGCTGACCCCATGCAGTGAGGTCTGGGGTGGGGGGTTTCAGCATCGTCCCGTGCCGCTTTCTCCACAGGGGCCGTCCTGATATCCAGTGGAGCAATTTGGACCCTCTGCAGCTGATGGAGGAGCTGGGACAGTTCACATCCCTAGAAGGCTTCAAGGAGCTGCTGGATAAGGCTGAGGTGGGGCAGGCTTATATGGAGCGACCCTGCCTGGACCCCCAGGACCCTCAGTGCCCCTCCAGCGCCCCCAACAAGCAGAGCCAGCAGGTGGGTGACAGCCCATGGGGATTGGGGTGGAACCAGGGGGGCTCACCATCCTCTGCCCACGTCTGACACTGCCTTCCCTCCTCCGGCAGAGCCCCGACATCCCGGCGGAGCTCTCTGGGGGCTGCCATGGCTTCTCCAGGAAGTTCATGCGCTGGCAGGAGGAGCTGATTTTGGGCGGCACAACCAAAGACTCCCAGGGCAAGCTGCTAAGGTAAAGGCTGCAATACAGGATCACTGGGCACAGTGTGGGGTCCTGTACTGGTGGACTCATCCAGCACCCAAGGGAACACTTTGGCAAGGGGGACAGTGCTTTGGAGCAAGGCTGGGGATAAGAGGGACAGATTCTGTGGAACTCTGGGAGGACCCAGGACACAGGGTGCTGTAGCCCTGATCCTAGCAAGATGTGTGTATGTCTCCCCAGTGCCGAGGCCCTGCAGACAATGTTCCTTCTCATGAGCCCTCGGCAGCTGTTTGAGCACTTCAAGGATGACTATGAGATCCACGACATCAGCTGGAGTGAGGAGAAAGCAGGTGCTATCCTGGAGGCCTGGCAGAGGAAATTCGTGGAGGTGGGCACTGGGGACAGCTGCCTGAGTCTCACATGACCATGGGTGCCAGCACCATGCTTGTGGTCCAACGGGTCCCCAGGCAATGCTCACCCTCTGTGTCCTGTTATGGGGTGATGTGTCATGGCTCTGTCTAATGGGATGTATGCCCTGCAGCTGGCGCAGGACTCCATCCCACCCAATGCCACACAGAACATCCATGCCTTCTCCACCACCACACTCAATGACATCATGAAGTCCTTCTCTGACGTCAGTGCCATCAGGGTGGCTGGAGGATACCTCCTCATGGTGTGTATACTCCCCTCTGTCCATCTCCTGCTCCATCCCTCCCTTCCCACTGCCTCCTTACTAACTGCTGTGCTCCTCCAGCTGGCCTACGCCTGTGTCACCATGCTGCGCTGGGACTGCTCCAAGTCACAGGGCGCCGTGGGCCTGGCTGGGGTCCTCCTGGTGGCCCTCTCTGTGGCCTCTGGCTTAGGACTCTGCTCACTGCTCGGTATCTCCTTCAATGCAGCCACCACACAGGTAGATGCTGGGGGGAAGAGTTGTGGGTTTCCTTGTCCCAAGTGGTGGCTGTGTCCTTATGCTGACACTGGCTGTTCTCTGGCAGGTACTGCCCTTCCTGGCCCTTGGCATTGGTGTGGATGACATGTTCCTCCTGGCTCATGCCTTCACTGAGACCAGCCAGCACATCCCCTTCAAAGTGAGCGCTCAGTCCAGCCCTGGGATGCCCCACTGCCCCCCATGATCCCTTGTCACTGTGTCCCTCTCTGTCCTACAGGAGCGGACAGGAGAGTGCCTGCGGCGCACGGGGACCAGCGTGGCTCTTACCTCTGTCAGCAACATGATTGCCTTCTTCATGGCTGCCCTGGTGCCCATCCCTGCCCTGCGTGCCTTCTCACTCCAGGTATGCCCTGCACCCACTGGGGAGTGGTGACCATGTTGTGGGGTGGGAAGAGCCTGGTTCTGACATGTCCCTCTGCCCGCAGGCAGCAGTGGTGGTGGTGTTCAACTTCGCCATGGTGCTGTTCATCTTCCCTGCCATACTGAGCCTGGACCTGTATCGGCGGGAGAAGCGCCGCCTCGACATCCTCTGCTGCTTCTACAGGTAGCAGATATCTGCCAGGGATGGCACACAGGACCCTCACGTCCCTCCCAGAACAGTCCCATGAGCAGCCCTGCTCATTTCCTCACCACCTCCTCCTTCCTCTTCCCGCAGCCCTTGCTCCTCACGGGTCATCCAGATCCAACCCCAGGAGTTGGCCGATGCCAACGACAACCATGCCTCCCACCCATCCCCCTACGGCCACCCTGGCGTGGCCACCAGCACTCAGATCACCACCACCGTGCAGGCCTTCACCCAGTGCGACCCCTCGGGCCACCACATCGTCACCGTGCTGCCACCCACCTCCCAGGTGTGCACCTCACCCGCCGTGCTGCTGCCGCCTGCTGACCCATTGGGCTCGCAGGTCTTCACCCCCTCCAGCTCCACACGGGACCTGCTGGCCCAGCTGGATGAGGCTAAGGGCGGGCGCGAGTGCGTGCCACTGCCCTTGTGCCGCTGGAGCCTCTCCGACTTTGCCCGTGAGAAGTACGCCCCGCTCCTGCTGCGGACCCAGACCAAGGTGAAGTTAGGTGGGGATGTGAGGTTGTGTGATGCAGCGCGGTGGCGTGAGACATTGGTTGACCTGTTGTCCCTACAGGTGGTGGTGGTGATCCTCTTCTTGGCGCTGTTAGGATTGAGCCTCTACGGCACCACCATGGTGCATGACGGGCTCTACCTGACAGACATTGTGCCACGGGACACCAAGGCTCACGCCTTCATCTCAGCCCAGTTCAAGTACTTCTCCTTCTACAACATGTTCATCGTCACCAAGGGTGGCTTCCACTACCCGGGCGCCCAGGCTGCCCTGCTCAGCCTGCACCAGGCTTTCAGCACTGTCAAGTACGTGGTGCGTGAAGGCAACCATGACCTGCCCAAGATGTGGCTCCATTACTTCCAGGACTGGCTGCGAGGTAAGGAGCATCCCCAGGGCTTCCACCCCAGCCTTTATGCCAAGCAATACTTTCCCAAGTGCATTGCATCCTCTAGAGCCACAGTCGGTGGGAGGATCCCATGGTGTCCCCGTGGTGCCCCTAGGGATGCTCACCCCATGCTTTGTCCCCAGGGCTCCAGGCCACCTTCGACAGGGACTGGCAAGCTGGCCGCATCACCTATGATAGCTATCGCAATGGCTCTGAGGATGGGGCACTGGCCTACAAGCTCCTCATCCAGACTGGCAATAAGAAGGAGCCATTCAACTTCAACCAGGTGCCTGGGGATAAGGCTGGGGATGGAGCAGTGGGCTGGGGATGGAGCAATGGGTCTGTTCCCTGAGCTGTGCCCACCACTCTTCTAACCACCATCCCTGCTGCCCCCATAGCTGACTACACGGCGATTGGTGGATGAGAATGGCATCATCCCCCCAGACACCTTCTACATCTGCCTGACGGTGTGGGCCAGCAACGACCCCCTGGGCTTCGCTGCCTCCCAGGCCAACTTCTACCCACCACCGCCTGAGTGGATCCATGACAAGTACGACACTACAGGCGAGAACCTCCGAAGTGAGTGAGCGCCTAGTGGGGTCCCCATGGCCCCAAGCATCCCCTGGCATGGGGATGCTGCTCCCTGTCCCTTGAGAAACCCCCAGCATCCCGCATCCCATGGGCATCCCTTGATGGAGATGTATCCCTGTGTCTTCTTGCTCTGCACTCTCTGTGCCCTACATCCCAAACATCACTCTGTACCCCCAGCTCCTGTGATACTCGTAGAATCATAAAGTGGAATCATTAAGGTTGGAAAAGACCTCTAAGATCATTCAGTCCAACTGTCCACCTACCACCAATATTGCCCACTGATCATGTCCCTCAGTGCCACATCTCTGTGGTTCTTGAACACCTGCAGGAACAGTGACCCCACCACCTCCCTGGGCAATGCCCAGCTACTCGAGGTGGTGCCCAGGCACATATCTTGACTGCACTCATGTGAAATTGATTTCCTCCATGCTACCCTATGCTCTCCTCCTCAGTCCCAGCAGCCCAGCCGCTGGAGTTCGCCCAGTTCCCCTTCTACCTGAGCGGGTTGCGTCGCACAGCCGACTTCGTCGAGGCAATTGAGAGCGTGCGGGCCATCTGCCAGGAGGCGGCCCAGCGCCATGGGGTGCTGAGCTACCCCAGCGGCTACCCCTTCCTCTTCTGGGAGCAATACATCGGCCTGCGCCACTGGTTCCTGTTGGCCATCAGCATCCTGCTGGCCTGCACCTTTCTCGTCTGCGCCCTGCTGCTGCTCAACCCCTGGACGGCCGGTATCATCGTGAGTGTGTGCCCTGGGTACTTGCTTCTTGGGGATGGATGCCCGTATGGAGGTGGTGGTGGGTGGAGGACACCTGTAGTGGGAATCGGGAATAAAATCATAGAATCATTGAGGTTGGAAAAGACCACTAAGCTCATCTAGTCCAACCGTCAACCCATCCCCACCATGCCCACTAAACATGCCACTCAGTGCCACATCTACCCTGATTTGTAAAGATACTCCTTATGAAGGGGATGGAGAGCATCACCCAATAGATGGAAAAAGAGACACCCCACATAGAGCAGAAAGGGACAATAGGTTGAGAATACAATCATCCTATTATGGTTTGAGTTGGGCATGGTGTGCATGGGAGCCCCCCTTCACTGACCCCTCTGCTCCCAGGTCTCCATCCTGGCCATGATGGCGGTGGAACTGTTCGGCATTATGGGGCTGATGGGCATCAAGCTGAGTGCCATCCCTGTCGTCATCCTCATCGCTTCAGTTGGCATTGGCGTGGAGTTCACTGTCCACGTGGCCCTGGTGAGCAATGGTAGACCCCTGCCTGCCCATGGGGCACCCCAATTCCACCCCTTTACCCAGTGACCCCCTCACCCCACGGGAATGAGCTCTCCGTAATCCTCCCACCTTCTGCAGGGCTTCCTTACAGCAGTTGGGAGCAGGAACGTGCGCTCAGCTGCCGCCTTGGAGCACACCTTTGCCCCTGTGATGGACGGTGCTGTCTCTACCCTCCTGGGCGTCCTCATGTTGGCCAGCTCTGAGTTCGACTTCATCATGAGGTGAGGGCTGGGCACCCCATCTGGCAGTGCTGGGTCAGTGGGGCTGGTGGGGGCAGTGAGCCCACTCAGCCCTCTGCCTACCCTACTTGCAGGTACTTCTTTGCGGTGCTCACCATCCTGACACTCCTGGGGCTGCTCAATGGGTTGGTGCTGCTGCCTGTCCTGCTATCAGTCATCGGGCCACCCTCTGAGGTATGACTCCCATCCCATGCCCACCTGTCCTAATATCCCATTGCTCTGTGCCCTACTTTCACCCTACATCCATCCCTGCCTAACCCAGTCCTGACGTCATCCCACACACACCTACCTCAGCCTTAACCCCTCACCTAAGCCATCACTCTTGCTTTACCCTGTTGCTTCTTTGCCCCATATCCAGTTGTCCCATCCCTGCTTCACCCCATCCCTGTGTGTCACTGACACCCCTTACACTATCTCTTCTCTCCACAGGCATCTCCTGTGGATAATGGCCCCCGCCTGCCCCCTACAGAGCCAGTGCCTCCATGCCCTGGGGGTCTGTACATCCGCCGTGCCCCTGCCTGGCCCGCTGCCTTCACTGATACCTCAGACACAGAGTGCTATGGCGACAGTGTGGGGCCAGGCAGCCCCCAGGGACCCTTTATTGTGCCACCTGCCCCGGCACACATTCTACTGGAGGCTGGCAAGGACCCCAGCTTCCCCCGCATCACTGTGAGTTTGTGGTGGTCGGATGGAGCTGAGGGGTGGGGATGTGGGGGTTGGCAGGGTGGTGCCAGAGGGATGCTCAGCCACCCCCACCTCGCTCCTCCTTAGGTGCTGAAGCCCTACAAGGACAGCCCAGAGGTCCAGGGGAAGAAGGAGCAGCCCATCCCCCAGCCTGCATCTTCATTGCCTTTCGGGGAGCCGTGCCCCACACTGTCCAGAGACTACCCGCACCCCACAGCACTGCCTCGGCCGGGTCAGCCCTGCTCCTCCAGCGCCTGGCCAGCCCCTCGGGCCCCCCTGCCAGCCTACAGCACCCACCTGCAGGGCCCCGCTGGCAGCTACACCACAGTCACAGCCACTGCTTCAGTGACGGTGGCCCTGCACCCCACGCTGCCTGGCTCCTACCCCAGTTTTGGCACCGAAACGGACAGTGTGGAGGAGCCCAGCACCATGCCTGACTCCTTCGAGATGCAAAGCCTGGGACGCCACGGGGCAGGCACCCGGCGCTAGGTGAGCTGGGGGCACGATGCCCATGTCCTATCCTTATCCATGGTGCCAGCTGCCCAAACAGTGGCTTAATGCTGCAGCAGCGCTACTGGGTACAGGTGCTGTTGCATAGCATAGGGATACAGTTTGGGTTTGGGGGATCCAGCTGAACCCCCGTTGTCTCCCCACAGGTCACCAGCTCCGTGGATGGAACCCAGGCTGGCAACTCCCAGCGTGGCACAGAGGGTGCAGAGCGGGCTCGCCCGTGTTGTGCTGCTAATCGCCCCCGTGGCGATGCTCCGGTCTCAGCCGAAGAGGATCGGCCCCCCACGGCCCCACACCCAGGCTTGACAGGGCAGGCTGGCATTCCTATGCAAGCTGTGTGCAGGCCACGCTGTGTCAACAGGGCGGTGTCTCCCCATGTGCCTTGGGGTCACCCTGTGCCTGTGCCCCCCAGAAATGGAAGCACTAACTCCCCCTCTGTTTCTGGAGCTGCTGGCACAGGGGCGCAGCGCCCAGCCCTCTGCCCTGCCACCTCCCTTCATGGGGCCACTGCCTGCTCCCCGTCCTCCTGGGACCCCCCCCGGCCACCTGCTGGGCTGCCTTGCCCCTGGTGTCCCCCTGCCCGATAAGGCAGGTGCCCCAGAGCTGTGGGCAAGGCCCAGGGTAGGCATCCCCCACCTTTATTTATTTGCAAAGGGAAACTATCTATAGAGAGATATATATTTTTAAGCTTATTTTAAAAGATTTATTTCTCAGCCGAGGGCCTTGTCAGGCTGCTTGGGGTGGGGTAGCGAGGGGCTGCCCCATGTTCCCCCATCCTCTCTGTGCCTCAGTTTCCCTACCAGTGAGCACAGGAGGGACGGAGCTGGGGGATGTGCTGGGGAGACTATTGCTGCCAGCACATAGGCAGGATTTGGGGGGGAGAAGGGGTTCTTGGGGTGCTCCTTACTGTGCCAAGCCCCTGCGATGTCCCACAGTCACAGCTCAGCCCTGTGTAGGGCACCCACACTGCCATTGGGCTCATCCAGCTGGGAAAGCAACTTTCTTGCCCCCTGCCCATGCAATGGAGCCATTTCCCCCTGCCAACTCCCCTCCCCATCCCGGGCACTGTCCATGCCGTTACCCAGCACTTTAACTCCAGCGGTGTTGCTGTGCCCACTGCCCTGGCCCCCTGACACTGCCGCTGTGCTGGGGTGGCCTGGGGTCCTCGTCCCCGTGCCAGGCGTGGGCACGGTGGGCAGCCCCCCCCCACCTCCTCCCCCTCTTCCCCCAACCACGCCATCTAAGTTATTTATATCAAAGAGAGCAAAGGTTTATTTTTGTAGTTTGTACAGGCGGTAGTGGGGACTGAAGGTTTATTTTTAAAGAGTAAATATATATATTATATATAAATTATCCGCTGTGTCTGACCCTGTCTCGTGGGGGGCACAACTCCGGGGGTGGGATGAGATATACACAGCTGTGCGTGCAATGGGCTGTGCAAAGAGGGGCGGGGGTGGTGATGGGGATTTTGCTCTGTGTTGGCAGTGCTGGGCTCGAGTCTGGGAACTGCCTCATGCCCTGCTGAGCCCCTTCATCTCTGCCAGGCGGGGGCCCTGGTGCGCTCCTGTAGCGCAGCCCTGCTCCCAGCGGAGGGCAGCACCGCCTCAGAGAAGGACGGGATCTGGCTGGGATAAGGTTGAATGGGGGCTCATCCTGTGCCCCCATCCCATCCTTCGGATGCCCCGCAGCCCCGCACCGGGATGATCCTCCTATCCTGCCCCTCATCTGGCAAGAGGAGTGCTCAGCACCTCGCAGGGGGCACTGCTGCTCCGGGGGGGGGCAGGAGGGAGACGCAGCCCCTACTTGCTCTGTGGGTCCAGGTGGCGGTGATGGTTGCGGGGCCGCGTGCCCTGCCGAGGCCGACAGAGGTGGGAGGGCATCCCGCTTCCACACCGCAGCGCATGGGATCTCCAGGCTGCTGCAATGCTATCGACCTGCCCAGATAGGGACAACAGTGTGGGTATCCCAAACCAGCCCCATGACATCCCCAAGAAACAACGGGGCACCCCACAACTCACTGGGATGAGCAGGTCGTGCTGATTTTGGCTCTCCAGCATTGCCAGCTCGTTAGGTGCCAGCAAGGGCAGGCGCAGCTCCTGCACAGGCAGAGCAGCCACCTCAGGTACGGGGCGCTCCAGGACGGCCTATGGGACATTAGGGATGGATAGATGGAGCAGATACTAGGGGGTTTTGGGAGGGCACCCCCCCCCCCCATGTTGTACTCACTGAACTGACGTGCGCCCACTCCCGCACAGCTTGCACCAGGTCCAGCTCATCTGCAGCCAGGTGGTCACTGCGCAGCACCCGTGCCAGCACCGTGTCAGAGAGCTCATGGAAGCCCCGTGTCTGCACCACCGCCTGCGAGTGCACTACTTAAACCAGCACCCACTACAGCCCTTGCACCTACCCTGCCTGGTACCCCAGGACCTCCCCCAGGCCATCCCCAGCCTGGCTTCCAGCACCTTCTCTCAAAAAAAACATTTCCTCCCCAGCCCCAGTACCACCATTCTCATGGCCCCACTCCCCTGCCCCACACTGTGTCCCCATTTGCTCCCTGTTTCTCCCTGTACCATACCATGGTGTAGCTCTCAATGAACGCCAGGCAGTGCTTCTGGAGATCTGCTTGCCCATAGGTCACTGCAGCCTGTGGAACATCAGGGACACCTGTGAGGGCCCCCAGGGCAGGAGGGACCCCTCCCAAAGCCCTATCGAGAGTCCTCCCCATGCTGCCAGACCTGAGGTGCTCTCAGGGACCGTATGGTGCCAGCACACGGGGCAGGGCACCAACTCTTAGCCAGCCCATGGCAAAGAGTTGGGTGGCTCCAGTGAGCCCCAGTTATAAGCAGAAACACCCAAGCTCCCACAGCCACTCAGAAACATCACCAGGCTCTGGGTGGACATGAGGTTGCCCTTGTTATCTTTTCTCACCTAGACACAAGGTTGGCACGCAGCCCTCTGAGGTGTACCCCACGTGCTACCACACAGCCTGCCCTGTAGTCACCATTCCTGCTGCAAAAGGAATCTGGGGGGTCTTCTATCCTCTCCCAGAGCAAAACTTACCCCTAGGCTAGCTCTGCCCATTGTTGTACCCTTCTCAGGTCATCACAACATGCCCTCATCCCCTTGCAAAGACAGCCTGTGCATGTGGGGTACAAGGGATCTCACACTGTCACCTTCCCCACAGCCTTGACTGGGACTGGAACTAATACAAGCCAGTAGGGCAGAGCAAGATGTTTACTTCAGGTTTGTTTTGTTCTGGGGTTTTGGGGTTTTCTGATTCTTTCCTCTGAGCCCAGTTTAGCTCTGTTTACGCCGTGGTGGTCAGGTACCACGTGGGATGGGAGCTTCTGCTCACCAGGGCCATCATCTCACCCAGGGGCATTACTTTGGTCATGGCTGTAGGGTCAGTCTTGAGTTCATGGGGTATATATATCATCTCCCACTGTTGCCATAGGAGCATGAGGCAGCAGTCCCACCAAGCAGTCACAGGGCCTCCCAACTACTTCTGAGTGGCAGAAGTCTCAGCAGAGTTTTGGGAAACGGCCCCAAAATCCATCCTGGGGAATTCTATCTGGCCCTGTGGAGGGGATCACTGTCCTGGGGCTGTGGTGGCCCACTCCAGTGTGACGTCCCCAAGGGACAGGACAGCTGCCAAGTGGAAGGAGAGGGAAATCCTGCCCCATCAGCCAACTCAGACCCCAAAATAGCAGAGTTATTTTTACTCTGTGACGCTCCTTGGGAAGTTGTCACTGGTTTTTCCCCAGCACCCCAGGTTGATCCTCACCCTGCAGATGGCCCATTGTCCACACAGGGGACCTGAGCACCATCCCCGCTGACCACATCAGAGCCAGGTGCCACTTACCTGCAGGGCCTCACAGACCTGCTCCACACACAGTGTGTCCTTAATGAACTCCACACAGAGCTGCAAGGTGAATGAGAGAGAGTGGGTGGGCAGAGCAGGGGACCCCACCACCATCCCCATGATGTATCCCCTCAGCCCCCCAGACGCAGGACATTGGATAGGGGGTGGAGGTGCCTCCAGCCCCACAGGGTTCTGTTACGTATGGGATGGGGTGGGATAAGGGGAGAGGGTTTGTGGCAGAGCATGTGGGCAGAGATTCCGCTGTGTGAGAACCTGTGATGATCAAACTCAGGCCAACTGCATATCCTGGGGAAGGTTGCCCAACTCTGGCTGTGATGCAGTACTGCCATGAGGACACTGTCGATGTCCCCAGCTGTGAATGCTGGGTGACCCCAGCTCTCCCTGCTTGGAGAGGAGCATCTGTGGCTTCAGCCCAAATGCAGTTGGGACACAACCAGGGGGACTCCCTCCTGCCCACCCCAGATGCCTCCCACATAGAGACATAAGCCATGTGGGGACAGAGGCAGGGCGAGGCCCTGGGAAACCCAAAGTGATACGATCTGTGGGGAGGAGCCATCTGCTGGAGCAGAAGGGCCCTGAGTCACCCTGCAGCTGGGGACAGAGACAGGGGCTTCCCCAGCTGTCACTTGATCACTTGATCCCTACCTTCACACATATCTATTGATGAAGGCAATTGCTCTGGGGATGCCCTTGCTGGATGATTGCAAACCCCCCAGCTCTACACCTCACACTTCTGCCCACCTGGTGCCACAGCTGGGATCTTGCTGAGCGTGTCCTAGTGAGACGTGGGGCTGCTGTGGCAGCTCTCACATCCTCAACAAGCTCCTTCCCCACTATGCTGCTGAGGGAGGGGAAGTCCGGGTGTGAGGTGCAGGTCATGCGATAGGCCCAGCTGTAGTTCAGGAATGGCTCTGGTGACGCGTCCCAGCTGCCCAAAGGGCTCCCTCCCCTTGTCCCGCTTCCCATCCATCTGCCTGACTGCATCCCTAATGGAGCCCAACAGCTCCCACCACTCCATTTTCCCCAAGGCCTCCCAGCCCACAGCAGCCCCAAAGGGTGCCCAATGGTCCCCCGAGTGGGACTTTCCCAACAGCATTGTCCTGACACAGCCAGAAAGCACCCGAGGATATTGGGGCTTTCCTACTGCCCTTCGTGGGGTGGGAGATATGTGATCCTGTGTCCTACCATGGGATTTCCCCAGCTCTGGCTGTACTGGGGTCCTCTTCAGCATAGGGGCATAGAGGACTCACTACTCCAGGTCTAAACAGGGTCATACCTTGCACAGGTCCTGCAGGCCATACTCCACAGATGAGGTCAGCACCTCCAGCACCTATAGGATCACAGAATATCCCAAGCTGGAAGGGACTCGCAAGGATCAGAAGCCAACTCCTGGCTCCACAGCAGACCACTCAAATTCTACATCTAAGAGTACTGTCCAAATGTCCCTTGAACTCTGGCAGCAAAGGGCCATGACCACTGCCATGGGGAGCCTGTTCTATGCCCATTGCCCTCTGTTGCAGAATGTTTTCCTGATATACCAACACATATACATGTGTAAAATTTATATTTTATATATATTTTATATATATATATATATTTTATATATATTTTATATATATATATATATTTTATATATATTTTAAAATATATATAAAATATATTTTATATATATATATATATATATATATATATATATATATATATATATATATACATACACACACACATGCACACACACTGGGCATAGCAGCTCAGGGACCATGGGGATTCATCCCCCTTTCTCTATGAAAGTTCTGGGCTAGGAATGTATGGGAGAGGAGCTGCTGCAAGATAGAACAAAAATGGTGCTCCCCCTCTCTGCTATCCCTGTCCCACACTCATGGTCATTCCAAGGCACCTGGGGAACATGGTATCTTGACACCCCACAGTGGTGTGCTGAGGCTCCACACACTCATTACACAGATGACCATCCCATCCCTAGGAGCAACAAAGTTCCCCTCCACCCATTAATTTCCCCATGCCCCCTCCCCTCTCCTCCCCTACCCCCCCCCCATCCCCACTCACAGTATGGCTATTGAGGGTGACGCTGTTAGTGTAGAGGAACTCAATGACAGCTAGGAAGACTTCTGGCTGCACATTGCCCAGGATGAAGGGCCCCTGGGGTGGGACACTGCTGAGGGGATCCTCGTCGCTCGTCAGCATCCCTCGGAATGCCTGGCAGCGGCATGCCAGCACACAGCGATGTGCAAACACCTGCTGCTTCTCCCGGCCCACCACGAATGTCACATCACTGCTGGGGAGAGGGGATCATGAAGGACAGGGAGGACACAACCCCAGGGCTGGGACAGGGTACATGACGGTGGATTTATTGTAGAGCATGGGGTCCCACTTCCTCCCTGGTTTCCCCAACCCCACGGTCTTTGTGCAATTGTGCTGGCTACAGTCCTGTTGTCTCCTCATCCCCTGTTCTGCTCTTCTCCAGTCCCAGTAGGGCAGCAAATCTGTCCTTCATGGTGACCCACTGCAGGTGAGGACACCTGGTCCATCCCAGGTCTGGAGATGTGAGCAGAGCCCTATGAGTCCTCCATAAACCCAACAGCAAAGTGGACTGAATAAACTCCATGGTTGCAGTGCATGGGGCAAGAAGGAGGAAATGGAAAGTGGGGTGTAGGCTGTGAGATGGAGGTTACAAACCACAGAGTGCAAGATCCGTGTGCAGGACAGAGGTCAGCAAGCACAGGGTGCAGATTTTGGGTTGCAGGAGGAAGGTTGGCAGGTGCAGACCTTTGGTTGCAGGATGCAGAAGGAAGGCTGGTAGATGCAAAGCGCAAATTTCAGGTCGCAGAACACAGTACTAAAGCTGGAGGATGCATGGTGGAGGATGTGATCTGAGAATGGCCAGAACCTCACAGCAACTTCCCTGGCACTGGAGTCTGTGGGGTTTTCGCTGGGATTTCTTTTCTGGGTGGCCAACAGAGGAGTTCCTGTGATAACGCTGATGTTTCTGCCAGGCTTCGGCACGAGACGGGCAAAGGGGACCACAGAAGTTGACCACCCAGCTCTGCTCCTGGCAGGAACTGCCAGGGCCCCCATGGGGCTGTCCCCTGCCCCGTGGCCATGAGGCATCAGCAGAGATAGCAATAGGAAGCACGGCTGAAGCCAGGATGGAGAAGGAGCAGATACAGGAGGTGGGAACAGCACAAAAGCCGCACGGAAGCCATGCACATCCCATAGGCTGCCGGGAGCTTCCCAGGAAGGCCGTGGCATGCTGGAGGGGAAGATGGCAGCCCCCAGCCTTCCCCCTCACCTGAACTGGGGGTTGTTGACCAGGGAGCGGAGGGCAGCGGTGAATGCGGCCGCCTCGCCGTGCAGCCGGGCCGAGCAGGAGCAGGCCATGGGGAGGACGGCAGAGGAGGAAGGCGGGGAGGAGGCAGGCCTGAGGAGGAGGCCGCAGCGTCACAGCCCATTGCTAGGGAAACAGGCAGGCGGGCAGCTGGGCTGCGAGAGGCACTGGGGCCGAGTAGAGGGGAGGGAAGCGGGGAAGCCCACCCTTGAGCTGCTCTGCAGCCCTTGGGTCTGCGTAGGAAAGCAGTGGATACGGGTGGAAGGAAAGGACAGCCAGACTCCCAGGAGCAGAGTCCAGCTGCCGGCATGCTTGGCAGCACGAGCCAGCAGCAAGCTATAAATACCTTCAGCAGCAGATAGATACACAAAGGCCGTCTCCACTTTCCCCAAATAGATCTGCAGTCAAGGCAGACAAAGGCGCATTGATGGGGCAGCTGGGGAGTACCAGCAGGGCTGGGCTCCATGCAGGGAGAAAACTCCACTTGGGTTCCAGGCAGAGCTGTCCCAGCTTGGGGCATGACCCATGCAGCAGGACCCCCGGCACAACATGGGGCTTGGCTGCCCCATCACTGTGCTCAGTGGGTGCCCAGGCCTGGGAGTCCTGGGAGAAGTGGTGCTTGGGGATGGTATCTGGGAGAAAAACATCAAACCTTCGTGCAGCTCCCAGCAGAGTTCACACAGCTTTGCTCTATCCATTGCAGTGGATGCTCACAAGATGCTCACAAGGTGTTTTTCGGGGTGTCCAAGAAGAGAAGCCTGTATCACAGGGCGCTATGTCCCTAGTCTGGCTGCTGTCCAGGCTGCAGCTGGCAGTGAGCTGTGGGGGAAATAGGACAATGGGGCTGCGCAGGCAGCAGGAAACAAAGAGTTACAGAGCCACGGGGAGTTTCAGCGTCACGTAGCAACCCTTCTCGCTTCAGGAGCTCAACAAGCTGCAACCCAGGGGAGAGGTGGGTTCTGGGCAGCTGAGGGGTGAGTGGGAGCAGAGGATTCAGGGGGGGTTGGAGGAGGGGCTGCTTGCCCAGGGCAAAGGTCTCAGAGATTTTTCTCCCCTCCAGACCGCCTGTATGGCTGAGCAGCCATCCCTGGAACTGGCACCATCCACACGGGTGACGGGGGTGATGGCTGCAGATGGCACTGAAACCCCTCATCCCCGAGCCATTCACCGTGGCTCCCACCCCACAGCCCCAAGCCGGGGCCCAGAGGAAGGCAAAGCCCCACAGCTGCTCTCCCGCCGCAGCTCCATGCTCAGCACCCTGGCAGGCCCTCCAGGCAGCCGCCGCAGCTCCCTGGGGGCAGCTCCAGGGGGAAAGAGACCCTCCGTGGGGCCCTGGCTCCTCCACAGCCGTGTGAGTTTCTCAGGGCTCCCACTTTTCCAACCCATCCCAGAGACCCACCTGGAAAACACCTACAGGATGAGGCCAGAGGAAGGCTGCAGGTTCAACGCAGGGCGGGTGCAGCGGGTGCTGGAGGGAGGCCTAGCCGGGGTGCTGGGAGGCACAACCTACAGCCCCCAGAGCAGCACGGTGCTGGTGCAGAGCCTGGCTGAGCTGCTGCGGGGCCGGGCAAAGGAGGTGGTGCCACCCCGCTACAAGCTGGTGTGCCATGTGCTGCTGGGCCAGCACCGCCAGCAGAGCATGCTGGTGGCCAGCCAGGCACTTTGGGACCCTGAAAGTGATAGCTTTGCCTCTGCTTCTTTCAGCAATGCCTCACTCTTTGCTGTTGCCACAGTGCATGGGGTTTACTTTGAGTAGAGGTCACCTTCCCTGACCTGAGCTCAACCTGCAGCCCTATAGGGCTAGTGCAAATAAAAACTTTGCATCAGGTCTGACTTTTACTGCATAGATCCAATGATGGCACAGGCAGAGATGCTTTGGTGCCTCAGGGTTTGGTAGGCACACCACAGCCTTCACCATCATACCTTTCAAAACAACCCAAACTGCAGGAAAGAACTCCAAATTTGGTTTCCGCTTCCTTTTCCCAGAGGTCAGTGCAGGCAGCAGCCTAGAGCTGTGCCCTGGGAGGCCATATCCTTTCCCACACTGCAGGCTGCTCCCAGGAAGAGATGGCAGCAGGAGGTGACAGATCATGTTCAAAGCAAGGCTGCAGAGCAGGATTAAGTCCCTCCTCTTTCCTGGCTTCACTCCCAGCTCACATCCCATTGCATCAGGCAGTGCAGAACATACCACAGCCTTCAGCTGGGAGTCACTCCCCCAGCTTTCCCCAGAACTGATACAATGGGGGATCACGTATCAGCAAGAGGCAGTGTTCCTCAGTCTTCCTTCCAGTCCCTACCTCAGCATCCAGACACTCTACCAGATCCCATCACCTGTCCCCTCCCCTCCTCCCACCACCTTCAGTTCCCTCACCTTGACAGTACTAAGCTCACCAGAAGCAGCCCTGGATGCTCTGCTCCACAGCCTTGAGAAACCACAAACATTTTATGACCTAAAACCCAACACTAAACAATATGAGAACAGATTGCCTTTACACAAATAAGGTTTTAATGAGGTAAGTCAGGGACAGGGGAGCTGCACATGGACAGATCAAGAAGAAAATAAATAAATTCCATATAAATAAGACGCATAAATAATCCCACCTGGCAGAGACTGCCTTGAAACAGGAAACCTGTCCTTAGCTTACAGCTATACAAGGGCTTCTTGAGGCAAGCCCACAGATCCCTTCCCCTGCTCTCTACCAAACCTCAAGTTGTACCAGACAATTCAGAACTGGGGGGCAGCCGGAGCCCAGCTCAGCCCCCTCCCTAGTGTAGGGGTTGTGGAATGGCACAAGTCAATCCATGCAGCCCTGGCAAAGCAGGCATTGCCCTACATCGCCTTGGAGGGCATCCTCTCTACCCTGCAGCACCAAGCCTTGAGCTTATGGCCATGCAGAAGGAAAGACAGTGATTGCCTACAGCCAGGGAGCAGCATAGATGTCCAGACCCACTGCCAGGACCACATCCACATGTCTTAGATCAGAGTCCAGCTGAGCACCACAACACCTCCCATCCCATGGGAGGGCAAGAGGAGACCCTCTACGTCCTGAGAAGGTCTCCAAAGCCCCATGCTAGGCATCAGCCCACTCCTGGAGGAGCTTGAGGATGTATCGGAGGCAGTGCTGGAGCTCAGGTGAACAGCCCAGCTCTTGGATGCTGCACAGCTTGTAGGTGTAGGAGTTACGCTCCCGGTTGATGTAAGTGACAAGGCATGAATGGTCAGGCTTGCTGATGATCACCTTGGTGTGGTCATTGTAGAAGTTCACCTGGGAGACAGGTGGGATCGGTTTAGCTCACACCTCCTGCAGCATAGCTGCATCCCAGCTCCCACCACACTTCCTGCCTCAACCTGCTCCTCCTCCCCAACCTGCCCAGGAGCAGCCCCACATCAGGAATGCACTGGGACTGGGGCACCTGATCAAAGCGTCATGCCTCCCAGGGGACTGGATGGGCTGTGACACCAGAGCAGCATCTCACACCCAGATGGGTCTCTGTATACAGGCTGCAGGAGTCCCGGGCTGGCTTTTTCCCCCCATAAGGGCTGGGGCATCCCTGCTGCACATACCTGTAGGGTGCCATTGCTAAAAAGCATGAGTAAGGCCTGGTCAGTCTTCACCCACTGCAGGAGGAGCAGGGCTGGCTGTCCAAGGTCATCTATGCTAGGCAAGTCACCTCCCTTCGAGAGAAACATCTGCATAAGGCATACTGTCACCAGGGTGTGCATGGCCAAATCACAGCAAACACCCACTGGGGTCTCTGCTAACAGGACATAGCCCCGTAGGAGCCCACCTGGCCAAACTCACATGGCACAGTCATGTCCCAGTGTCCAACCCAGCATCTCAGCACTCACCTTCATGAGATGCTGCTCCATATAGGATGCAAAATAGCGCAAGACACTCATCTGTCCACGCAGCTGCTCAGGGACAGCGGACACAGGGAATGCAAAGTGCTTGCTGTTGGTTGGGTTGTAATGCACTGTCCTGTGGAAAGCAGAACATGAGTTTCAAGGCCACCCAGCACCAAACCACCCTAGGCACAGCCTTCCCCCATCCCCGCCTACCCACAAGGGCACCGCTTACTTGTGGTTGGGGGACAGCATCATGTGTGTGCCATTGTTGAAGAGGACCCCAATGCTGTGGTTGGAGAGCTGGTAGCCAAAGCCATACTTGTTGGAGTAGTCCACCCACTTGCTCACCCAGACAAACTGTTCATGTCGGGCCAGGGAAGCCGGGTTTCTCTCCGCTGGTAGAGAAGAACAGAGTGAGCAGAGCAGGCAACCCCTCTCCAGCTCCTTGCCTTAGGGTCAGGCACCCAAAGCAGCACCCATGCCTGCATCCCACTAGCTCAGCAGGTTTACCTGGAGGCATGCAGGAGAGGCAGGTGCGCAAGAGCTGCACAGCAGACTCAATGATGGCAGAGGTGGTGATGCAGTCTTCAAAGGCTACAGATGGAAGATGACAAGCTGTGAGTCAGCTGGCCCCGCTATCAGTCAGGGCAGGGCAGGAAGCCCATGCTGGGACAGGGAGGAGCTGCTCACCCTCACAGCTGCTGGCCATGGTCCCACGGACAGAGGGGGATGTGGACTTGTGGGACGTCTCTTCCACCAGTGTCTCCACAGGGCTGGAGCCAGCACTACGGCAGGACACAGGAGTGGCCTGGAGAAAACCCAATGTTAGCACCATGCTGCTGACTCCCTCCAGGAGTGTGAAGGAACCCAGGGTTGCTCTTACCTCATTCCCCTCCACTGCCTTGCAGCTCATCTGCCGGCAGATGGATGTCTTCACCAGCCCAGTGACCAGCTTGGAGATATCATCCTTGTCTTCCAGAGAGCCTTTCTTGGCTGAGGAGAGAGCACACCATGAGTGTATCACAAGGAATAGGGATATTTGGGCCACCCCTCCCCATAGCACAGCCCATGGGGTGAGGATGGTGTCAGGCTGCTGCCTCCCACTTTCACTTCCCCATTCTCATGGGGCACAGGCTGCCCAGGAGGAACTGCCCCATGGGTTGCAGCACATTATCTGCTCACTGGGTGCACACCCCAGCAGGCCACCAGCACCAGAAGGGCAGGGATAAGCCAGCAGGTGCTGACCCCAGGTAGGGGAACAGAGACCCATCCTAAGACTCTCTAGAGAACAGGACATACATCTCCATGGGGAAAAGGGTCATCTGGAGGCTTTCACATACACTCACCCTTTGGTTTCTTCTTCCTAAAGAGCGTCTTGGTGACTTTAGCAAACAGACTCTTGGCTGGGTTGGGGGCACACAGCTCTGGAGCCATCACACAGCTGCTGGGAGGGAGCTTCTCGGGTGTGTAACCCTGCAGGGAGGTCATAGCAGAGGGTTGATTTCCATAACCCGTATGAAGCAACTGCCCTGGGCTGACCACAGCCCTCCTGACAGCAGCTTGCATTTCCGACCATCCTTGGCTCCGGGCCTGGCATTAGGTATCAGCTCTATGGGATATCCTGTGGGATAGGGCAGCAGGGAGCACAGCAGATCCCTTGAATCCTCTGCTGGCATTTGCGTAGCACAGCAGTTGCTTTGTTTCTTAATAGGCACTCAAGGACATCACCCCAAACTCCATGCCAGCAGCAGCCCAGCCCCAAAGCCTCATGCAGGGTCCTTCATACTCACCTTGAAGAACTCATGGTCCAGAATCTCATCAAGTGTGAGGCGGTCCTGGGGATTGCGCTTGAGGATGCCAGCAATGAGGTGCCTGGCAGGCAGCGAGAGGAAGGTGGGCAGGATATAGTCCACTTGCTTGATGTACCTATAGGTCTCCTTCAGGTCCAGGGTCTCAAAGGGAGGGTTCCCACACAGCAAGGTGTACCTGGGAGGGGACACACATGCCACTGTCATCCTCCCTCTGGGTTTGTGACTCAGCAGCACTTGGAGCAAGGAAATTATGGCGTTCAGTTGCCACACCGGGCTGGGAACACCACTTCCAGCCTGGGCACATCCGGCCACGCTCCCTCCTAGTGACTGTTTGGGGCAACAGGCGAGGAACATGGGGGCTGGGGACAGCTCTGCTGCCCTGCCCCGCAGCGGAAAGTGTGCAGGAAGCCTGCGGGCTGTGAAGGGCTCGAGTCACTGAGGTGATCGTTCCCCATACAAACAAGCCAGCAGCTGCTGCCAACCACCAATACTTTCCGTTGTTTACGACACTCGGAGTGTGACGAACACCCTGCAGCAGAGCTCAGCACAGCACAGCCTGCTGCCTGCAGCTCTCAGCCCCCAAGCACTGTCACAAAGCAGGGTCCTCTCCTCCCTCTTGTCTTTTGAGAAAGGCAAAAATGCCATGGGACCTCCTCCTTGGGGCACCCCAGAGCCCTGCCTGCCCCTTCCCCATGCACTTACATGACACAGCCCAGCGACCATACATCCGACTCGGGGCCGTGCCCTTGCCGCAACAGCACCTCAGGGGCCAGGTAGTTGGGGGTCCCACATATTGTCCTGTTGGCAGACACTGGGTCAAGAGCTTGCTCTCATCTTCCCACTTCCTTGAGTGGGAGATCCAGCTGGCAGCCTGTTTCCAACCCCCACCCCCGACTATGAGCTCCCCCCAGCTCCCAGGGCTCAGCAGCAGCTGCTCCTAACAAGCTGCAGGGAATAACTTGTCCTAGACACAGCACGGAACAGGGCCTTTGTGTCCCAGCCTGTGCACCCGGCCAGCACAATGGCCATAGCGAGCGCATTGTTCTCCCTGCAGGCTGCAGGCACGCTCTGGAGAAGCCACAAAAGCCCCCAGCCCCCTCTCCTTGTCTGCAGCTGGGGCCATGAGGCTGCCCCTACCCCATAGCCCAGGGAGCCATAGGAAGATGACAGAAACCCCAGACTTACTTCTTCTTTTGGTCAGAGGCATCCTGGTACGCAGCCAGACCAAAGTCCCCCACTTTCAGCTCCATGTTCTCATTGATGAAGAAGTTGCCTGCGAGACAAAGGCAGTGTATCGCTGCCAGCCCCTTCAGAGCAGCCCTGAACTATTCCATCCCCGCCGTGCCACTCACCCAACTTGAGGTCCCGGTGCAGGATGCCCTTGAGGTGGAGATATTTGAGGCCTGAGATGATTTGTTTGAGGTAATAGCGCACTTCGGGCTCCAGCAGAGTGTGGCGGGCCTTCCAGATGTGGGCCAGTGACTGCAGAGGGAAAAAGAAGTCAGCACGGCGAAGGGGGGGGGCACAAGGAGCAGGAAGGGGCAGTTCAGGAATTGCACAGTCACTGTCTTAGGATCACTCAACCTTGCTCTTTGCAAGGTTGAGGCTGCTCAGCACTACCAGGGGAGCTCCTGGATTTGTGGGGCCATACTGGGGCTCCCAGTGCCATAGAGAAACACACAGTGCAACCAGGCAGGGTTGGCTCAGGTGGGTGATAGAGTGTTAAAGAAGCAGAGCATTAACATGGCATCTCAGGACCCAGAACATGGGGACTGCTACAGCCCTTACCTTCCGACTGCAGTGCTCCAAGAAGATGTAGATGCTCTCCGCATCCTCAAAATAGTGGGAGAACTTGACGATGTGCTTGTGGTGCAGGTCACGGTGCAGCTCAATCTCATTGGTGATCTGGAAGGGAGCAGCAGAGGTGAACAATGCAGGGCAACCTCAACACAACCCCAGCTCCCCACTGGGGCCAACACTCACCTTCTCCCGTTGGTGGGGTTTAGCCACCCGGCTGTGAGGGATGACCTTCACGGCATAGGTTTTGTTGCTGGAGAGGTCCGTCATCTCATAGCATCGTGCAAAGCCGCCCTACAAGAGGAAAGACACGCAAGGATGGGTGAGAGGCAGCCTTCCTCCTTCTCACTGCTGGCTCACTCACTAAGATCTGAACTGTGATGCTCTCAAATAGGGATTTTCTCAACTCAGTTCCTGTAAAACCTCCACCGCGTTTGTGCTCCCACCATTACCGAACTCTAGATTCTTTCTGGATGACGGCTCACCCGGAAAGCCCTATGCAAGGCAAGGGGGAACGGAGGCTACCGAGAGCGGCACGCCGGAGACAGGTTTTTCCTGCCGTGATGTCAGCCCCGAATCTGCACACTCAGCTGCCGGGCCGGGCCGGGAACAGGCAGCCGCCTCCCACACACGCCTCGCAGCGGGAGGAAAAGTTGCGTGTGCCGCAGCGGCCCTGGGAAGCGGGGTGGGAACTGGCGGCCCACGCACGGCCCCGCGGGGCGACCCGAAACCGATGTGCGCTGCGATAGATAGGCGGGGGCCGAGCCGGCCCGGCCGATCCACCGCTCCCGGAGCTCTAAACGGAGGGGCCTCGCTCAGCCCTCTCCCTCCGAACCGGGCGGTGGCTTCCGGCCGCAACGAATTACCGCACATCCCTCCACGACCCCCTCCTCCCCGATTGGTACCTTTCCCAGCAGGCGGCCCTTGCAGTAGGAGCGGCCGGAGAGCGGGTCTGTGATGATGCGGGTGGGCTCGGCCGGCCGGGCCGACGGCGGTGCCGGGGTGGGAGCGGGCTGTGCGGGGAGGCAGGTGGCGAGGAGCGGGGGGAAGAGGCCGGCGTTCTCCATGGCTGCTCCTCCGCCACCGCCGCGCCCCGTACACGTGGCCCCGCCGCCACCGCGCGCTGTCGTTGCCGCGCCGGGGATCCCGCCCGGCTTTATCAATGGGCGCGATGACGTCACCCGCACAGCCACGCCCACTCCGCCCCGTCTCGGCCACGCCCACGCCGTGCTCTTAAAGGGGCAGCGGCACGCAACAAGGTGGGCGGTGTGTGGCTATCGCGGGGTGCGCGGAGCCCCCTCCTCATGTGCTTCTGGGTGGGATTACAGAGCCGTATGTTGGCCACGGGTCTTGACTTCTTGGACGTAGGCCCCAGAGCCCCCTGACGCTGAATGTGGTGGGTCACAGCCCATCCAAGGTAGGGTGCTGGAGACACGGGACAGTGGAAGGAAGAGATGGGCTGTGCAGCCACACTGTCCTTTGGGCAGACACCCTTCTGGTACGCTTTGTCCTGGCCTGTGCACAGCCCTGTGCCCCAGTGGCCTTCATGCTGTCCCCTGTGACTGCACACAATGTCCAGTTCAGGACTCGGGACACCTATTCTCATCCCCCAGCTCCTGGGCACTATGGGTCCGAGTTTGGCAGTGCTGACCCCATGCAAGCTGGTGACTGCCCAGGGCAGTGTGTCACCGAGGTGTTATTCTGTAATGACCCTAAGGAGGACACATCCCTGTGTAATCCAGAATAGGCCAAGGAGGAATGTGGGGCAGCAGGAGTGGCCAGAAACCTGTGCACCCTCCATCCTGGGTCAGCAGTATTGCAAAAGCCCCTGTAAAGCAGATCCCACTGCCCTCCCCCTGCTCTGGGGGACCGTGTGCATGTCCCTCATTCTGTGCCTCAGTTTCCCCTCTGCTCCCTTGAGGCAGCTCAGGGCTCCACTCACTGATGCTTGCTGTGCCCCCAACCATGCTAAAGATTTGACACGATCACTTCTGTACAACCAGTGCCCTGCATCCTTCAGGGTGCTGCAGGCAGGCCGAGCAAACCCGCTTTGGGGGGAGAGTTGAAGTGATCTGAATCTGCTTGCTTTTTTCTCAGATTTCAACCTTTTGCAGCGGAAACACATGCCCACGCGCTGCCTGGCAGCAAACACAGGTTCTCCCTTTGGGGAAACAGATGGTTTCCACCAGGGCCCCAGGGCTCCCTGTATGCGGTGGCGTCACGGGGCACCTCTGGTTTTCTGAAGGAGGCCCCAACACGGGGCTCCCCAACACGGGGCTCCCCAGGCAACATGGAGCTCCCCAGGCAGAGCCTTTGGTGGCAACGTGGGGGCGGGGGCACCCGGGGGTGCAGGGAGGCCCCAGGGCCCTGCAGGGATTGACTGCGTGGTCTCCTGCTGAGAGAAACAACTCTAGGTGGGCTCAGGGACTTAAGTGGGTGCCCACATTCCCCCATATCCCCCCACACTCCCTCCATGGGATGGAAGGAGATCAGGATCTGCTCCTCCTCCACTTGCAGCTCAGCCCTGCATGGTGCACGAGGGCAGGAGAGCACCACAGATGGGTGTTTTGCCATGTGGGTAGGAAGAGAACATGGTATAATAGCAACAGCCTGGAGAAGAGGGGCTCTGAGGCCACCTTTCTCCTGCCTGCAGCTTTTTGGTTGGAGATATGGGCAGAACAGAACCTCTTTAGAAAGGTTCCTCTCCCCCCCCTCCCCCCAAAAAGGACCCCTCTGATGATGCTAAGTGGCAGCAGGAGCTGGTTAGCAAAACTGTGGCTGATGCACAGTGCACCAGGGTGTTGGAAGGACTCTGGAAGAGAGGAGCTGCCCAGGGTTTGTGACCTTCTCAGGAGTAGGGTCTTCCCCCTCCCTTGTCCCTCTCACCGTACAGATCATGGGGCTGCAGCTGCTGAGGAGGAAGGGGAGGTTATTGAGTGGGGGAAGGAAGCAGGATGAGCTGCTGGGGGTGTGCAGAGGGCAAGCTGCAAATCCTTCCTGCGAGGAGATGTCAAAGGACCCAGATCCCTCCGAATTAAGGAAGCACTTGGATTTGGGGTGTGCAACGTGGTCCAAACTGGGCAGAGGAGGAGAACCCTCCTTCCCCCCAGGCTTAAGCGATGTTGTGCCATGTGCCTCAGTTTCCCCAGCTCCTCGGGGCACTGAGCACACACACACATTCTGGGGTATGGAATTCCCTCTCTGGTACTGCTTTTCTTGTGGGTTGTGCTGCTGTGTCCAAGCCTGGCACCTCCTTCCCGTCCGGGGAGCTGTGAGGGGTGGAAGAAAATTGTAAGGACCTGGAAGGGTGTACCTTTGGTCTCCATCTCACGAACATGGCCACCCACGGCAGGACTGGGTGCTGCACCCACACGCAGGTGGGCACTGGACAGGAGGAGTCCTGTCCCCCTCCCTGGGAGAAAGGGATTGGGCAGAGCCCTGAGTCTCACAGGATCTGAGGGTACGGAAGGGGCTGGTGGTGCACACAGCCTGTGGGGATGGGGGAAAGTTGGAAAGGGTTCTGCAGGGGGGATGGATAGGGAGAGGTGTTTGAGTATGGGATTTTTGGGGTGGGCGGGAGAGTGGATGAGATGTAGGGGGAGGGGGGAGGGGGCGGCACGGCGCAACCGGAGGGCTCGCAGTGTGTAAGAGCCCGGAGAGAGGGGACGGAGCAGAGGGACCGAAGGCCGAGCACCGCTGGGCCGGGCCCGGGGGCGGTCGGGTTCCGGCGGGGCCACCCCCGCGGCGAGGCGGAGCCGGGCGGCGGCGGTGCGGCGTCGGGGAGCGCGGAGCGGCCCCGGGAGCATGGGGCGGGCGGCGGCAGGTGAGGGCGGTGGCTTCGGGGCGGGGGGGACCGAGAACCGGGAGGGAGCAGCGCGACGGGGCAGGGACGGGGGTGCGGGGACAGAACGCGGTTACGGGCGGAGGGACCGCTCCCCGTGCTGATCACGCAGTGGGGTGCCCATCTCCTGTGCCCTCTCCCAGGCATCGTGCCCCTGTTCTGGGGCGGCCTCCTGCTCGCTGCCAGCCTCGCCCTAGAGCCGGCACCGGAGAGTTGCAACTGCACCCATCCTGTGGACTTCGAGGCGTTCCGCACAGCTCCGCCCGCCGAGAGCTGCTGCCTCAACTTCACTGGATCCAATGTCACCCACCTGGATTGGAGAGTGCTGGCGGCGGTGCAAGGGCTGCGCCAGCTCTACCTCTCACACTGCAGCATCTCAGCCATCAGCAACGCCCAGGAAGTCCCCCCAGCCTTGGAGGTCTTGCACTTAAGTCACAACCAGTTGGAGAGCATTCCCAGAGGCTTTCTGGAAGATGCCCCTAATTTGAAAGTCCTCTATCTGGATGGGAACCAGCTCCAGGAGCTGCCCACATCCTTCCTGAAAGCCTCAACTCAGCTCCAGGAACTCCACCTGGGGTTCAATGCACTGACCTCCCTCCCCCCTAATCTCCTGCATCCATCCCTGCTGCAGCTGCAGCTCTCCAACAACAGCTGGGAGTGCAGCTGTGCTTTGCTGGATGCCCTGCAGGGCACCCCCAGCCTGCCTGCCCAGCTCACCTGCCATACACCGGAGCGGCACCGCGGTGCAGAGCTGCAGAGCATCCCACGGGACGAGCTGTGCCAGCAGCACCACAGCCTCACCGCCCTCTTCATCTGCCTGCCTCCCCTCCTCATCCTCGCAGCCATCACCTGCTGCTTCTGCAGGAGGAAGAGGAAAACCAACTACAGCCTTGGGAGCAGCCACACGGCCCCAACAGAGAGGGGCAACGTGCCCGTGTGCCCCGAGCCGCACCGCTACGTCCCCTATGAGCCAACCAGTGCCCCCTCCAAGAGCGAGGGGAAGGTGCAGCGGGGCAGCCGGGTGCTGCTGCAGCCCCCCGAGGAGGGCAGCAGGGACCTCTATGAGGAAGTGGAGATCCAGGTGGGATCCCATGTTCCAACCTATGATGAGCAGCGGGAGAGCCCTGAGACAGAGGGGGACACAGTGAGTGTCACCGATGTGCTGAAGGACTCCACTGACCGGGAGAAGATCTACATGAACCAATCGACCGACTATTACAACCTGGTGCCTGGCATTGAGCTGGAGGACTCGGACAACCTGGAGTATGAGAACATCGAGCTGCACTGATGGGTAGCTGGGCTGGGCTTTGGGATTTGGCTGGAACATACTGGTGGCTGTGGATGGGGGATGCACAGACCAATTCTTGCACTGGCTGTTTGCAGAGCTGCACCTCCAAATTGCCACCCCTCCTGCTGCATTCTCCTATATGTTCCCCATGCTTGCACCGGGCAGGGCACAGGGAGTTTTCTATGGGCTGATGGTGTACAGGGACAGAAGGCACCCAGGGAGAAGAGGTGGGGCTGTCCTGTCTGTACAACAGCACTGTATGCACCAGACCCTCTGAGCAGGACCTCTGTCCTCTCTGCATTCAGCTGCATCCAGCACAGCTCTGCTGCTTCCCAGCCCACAGATAATGGGGCCCAGAGACAAGAAATGAGATCTGCTTACAGGGTCCCACATGGGCAGCCTGGAACAGCCCTGTCTGCTCCCCCAGCACACCCTGCCATGCCCACTCATTGTACATGTGCACACATGCATGTGTGAGCACTGGGCACAGGTGGGCTCAACTGGGGCCACGTTAGCAAAGTGCTCGTGGGGTGCAGCCTTCCCTGCCCTGGAGCAGCCAACGCAAAATAAATCATTGTACTCCTGGCAGCTTGGCTGCACCCTGTCTCTTGATTCAGGGCAGCAGGTGCCAACCTGTGTGACCGAGGCTGTGATTTATGGCCCACTGGTAGAAGCTGTGGGCACAGTGTTCGGGTCAGGAAGGGTTGTTGGAGGGCTGTAAATTATCTCCATTAACTCCACCCACGGGTGTCCCAGCTCTACTGCAGCCCCGTGTCCTATACCTGTGCCTCAACATCATGAGAAAGAAAAGGGGCAGCAGGGGGATGTATGAGGGGCATTTCTTGCACTGGAAGCCCCCAGCTCCATGGTTGGAGCCGATGCAGGCTGGGCTGGGCGCTGTGCCGGGCAGGAAGGGAGCCGGGCAGGGCGGGACGCGGCGTTATGGCTGTAAAGGAAGCGGCGTTTCCTGCCCAGCGCAGCCCACAATGGGACGGAGCTGCCGACCCTGAAGGTGCTGGGCTGGGAGCACCGGTACCAGTGCAGACAGATAGGGGATGAGGACGAGGATGGGGTGGTCTCACTGCACGTCCTGTTGCTCCCTGCATATGGTTCCCGGTGGTTTTTGTCCCACTGAGATTTGCCCTTCCAGCTCCCTGCCTCCAGCCGTCATTTCCCCTCTTAAGGGGAACTTCCCTAAGCACCCCACTGGGCACTGTGCTTCCCAGCACCGTGCTTCCCAGCACTGGCACCAACATCTCCCATCGGCATCTCCAGTCACAGCGAGGTGTGGCTGAGCCTCAGTTCCCTGTTCCTTGGCTTTGACAGCCCCAATCCATCACTGCAGGGCTGATGGGTCCACACCGGGGTATTTAAGGGAAGTCACGGACATGAGTAGGGATGGGCAGAGGTTGCAGAGCGATCTGGCTGATGGGCACCAGTGCTTGGTGGGGTGAGTGCATGTCCTGGCCAGCAGTAGGGACCCTGCTCCTCCCCAGGCAGTGAGATAAGGGTGCTCCTGCCCCAAGGAGTGGGGCTGTGCTGCCATGACAGTCTCCTACACACTGAAAGTCGCCAACTCCCGTTTTGGGGGCTTCTCCAAGCTGCTTTTCCGCTGGAAGGGCAGCATCTACAAGCTGCTCTACAAGGAGTTCATCGTCTTTGTGGTGCTGTATGCACTGCTCAGCATCATCTACCGGTGAGTGGGTTGTGTTGCTCCCTATGTCCTCAGTGTCACCTGTGAGGGGCCATGTCTGGGGGTGGGGATGTGTAGTGGTCCATCAATCATGGTCCACTAGTCCTCAAGAGACTCCCCCAGGAGGGTTGGGGTGGAACCCCACAAGGAGAAGAGGACACAGACAATGGCTTTTTGTAGGGTTCTGGGGTAGCCCCACTGCTCACCCCTGACCCTGCTCCATGCCTGCTGCAGGCGGCTGCTGACTGAGGAGCAGAAGCGTCTCTACACCAAGGTGGCTCAGTACTGCAACCGCTCCACGGACCTCATCCCCATGTCCTTTGTCCTAGGTATGGGTCCCTCTCCTGCTTCCCTGCTGTGGGGCTGCCCCCACTTCCCATCCTGGCTGGAGGCTGGAGGAGTCCTGGGAGTGACACTCAGCTCCTGGAGCCACTCTTGTCCTTGGGGATATCAATGGGATGATCACCCACCAACCCCAACCCACCCCACCATGCCCACTGACCATGTCTCTCAGTGCCACATCCCCTTGGTTCTTGAACACCTCCAGGGATGGTGACACCACGAACTCCCTGGTCAGTCTGTGCCAGTGCCCGACCACTCTTTTGGAGAAGAAATTTTTCCTGATATCCAACCTGAAAGAGTCAGGGATGTCCCCATCTCCATCCCTGGGAACAGTAACCCCAGAAATTCAACGGGAACTGGTTCATCCTCACCTGGACCCAACCACTCAGAGCTCCCAATGGAACATCTCTCTGCAGGCTTTTATGTCACCCTGATCGTGAATCGGTGGTGGGCACAGTACACCAGCATCCCGCTGCCTGACCAGCTCATGTGTGTCATCTCCAGCAACGTCCACGGCAAGGACGAGCGGGGTCGGATCCTGCGGCGCACCCTGGTGCGCTACGCCAACCTGTCGGCCGTCCTCATCCTGCGCTCCGTCAGCACCAGGGTGCTCAAACGCTTCCCCACCATGGACCACGTGGTGGAAGCTGGTGAGGGGTGACAGATCCCAGGATGATGGGGTGGGAGAGGTGGGGGCCTTAGAGGTGTCATTCCGGGGGAGTTCGCAGTAGGGATATCCTGCTAATACGCATCCCCAGCTTCTTGGGGGCTGCACCCAACCATGGTGTGGAGAGCTTATTTGCCTACATAGGCATTCATCCCCAAAGACATCTATGTCTTCTCTGCTCACCCACATCCCCCATGGCTGTAGATTCCATACAGAACCAGATTCCCATTGGGACCATCCCCAAAATCTTGTCCCCCCAAAGGTCCCTTTCCCTTCATCACGGGATCCATGGTGCTGATCCTCTGCCTTGCTGCAGGCTTCATGACGCAGGATGAGCGCAAGCAGTTTGAGAGCCTGTACTCGGACTTCAACAAGTACTGGATCCCCTGCGTCTGGTTCACCAACCTGGCAGCCCAGGCGCGGCGCGATGGCCGCATTCGTGATGACGTTGCCCTGCGTCTGCTGATGGATGTGAGTCGGCATCAGGTGTGCAAGGGGCTGAGAACTATGGGGAATAGGGAAAAACCCACCCGTGCCTCCCTGCTAGGAGCTGAACCTGTTCCGGGCGAAGTGCAGCATGCTGTTCCACTACGACTGGATCAGCATCCCGCTGGTGTACACACAGGTGAGTGACCCCAGCCCAGCAGCAATGTGTTGGAGCATGGGGCACTGCTGGGATTGCCTCCCTTCACTGTCACTTTCTGTCCCCATGTTCCCCATGCAGGTGGTTACCATTGCTGTGTACTCCTTCTTTGCCTTCTGCCTTATTGGGCGGCAGTTCCTGGAGCCGCTGGAGCCAGGGCAGGAGGGGGACCTGGATATGTACATCCCCCTCTCTACCCTCCTGCAGTTCTTCTTCTACGCTGGCTGGCTGAAGGTGAAATGCGACCACATGGCTGGGATGTGCCTGGCACAGGGCATGGCACCAGCATTGCCTGCAGCCCTTGGGGACATGTCACAGCAGGGCACTGGGTAGATGGGATATGCAACACCGGTCTGTTCCATGTTTCATGGTTTGGTGGACATGTTGGTGATGGGTCAGTGGTTGGACTGGACAATTCTAGTGGTCTTTTGCAACCTGAATGATTCTATGATTACGTTCTATGATTCTACATGGACTGAAGGATGGAGAGCCCTGTGGGAAGGTGTCCCTGTCATTGTCCCTTTGTGTTCTTGTGTCACCTCTTCCCTCCCTCCCCAGGTTGCAGAGCAGATCATTAACCCTTTTGGGGAAGATGATGATGACTTTGAGACCAATAAATTGATAGACAGAAACCTGCAGGTGGGTCCTGCCCTGGGCTGTTATAAGGTTGGGTGGGCATGGGGACACCCAGCAAGGCACCAATGGGAGCTGTCCTCTGTCCCTGCCATGCCTAGGTGTCCCTGCTGTCAGTGGATGACATGTACCAGAACCTGCCACCAGCCACCAAGGACAAGTACTGGAATGAGTCCACTGCTCAGCCCCCCTACACCATAGCCACTGCTGCCGAGACCCTGAAGCCCTCCTTCCTGGGCTCCACCTTTGACATGCGGTGAGTGCACAGGACATCCCGACTGGAACATGGAGGGAGTCCCTACCACCAACCTGGCAGGATCAGTGGGGACCTTGTGGACACATGGCCATCCTAATCACCCCCCCGTGCCCCTCAGCATGACCGAGGACATGGAGCAGAGCCAGACGGTGGAGGCCTCGCCAAACATGGCCCGCACGCAGACCCCGCTGCTCAGCCGCTTCCTCGCCGCCGCATCCCCTGCCATCAGCATCAAAAATTTTGGTCGAGGCGGCCGAGCCACCCCTCACCTGCGGCGTGCCAGGGGGGACAGCACTGCCCACTGCGAGGACCCCGAGGCCGTCGGCCGCATCGAGGAGGAGGAGACGGAGGATGAGGAGAGCCAGAGGGGCAGCCCCTGCTCCCCAAAGGCCTCCAATAAGCAGAAGGAGAAGCTGCCCCTGATCCAGGTGGAGGCACCATCCAGAGAGAGCATCGAAGCTGAGCAGCCGGGGGCTGGGGAGCCATGAGGAGGTGGGAGAGCCCTGTCTCAATGCACCCCTGGCACCCCCTGGCCAGAAGCAGGGCCTCACCAGTCCTGAACGAGGGTTTGTCTCCAGGGCGGTGGGGAGGTGCTGATGGGTCGGGGTGATGCCACCACTCGCAGCTGGCCAGGCACACTGCCTGCTGCCACGGGGACAGCCCAAGCACTGAGCCAGGTCAGAGCAAATGTGTTTTCCCATTTCACAGAGTACCGTGCTGGGACGTACCTTCAATGTTAATAAAGTTCTTGCCAGCCTTGGCTTTGAGGATCTTTGTCATCACCCCCAGCAGTGAGGGGCAGGAACATCAATCGCATCCTAAAAGTGGGTGAATTCCATTCCATGGGCTCACACTGCAATGTCTGTAGGGCTTCAGACCAGGTTACACAGCTGCATGCTACAAAGCAAAAGGTGCTTTCAGCCTCTGCAGATGGATTCCCCCATCCAGACATGTTCTCCTTGAGTATAAAAGCAGGGCTGCTAAAAATCCCCTTTCTAAGGACTTTACCCAGAATCAGTCCAGGCCTGACAAAGGCACTGGCACTCGTGACCCTATCCAAGTTCAAGCAGTATAACCATAACCCAGCACCTATCTGGCACAGTGCATTGCATGCTTGCTGTAAATCACTGCATGCCAGGAGAGATGCTTCCTACTTCCCAGCTGCACAAGGCCTTGAGCCCGTGTCACCACGGGAACTGGCAGTGCCACACACCCTGGCTATCTGCTATCCTGCCACGTTCCCATGTCCCTGCAGCACAGCAATGGGTGCTAACTCTGTTCCCACGGGCTGTCACCCTTGGCAGCAGTGATAGCAATGCTGACCATTGATGGATCAGTCATAATCCTGCCCATCGTGGCAAGGTTTACAGCCTCTGCCCTTACCCTAACACTCATCTCAGCTTCTCCTTCTGTCCAAAGTTCCCCAGGAACTCCCTGAATCCTGTTTGCTCTCTGCAGAGGGTGAGCAGTGCGAGGCAAATGCAGAGGAAGCTGCTGTGACACATCCCTCCTGAACGCCCTTTATCGCAGCCGCCGCACCTCTCTGCAAAACACGTTGCTAGAAAGCAGGGAAAGTTTACATGGGATCACTATGGAGAAAGAATGTGCTTGTGCAAACATCACGCCCAGCCAGGCCCTGTGCTGAGACTCCCAAGTGCCCATTTCACCCCTGTAGTGAGCACAAACCTGGGCTGCAGGGCAGTGGCACCACTGGCTGATGGTTATGTCTCTATCCACCCTCAGAACCTGCCAGCAAAGCAGGATGAATCCCTGCAGCTCAGGTCATCTGTGCCCACTAGCACCTCCTGCTGTCTGCTGCCAGGGCAGGGCACTACAGGAAAATCTGTAAAACAGCATTATTTGTGGGGCAGGCAGTCCTCACTGAAGTGCTGTAGCTCAGCACCTTACCCAGCGAAGAACCCTTAGTGAACCTCGCTAAGGGCTGCCCGACGGAAAGAGGCACCACAACCAGGTTGCATTTTATTCACAACAGCTCTGCTGGGGGCAAGCTGATCACAGACTCCTCTAACTGAGAGTTAAGCGCGAGGTTTCGGCCACAGCCAGTTTCCATCTCATCAGAGCACTCCCATGAACAAATGAGGCTTTTGTAAGAATGTGCAAGTGGGTCAGGTATGCAGAGCGTGCACTTAGCAGGCACCAGGTGTGTGAACATTCAGCCTGCCCAGAGCACCAGGGAACTAGAAGCCTGATGTTACAATGACTTTGTAAAGTTACTTATCACAAGATGCTCCCAAACAAGGGGAAAAAACTCATCACAGCTTCCTAATCCTGCTCTAAGTGACGATGTAGAAAGCTGGAGCTTGTACCCAGCTTTCGAAAGGGGCAAGCCACAAAGAGAGCCTGGCCCTTCTGCTAGAAGGGATTTCTCTTGCACTGGAATGAGACCAGGAGATCAGGGAAAGACCAGCTAGTCACTGACCAGTGCAGACATTCAGCCAACAGCTGGTTTAGAACATGATACTGGACCTTGAAGGTGAGCTTGCAGCCAGGCAGAACGCACCAGGCCACGGCAAATAGCATTGGGTTGCTGGCGCCAACCAGAGGACAGAAAAAAGACAGGAGATACCAGCTGCGGGGGCCAAGGCTGTGATACTGCTTTCAGAAAGATGCAGTCTAACAAACGCAGTGCTGCAGCTCTGAAGCTGCTAAGTGGGCACCCTCCTCCTCAGACAGCTGAGCACAAGGCCCCCGGTGCAGTCAGTGCTTACCTAAGGTACCAGAGGGCAAAAGGGAACACATACCCTGCCAGACCCACTCTATTCCCAAAAAGCCAAACTCCAGAAGGAATGAACATCTACACCCTCCCTTTGCAGTCATTTTTTTTTTTTTAGTATTGGAAATATGCCATTTGAGCTTCATTCCATGTCTTTTACAAATATCTGTGCAGTAATAATAACTTAAAAAAAACAACTCCCAAAGTTGTCAATGTTGATTCCTGCTGATGACTCTTCCACATCCACTTGGTTCACTAAGTCACTGCCGTAAAACCCAGCGAGATGTTTTAATCAACAGCAAGCAGGGTCAGAGTTTACCTCAAGACAGAAAAGCACCTGGTGATGCCAGGGGAACCTTCTTGCTTTCATGTTTTGTAAGGAGCTACTCAAGGCCCCCTCTGCACACAAATAAGCACACGACCCATTTATTACAGGAGACTCGCGCGTTTATTGGCTCTTTCAAGAAAATCGTTGATTTTCATTTGCCTTTTCTGGCCTTGATCTTCCTCAGGTAGAACTCTAATTCCTTGCCTTCCAACACATAACCATCAGCTCGGCCACACTGTCCAGGTCTGGAGGCAATGCAGGCTGCAAAGAGAACTCACTCAGTTAAGTCAAATAATTCTCTATAGAATATACACAAATCAAAGGAAACATTACTTGCAGTCTCTCTACAAAAGCATGAATGAGCAAGGACATGTTTATGTGCTGGCTTAAGTACCTCTCCTGAGATACCTTGCTCTGAACCTGTTCTGCTGGGCTACACCCACAATGAAGTCCTCTTCAGATCTCCAAACAGTCATCCCTCAAATTCAGTAGCAGAACTGGACAAAGGTCTCATCACCAGAAGACTTCAAAACACTAAACTACTCACAACAAAACTTGAAACTGCTAAAACTGCTAAGGTACATGCTGAGCTTTTCCTGAAACACAGTCCACCCATGTCTTCACTCATTTTGCAGGTCTCAAGCCCCATCGTTTCTCTCAAGACTAAAAAAGCAGGTTTGCTAGCTGTCGCTCCCAGTGCTTCAGCTACAAAAACACTTAATATTCCTGCCAGGACTGGGCTATCTCCAGAGGAAGTACAGTAACAGATACTCTTAACACCCAGAAGAACACCTGCAAACAGATAGGGAGAACTCTCCCACTGCTTTCAACTTGCAGTTAGCTTTATCACAGCTTGTAGACACAGCTTGTCCTGGGACATGATCCCAGGAGCAAGAACAGCATCTGTTCTGGCACTGTTGACTGACTCCCTCATCCTCACCCACACCAATGCTCCCAGGGACTCACCCAGTAGCTTTCCTTGCTGGAACTGCTCCTCAAGAATACTGGCTATCTTGGCATTCTTCTTTCGTTCATCATATTTCTTCTGGATCTTCTTTGAACGCTTCTTGTTCAAGATTTCTTCTTCCTCAGGTGTCTAAAAACAAGCCCATATGTAAAGACAAGATCAACATAAATTGAAGACAAGGTTAAGTACATGTTATTTCTTGCAAGAGATCTTCACTAAAAATAGAAGGATTTTCTTTAAGTACTGTTATGTCCCAAATCACATCTTCTCAAGGCACAAATACTTCACAGAATCAAGTGCTGCTTTTCACTTTTGAGGTCAAGAAATGAAATATTAATGACTGGAGTCACTGCTGACAAGAAAGGAAAGAGCCCTCAGGAAAATCCCCTGACAGATGAAACTGCAAAGGCTTCCTCAATTAGCTATCCTCCAAAAAAAGTGAATACTCTCCTTCTCCAGATATGAGAGCACTCAGGTGCGGTGCAATTCCTGGCAGACAAGCTAAAAGTTCTCTCCATGCTCTGAACCACACAGTGGGTAAGCAAACAATAGCTTTATTTTTAAACACAAGACTAACTTAAGCTGAATACTATACAAGTGTTCAAAAAACTTTTAACTATCTGGGGCTTGAATGTTGAAATTTGAGGCAATGAATCTGAAGACACTTTAAAACGCTTAAAAGCAAGTTAGTAATCCACAAGCTTTTAAATCAGAGGACAGCAATTCCTCAGCACAAGGACCTGACTGCAAAGTCTTCCTCAGCATCACAAGTGTCATCGCTCTCCCTTCAGTAGCAGAACTGGACAGAAGTATCATCATTAGAAGACAGATTTACAGGCAGACCCTTGTGCACAACCAAACCTGACATATTAGAGAACACTGTGGTCCTGAATGCTCCATTAACAGAACCTGACTTATTCTGGGAATTGATGGGAATGTAGCCCACAAGACCAGCACTATCACTGTCAGGAACCCAATCGATGCTGGCAAGTGCTGTCCACTCACAACAGCTAGCTGCCAAGAAACCAAGCAACCCCAGACATACATACCAGCTTGGCACCCTTCTTGCGTCCAAGGGGCAAGGCATAGTGGGCTTCATACCACTGTCGGTACGGCGTGCTGTCAACAAGAACGATGCAGTTCTTCACCAGGGTCTTTGTCCGCACCAGCTCGTTGTTGGAAGCATTGTAGACAACATCAATGATTCTGGTCTTGCGAGTGCAGCCTTTCAAAAGAAGAGCATGAATTCAAACCTATAGGAATCAGACAGCTGAGAACACATTCCACAGCATCTCGGGCATACCCTAAAGTCAGCTCACATCACCCCCTCAAATGTCCTCCAGTCCCCTGACACTGACTTTAATTTAGCTGACATTTATCTTTTTTATTCCATCAATCCAATTCTGATCCTGCAACACAAGTCTGTATGTGGAAAAAGATCCATGCTAGATGAGAAACTGAAACCCGTGATGCTGAAGTAACTAATCTCTAAGATGACTAAATAATGCTAAACAGCAGATTTCTGGAGTGAAAGATATCTTAGCAGATGCCAATCAACACCACACAGAGGGCTCAATCCTGTACAGCTTCCTACAATTACCAAATAAACTGAGCTGAATGCAGCATGGAACGGGAGCCATTTTTACAGGAGAGATTTTGAATAAATTGAGAGATGAAGCTGGGGCTTTCACTCTTCCTGGCCCACGTGAAGCGCCCAGCATTCAGCTACTGCATTTAGAGTTGTCACACAAAGGACAGGTAAAAAAAAGCAGGTTTCCTTCTCTTCACTCAGGTACCTCATACTTGTTCTGCAAGGTGAGCTCAGTTTCCTTATTACTGCAATACTATTGAAAAATGACAGCACTTTTCATTTTAGACAGTGCTCTGCCATCACTAAGAAACCAGGTGCTCCCTTGTCAATACACTGGTCAGGATGCAAGCTGCATTGATGAAGACCTGTAGGCATTCTCTTTTTTTGCCCCAGGGTAATCCCCCCCACCCCAATAAGCAGACAATACAAGCACGCCCCTCAGCGTAACTATGACACTCCAAGCATTGTGAACCCAGCAGACATCCAAGTCTCCCAAGGCCACATAAGGTCAAAGTTATCATCACCATGCGTACTGCTTCAAAGCCAACTCTGCAAAATGCAATGTGTTCAAATCCAGCCTAAAAATCTACGCTTGCTCCATCACCCCTCTACTCTGTTAGCAGTACTGGAGACTGCCACAGCTGTAAAAATGCATTTAAATCACATCACACTGATGATGTACTTACATTCAGAGCCCCAAGAGAAGTTGCCAACATCCAATCGAAGGGCACGGTATTTCTTATTACCACCACGAACCCTCACTGTATGAATTCGGCGTGGACCAATCTACAGACAGAAAAATAATCAGCATTGCTGGTGTCAGTAAGCAGCGCAACACATGAGGAGCCCAGTCAAGTCCTAAACTGGAAGGCAGTGTGGTCAGTGTAACTATGACAAACCCCAGCATCGGCAGATACAGTAAATGACCAAAACGGTCTGTTGCATCTACCTAAGGTGAAAGTTTCATCACTCCTATTGCCTCTTATTGCTAAAACCAGCAAACCATGTATGAAAAATGACTGACTGCCCTCCACCAATCACCCACCTTAGTGTTGGCAGGAGGCCGACCCAGCTCATACTTCCTCTTCTTGTGGTAGGGCTTCCTCTTGCCCCCAGTCTTGCGGCGCTTATGCCAGTTGTCCCTGGAGATACCTGAATGTAGGGAGCAGCGTGGTCAGAGCGCGCACAGACCCCACCTGCCTGCAGCGGGGCACAGCTCTGAGTCCTCAGCTCTCCAAGGTTGGCATCCGCACAGCACACTCAGCTTTATGCAGCAGTCAGAGAAGCTTCATCATTGAGACTCAGAGGCACTTTGATCACTTCGAGCACAGCTGCACAGAGCAGCCTGCTTCTATCCAGCATGTCTACAGGGTTCTCTAGTTCTCTTTGGGTTGCAGCCCCCCAGCTCACCTTACAAGCCCCAGCAAGAAGCATCTCATATCAAGCAATTAAGTCCGCAACAACAGAGGCTTTAAAACACGACTGAATCTGGCAGAGAATGCTAGGAAAAAAACCCTCCACACCAACAAACCGCAAGTCCCTACAGGAAACGAGGCACCTCAACCCACCCTCCTCTCAGCCAGGCTGCAGCGTCCTAGAGGCACCCAGCCCTAACCCCGCCAACCCCATATCCATCCCATCTCCTGGGGGCCGCAGGAAGGCCCGAAGCACCCCGCAAACACACCGCTATGAAGGAGCCCCGCGCTGAGGCCCGGCGGGGCCGCCCTCCCCCCGACGCCATGTTGAGCCTAGGCAATCTTCTCCCACCAGCTACTCGGCGCTGCCGCGGCCTTTCCCAAAAGTAAGCAGCAGGGGATGGCGGCACCCCCAGCCACCGCGTAGCAAAGAACAGAGACAGGCAGCGGCAGCACAACGAGCGGATGGCGGCGGATGACGACCAGGCCCAGCAGCAACCCCACTCACCCATGGCGCAGCACCGCCGCAAAGAGGCGGCGCAAAGGATCACGGGGCGGTTTGCCGCCGCGAATTCTCGCGAGGCCGTTACGTCATCGCGCCGCGCACCGCGGGCGGGCGCCGTTGCTTAGAAACACTGCAGCGACAAGAACCCGGAAGCTGACGGGCCTGGCTGCAGCCGTCATTAGCATACGGCTCAGTAATTTGCATACCCAGCGTGCACCGCGGCGGCGCGACCCCGACAGCGCTGCACTTCGCCGCCGTTCCCGCGGGATAGCGCGGGGCTGTGCGGGGCCGGGAGCGGGGCGGGAAAGTGGGAGGCGGGAGAGGAGGAAAAAGCGGGCAGGCGGGGATCGCCGTGCACCAGGAGAGGCGGGCGGGCAGTGGGATGAGGGCCGGGAAAGGGTTTAGTTATACTCTGGTTTCTCTTCAGATCGTATAAATCTTTCGCCTTTTACTAAAGATTTCCGTGGAGAGGAACAAGCACGAGTGTCGTGGAATTTTTTGAGGCTCCGCTTTGGCGGAGCTATCCCTATTCCAGTTAATGACAGAACAGCACCAGCGTCGCGGAGCCGTAGTGCTCTGTGCTTATACTGAGCTATGGAACGCGCACAAGCGCCGTGGGGTTGAGGCCGCCCCTGTGCAGGGCTGTCACGCTGCTGATTAGACGCGACAAGCACGAATGTCGTGGGATTTCTGGGTGTCGTGAGACTTTCTTTCCGCGGAGCCTCTCACCGTTGTTTCGGTGGAGCCTTTTCTCCACTGCAAGTGAAAAGCAGGACGAACACGAATGTCGGGGGAATCTCTCAGCGTCGTGCAATTTCAGAGGCGTCCCTTCGGCGGAGCGATCTCACTGCTGCTTAGTAACAGAGTGAGCGTTCGCTTGTGCTAAGTTTGCTGCGAATGGAACGTCCGGAGTTCCATTCAGTTTCAGCAGTCCAGCCCCCATCGCACACTCCCGCACATCGCTCCCAAAGCAGCACCGCACCGCACCGCACCGCCGTTCCGTTCCGTTCTGCGCCGCGCGGCCCCGCCCCAACCTGAGCGCTGGGGTAGGGCGCCTCCTCGTTAGCATGCGGCTCATTAGCATGCGGCTTATTAGAATACCCCGCGTGCAGCGCGCGGACACGCGCGCCTCGCCGGGCTCCGCCGCTCCGCGCGTGAGCGGCCGCCGGGATCGGACGGGGCGGGGCGGGGCGGGGCGGTGCAGAGCCGGGCTGTGCCGGGCGGAACGGAGGAGGGCAGGACGCCGCGTGCTGGGGGCGGCGGGCCGGCAGTGGGCACGGGGCCGGGAAGGGGTGGGGCTATACTCTGGTTTCTCTTCAGATCGTATAAATCTTTCGCCTTTTACTAAAGATTTCCGTGGAGAGGAACAAGCACGAGTGTCGTGGAATTTTTTGAGGCTCCGCTTTGGCGGAGCTATCCCTGTTGTGGTTAATGGTAGAGCAAACGCGTGTGTCGGGGAAGTCCTGCAGTCTGCCCTTCGAGCGAGCTGTGGAAGTGCTGGTTTGGAGCAGAAGGAGTGGAGTGTCGTGGGGTTATCGGAGGCTTCCCTTCCGTGGAGCCTCTCACCGTTGCTGCGGTGGACACTTTTCACCATTGCAGGTGAAAAACAGAATAAGCACGAATGTCGTGAGATCTTTGGAGTGTCGTGGAATTTTTGGAGGCTCTGCTTTAGGGAAGCTATCCCTATTGTGGTTAGGAACTCTACAAGTACTACAAGTGTCATGGGATTTCTGAGCGTCGTGAGAATTTTGGAGGCTTCCCTTCCATGGAGCCTTTCACCATTACAGGTGAAAAACAGATTAAGCACGAATGTCGTGGGATCTTTTGAGTGTCGTGGAATTTTGGAGGCTTCCCTTCTGTGGCCCCTCTCACTATTGCTTCAGTGCAGCCTTTTTAGCACTGCAGGTGAAAAGCAGAACAAACATTGTGGGAATTCTTGAGTATCGTGGAATTTTTGAGGCTTCCCTTCTGCAGAGCTATGCCACAGCTGCTTAGATGCACCAAGCACGAGTGTTGTGGGACCACTGGAGCATCGTGGAATTTTTGAAGGCTTTGCTTCAGCTGAGCTATCCCTATTGTGGTTAATAACTGAATAAGCACAACAAGTGTCGTGGGATATCTGAGTGTCCCGGGGTATTTTGAGGCTTCCCTCCGGTGGAGCCTTTTCACCATTGTAAGTGAAAAGCAGAACAAGCTCAACTGTCGTGAGAATTTTTGAGTGTCATGGAATTCCAGAGGCCTCCCTTCTGTGGAGCCTCTCACCATGGCTTCGGTGGAGCCTTTTTACCATTGCTGGTGAAAAGCAAACAAGCATGAGTGCCAAAGAACTTCTGGAATCTCCACTTAGACCAAGCTATAGAACGAGCACAAGTGCCGTGGGATTTTTGCAGGCTTCTCTTGTGCAGAGCTATCCCCCTGCTGCTTAGATACAAGCACAAGAGTGGTGGGGTTTTTGAGTGTCGTGGAATTTTTGGGAGCTTCCCTCCTGACGTGCGGAATCAAACTCCGTAACCCAAGTACGATTACAGAGCAGGTACGGTTTATTCAGTGCTGCACAGACACTGGGTGCAAGGGGGATAGATCCGCCTAACTTGCACACCGTCAGGAAAAATCGCACTACAGATATAGGCTGAATTAATACATAATCAATAGTTTTCCTGGAATTCAGATACATATTCATTACACTCCCGAGGGATCATCAGCATGCAGACCCTCCGCTCTTGCGCGTGCATAGTGGGTCGTGGGATGAAGGTTTGTCATCTTCCTCGTGAAGGCTTCTGACCTTTTTTGCTGTAAACTTCTGACCTTTTGGGGCACATCCCCCCAAACTGGTTTCTTCTTGCCCTGTGGACATCCAATCACCTCCCTCGGGCTGTTCTCAAACCCTTATCTTTATGACCTTCATCCCCCTCACTATCCCAGTCACACGGTCTGCCATCCCTTATTTTCTAACAAGCTCTACATTCTTGCTTCTATAAACTATCTCTAACCATTCCCCTTCGCTCCCTTTATTCTCAGTCACTGTGAAGCCTTCTTGCCTTTTTACTTTCACTTATGGGGCCCTTCTCACCTTTCACCTCCGGTGGAGCCGCTCACCATTGCTGGTGAAAAGCAGATCAAGCACGAATGTCGTGGGATCTTTTGAGTGTCGTGCAATTTCGGAGGCGCCCCTTCGGCGGAGCGATCTCACTGCTGCTTAGTAACAGAGTGAGCGTTCGCTTGTGCTAAGTTTGCTGCGAATGGAACGTCCGGAGTTCCATTCAGTTTCAGCAGTCCAGCCCCCATCGCACACTCCCGCACATCGCTCCCAAAGCAGCACCGCACCGCACCGCCGTTCCGTTCCGTTCCGTTCCGTTCTGCGCCGCTCGGCCCCGCCCCAACCTGAGCGCTGGGGTAGGGCGCCTCCTCGTTAGCATGCGGCTCATTAGCATGCGGCTTATTAGAATACCCCGCGTGCAGCGCGCGGACACGCGCGCCTCGCCGGGCTCCGCCGCTCCGCGCGTGAGCGGCCGCCGGGATCGGACGGGGCGGGACGGTGCAGAGCCGGGCTGTGCCGGGCGGAACGGAGGAGGGCAGGACGCCGCGTGCTGGGGGCGGCGGGCCGGCAGTGGGCACGGAGCCGGGAAGGGGTGGGGCTATACTCTGGTTTCTCTTCAGATCGTATAAATCTTTCGCCTTTTACTAAAGATTTCCGTGGAGAGGAACAAGCACGAGTGTCGTGGAATTTTTTGAGGCTCCGCTTTGGCGGAGCTATCCCTGTTGTGGTTAATGGTAGAGCAAACGCGTGTGTCGGGGAAGTCCTGCAGTCTGCCCTTCGAGCGAGCTGTGGAAGTGCTGGTTTGGAGCAGAAGGAGTGGAGTGTCGTGGGGTTATCGGAGGCTTCCCTTCCGTGGAGCCTCTCACCGTTTCTGGTGGAAAGCAAACAAGCACGAGTGTCATAGGATCTTTTGAGTGTCGTGGAATTTCAGAGGATTCCTTTCTATGGTGCTTCGGCGGAGCCTTTTCACCATTGCAGGTGAAAAGCAGAACAAGCACGAATGTCATGGGAATCTCTGAGTGTCGTGGAATTTTGGAGGCTTCCCTTTGGCAGAGCTATCCGTATTGTGATTAGTAACAGAACAAGCACGAGTGTCGTGGATCTTTTGGAATCTCCACTTAGACTGAGCTATAGAATGAGCACGAGTGCCGTGGGATTGAGGCTTCCCTTCTGCAGAGCTGTCCCGTAAGATGCACCAAGCACGAGTGTTGTGGGAGCACTGGAGCGTCATGGAATTTTTGGAGGCTCCACTTCAGCTGAGCTATCCCTATTGTGGTTAATAACTGAATAAGCATGAATGTCGTGGGATTTCTGGAGGCTTCCCTTTGGTGGAGCCTCTCACCAATGCTGGTGAAAAGCAGAACAAGCACGAGTGTCGTGGGATCTTTTGAGTGTCGTGGAATTTTGGCGGTGCCTCTCACCGCTGCTTCGATGGAGCCTTTTCACCATTGCAGGTGAAAAGCAGAACAAACACGAATGTCTTCGGAAATTCCGAGTGTCGTGGAATAGCCTGAGGCTCCGCTTCGGCGGCGCGATCCCTCTGCCGGTCGGTAAGAGAACAAAACAGCGTTACGCTCCTCGCTCTCTACAGCGCCCCCCTCCCGGCGCAGCGCAGAACCGCACTGCGGACCACGCTCCCCTCCGTCCCACGTGGCGATGTTTGCGCATGCGCGCTGCCGCCCTTTCGCTCCGAACTGCACCTCCCCCCCGGCGTGAGTGCCGGCCTCCCACGCGCAAGGCACGCTGGGACTCGCAGTCCCCCCGCCGCGTTCTCCCGGTAGGCCCCGCGGCGCGCGGCGTTTAAACGAACGGCCGTTGCCCGTCCGTGCGTGCCGCTGCCGGGACGGAGCGCCGCGCCATGGATCCGCGGCTTTACCGCCACGTTTGTCCCGGGCGCGTCGTCAACATCCAGCGCAGCAACGGTGAGCAGCGGAGCAAGGCTCCGGGGCGGTGGGGGTCTCTGCCGCGGGGTCGGGCGGCGGCGTTCGCGGCTCCTTCCCGACTTCCCTCCTTTCAGGTCTGTTCCACAAAGCGACGGTGAAGGAGGTGAACGCGCAGCAGCGCTCCGTGTCGGTGGAGTGGTGCGAGGCGGGCGTCGTCAAGGGCAAAGAGGTGAGGGGCCGGCGTTGCCCTGCTGCGCTGTCCGCGGGTTGGCGGCAGCCCCGTGTCGCCGGGGGCTGCCGGGCGCGGCCTGACCCAGGCCCTCCTGGCGCGCCGCCGTGCCCCGCTCCCTGCGCGCCGCTGCTCGGCTGGGTGCGTGCCGCGCCGGCCCGGTGGTAGCGCTGCTGTTTTTGCGCGAGAACCTTCGGAGTTAGAGCAGCCGAAACGAGAGGGCCGGGGCCCTCAGCGCTGCCCTGGGCGCTGCGGAATGCCGCGCGTTCTGATGGGGCGGGCGGGGTCTATGCGGGCTCGCGGATTGTGACTTTGCTGGGTGGGGCGGGCGGGAGGCGCGGCTGGAGCTGCATGGACTCACTTGTGGTTGTCACTGAGAATGCAGGTGCGTTGGCTTGGGGATTAAATGCTGAACCCTTCGTTTCCCCAGGTCTAAGTAGCTCTTTGAAGTTTATTTCAGTAAGCGCAGTCGCCGTCACCCCTTAATGCTCTGCTAGCATAGAAGTCGCTGAGATTTACTAAGATTAGCCGTAAGAGATTAAAAGCGCTTGATGTGCTTTGCCTATCTTTTGTGCTCACAGAGCTCTTCTATGGCACCTGCAGAGCTGCGTGGTGCTTGGCAGATGAGGGTAAATGGCATAACTAGCACGTTTCTTCTAGCACAGCTGGATGTAGGCTACTCAAATACAATTTCAGCTGTTGTCTCACCCTTAAGGGCGATTTTAACGTTTGGCAAGCAGTGGTTCGCGTTTATTGTTTATTTGCCTGTCCTGAATGTCAACATTAAAAAAAGAAAATGCTAAATCTTCTCTTTGCTCTTGCAGATTGAGATTGATGATGTGATAACATTAAATCCTGAGTTAGCAGAAGAACTACCCACTGCAGAAGTGAAAGAGAACCTTCCTTTGCAAGAGAATGTAACGGTGCAGGTAAGTGCTTTAGCCTCCCCAGCTGGTAGCGTGACCGCAGCACACTTAAAACTGGGTTTGTTATAAGTAATGCTGCTGGTTTTACAAGTTGGTGACATCTGACTTTGTGTTCTGACTTTAATCAGAAATCCTTGCTGCATTAATGCTGTTCTATAGTGCTGTCCTTTGTGTTCATGACTTATTCTGATTATTAATAGCTCTCATTGTTTTCCAGAAACAGAAGCGTAGATCAACTCTTTCAAAGATTCCTGCTCCACGGGAAGGTGAGAAAATGTTGTTGTTACATCCCTGTGAAACAGTGATCTCCCATTGTGATCATGGTATTCCATTTTAGTGCAGCATAAGGCTGCTTGTTCAGGCAGTGCTAAAAACAGCACACCACTTTGTACCAACACTTCACGCTCCTGAGTGCAGCACCTTTGCCAACCAATTGCTCTCCTGTTCCTGCAAGCTGGCATTTTTTATATGTTGCCCTTTTCTGCAGCACTGCTGTAGTTATTCTTTGATATGGCTTTAAACGTTGCCAGGAAGTTCCTGCTGCTGTGAGGTTTAAAGTTTTGGATGTAGCGTTGCAAACAGAAGTGACAGTTATTATGCCAAAAAGGTGTCAAAATGACAACAGAAAGTGCAAGAAAAAAATTAGCAGCATCAAATGGCTTCTCCTCTTCAAACAGTCCCCATGGGCAGCAACTGTTCCTGGAGATGCTTCAGACTAAGCAGCTGAAGTGCTAGCTGGTGTGCCGTAGCTCAGTGATTTTTGTCTGTGTGGTGTTCTGAGCAAAGATAGATGAGAAAAAGTGCAGGGCTCCTAAGGAATTATTTTTCTTGAGGTGGTGGGAGTTAGGAGATTCATGCGTTTTTCACCTTTTTAGGTGGCTCTTGTTTTTGAGTTGCAAGTGATGGTGTTACAGGTCTATTTATATAATACAGTTGTGATGCTGATGTCAGTTGACTGCAGATTAATGTCATAGCTGGCCAAAACTTTTGCTTTTCTATGAATTGTGAATGGCTGCATTTGTCTGGCCTTCTTGTTGTATATGATGCCAGAGAAGGGAAATTAATATCGGATATGAACAGTACAAATCCCCTTGTACCTGAGAGGAGTAGTCCAAGAAACTCAGTATGTCAAAAGTTGTTCTGTACTAGAGCATGTTGATCTTTCTCAAATGCAGAGAATTCTCTGTAAATCTTGTGAATTGGCAAGAAAAACAATGTCCGTTAACTAGACAAATCAGTTAATGGACAGCCAGCTGGAAAAATAAAGGTGTTCTAATTCAGACATTGACAGATGGGGGAGAAGAAATGTCCTCACAGAGGTTGCTGCTTTGCTGATGTATAAAATCTAATTACAAATTTGAAGTGTGTGTTGCCTTTGCTTCTGGCACAATCTTGTCCTGATGACCTGCTCAGAGTGCAGGCGGAAAGCAATTTATCAGTCATCAAATATTATCTATATTATAGTTGCACTACATGAGTGTCAGGAAGTAAGTCTCATAGCAAACTCTGTACTGCACCAATTATGAAGCTAATGTTGACTTCAGTAGTCAGTCCTTAACTAAACAAATCAAAGATCAGAAGGTGTCTATCTCCTTCTCATTAAAGGAAGTGAGAGAAGCAGTGCTTTTAGGATGAACTTGAAAACAGGTGATGTCAAAGTTGTGTGAAGCAGTGAGAATTTTAGAAGATGCTGTATATTCTCTGTACAGAAATGAATCCAAACCATTGAAGTGGAGCAAATCCTATGGCATGTATGCCTGTCCAGGAGCACTATCAAAAGTGCCAAGTTTGTGATGAAATCAGGTTTGGGCATGTTTGACAAAAGGAAATGGAATAACATACCATCTGAGTATAATGAAACTGATTCTTTTTGTTCTTAAAGTTGCAGCAGTGACATCTAATGTCTCTGCACCTGAGCAGAAGATTGCAGGTAAAAATTTTAACACGTGAGCACTGAATTTCATGGGCACAATTGTAAGGAATTTGATCCAGAACTGAAGTTGAGATTTGTTTCACATTATTTCCTTTGAAATCACAGTGATTAATTCTGGTTAAATTCTTGTGATTGCTGGAGGTTAGTTCTGGTTTTCATAGTGCACTTGTATTTTTCATACCAGATTTGCTTTCTTTACAAATCTATCGAGGTGTATGTTCCTATCCCTTCCCTAGGAAGCTTTGTAAGTGGTTTGCTCTCAGGGAGAGAAGAAAACCTTAGGTAGTCTCCATTGCCACATGCTTCAAAAAGGCACTCTGTGAAGACTTCATATTGTGATTGTGTAGAGTACTTTAGCTGAAATTAGTGTCCTTAAGCTGCCACTCCACTGTGGCACCCCATGCTCTCTCTGTATTGGGCTTGGGTTTGTGATGGGTGTGATCCAGCCCTTGACCAGTTTTGTCTTTGGATGTGGAAGAAATGTCCTGGCTTTCCTAGGTGTAGATAACTCAATCTGTAGTCCATAAAGCAGAATTAATGATATAGCCTTGGATAAATTCATTTTAAGCAGCTGCCAGATTGCAGTTCTGTTATCACCATCAGTTAATTTGTAGCCTGCAGGTGTGAAGCTTCAGAGGATTTTCCATTTGTCTGTGATGTAACTACCTCCTTCCTAGGTCTTAAGATTTGGAACAGCCATATTAGTGAATCCCTAGTGATACCTGAAAAGAAATTCACTGGAGCTGCAAATCTGGAACGAACTGTTTGTTTTTCTGTGGTGGTCACTTCTCACCCACCTACCTTTCCAGCATTGCTTTATCCTAGACTTTGCTAATGTTTCAAATTTGGAAACGGTCTTTTCAATCACAGCCTGCACATCTGAATACCTAATTATTTTCAAATGCCTGAGTGTCTGATATGTGATGCTGACCTTGAATTTCTGTTTTCAAAGCTGTGCGGGGCCGTTCTAGGATGTCTGTCATCACAGAATCTCAGCACAACCTCCAGGAAAATCAGATGGGGGTGGATCCCTGTACTTCTACACAAATAAGAAACAACTTGGCAGTTCCTGGTGAGTAGAGAAAGAACCTAGAGAATTGCTGATATGAAGCAATGTGCTTTGCATGTTTTTAATTAAGTAAACTACAAATCTAGGAATAGGAGCAGCCCCTGCCCCTTCATATATGAAGAGGGGGAGGTCCAATGCTATGTAAATATCTGGGGCTGCTGACTGAAGGAGTTATCAAAGGACATGGGAGACAGTCTTGTTGAAAAACAATGTACTTCCTTAATCAGACAGCTGCAGCAGGTCTTGTGGTTTAATGTGGTACCTGCTTAACAGCATCAAGTAGCATTCACAGGGCGAGCAGGAAACAAAGTGCCTTAGTACTGCTCACAACAGGCTCTGACTACACTGGTAGTACTTCTACATATACTGGTTGAGTAAAGCAAAAACTGGAGCCTGCTTGAGTTACTTGAAACTGTAGTTATCTATCTTGACCAGACCTTCTCTGAATAGCTGTGTATATGCCTCATGAATTAAGTTTTCTAAAGATATTCAAATAAGAGGTTTGATATTAACTTCTTGTCTAGCTGATGTGGTGTTGATTTGTAGCTTTGAATAAAATCTGGATTTAAAAATAACTATTTGCATGCAAGCTTTAGCTTGTTCTCTGAACCAATCCAGAATCAGAGCAAAGGAATAACTGAGGTCTGTAAGACTTTACAAATAACAAATAGTTCTTAATCTTTGGGTTCCACTTATTGTCTTTGGTCTGGCTTCTTTCTGCAGCTGGCCGAACCAGAGCTAGTAGGCTGCGCTGTGCTCCAGAAATTGTGCTTCCAAATGGAAATGGCATTACAGAGGATAATCTGCCTTCTGCTAGAATAAGCTCTTCACAGAGCCCAGGTACCAGAGAGCAGTGGGATACCAGGGAGCAGTGGCTAAGAACTGATTCACCAGTCAGTGATGCATCACTGTGCTACTTCGTATGCTCCTAGACTAGCACTTTGAAAAGGTGGCTTTGGGAGTAAGACTGGATGTCTTAAGTATTTTTATGATAAATATGTAATTCTGTCATGGTGGTATCTCCTTTAGAAATTCTGCCCTTAGAGTGACAGGGTGGTGTAAAATGTGTTTAAAACATAGGGTGAAAATTTAATTAAAGGAAATGCTTTCATTTTTATCTAGTTCGAAGAAAATCTAACATTGTGAAAGAGATGGAGAAGATGAAAAACAAGAGAGAAGAAAAGAGAGCTCAACTTAGTGAAATCAGGACGAAACGTGCACAGGTGTAGTACTATACCAGTAAGGAGATGCTATAGGATAGCATATCGTGGTAGTTAAAACCAAAATGTATTTATATATATTGCTATAATGGGCTAATTACCTTGGTCTGATTTTTTTTTTTTTTTTTTTTACATGCAGGAAATTGACAGCAGTTGTCCAAACTGGGAGTTTGCACGGATGATCAGGGAATTCAGAGCAAATTTAGACTGCCAGCCAATATCCCTATCTGACCCAGTAAGGAAATATTGAGGCCACTGACTGTAGCACAGACTACTTGACTTATTTTGTACTGAGGGTTTTAGCATATGAGCAAATTAGTGCATCATAGCTCCTAGGAAATCCTGAGCATATTGTGATCCTGAGGCATCTGGTAGTAAATGTGAGGTCACTAACCTGTCCAGTTTAGGATAAGCTGCATTGCATTAGTTTGCATAGGGCAATGTCAGAGAGATTGCCCTTTGAAGATTATCATGCAATGTTTTGTGTGTAACATGAGCAGTTTTTTTAGAGCTTGTGAATGTCAGAGTATATTACATAGTAGTTTGGTTTGTTTTATATATAGGTATGAATAAATAAAACAGACTGTTACCCTGTAACATACTGTTATCATATATAAGTTGTACAGTGAGTGACTTTAAACTAGGTCAAAAAGTAAGATAGCAGAAGTTAAGGTCAAATTACAAAAAGCAGGCTCAGCAGAGATCTTCAGCAGATTTGGAGGTGGTGTTGTTTAATACTTGAGAACAAGCAGACTTTGCCTAGCTAAAGCCTTGCTATTGTCAGTGAAAAATGACAGCATTAGGTCCAAACAAGTCGGTGTTGACTACTACAGAGGACTAGGTGGTTTCTGTACCTGCATCTGACAAAGCTGAAAATCAAATATTGCTGCATGACAGAAGATGAACTTGTCATCTTCTCCATCATGTGATAGGCACTTTTCCAAACTCAACTAATGTGCAGCTGTACTGCCTATGTAGATAAATGTATTACATCAGTGAAGTTTCAGATCTTAAAATACATCCAGAGGTAAATTAAAATAACAGTTTACCTGAGCCTGGCTGCAGTAGTAATATCAGATCTTGCTGGACAGCTGGCCAGCAATTGAATATGTTATTGATCCCAGTACAGAATGTTTGGTGTACTTTACCATAGGTGCGTTTCTGCATGATATGTTGAGTATGCTACTCAAAGGCAAATTGCTCATAGTGTTCCTTCTGTGTTTGATGGACTTCAAGACTTTACTGCATGAGTTATACTCTGCTTCAGCACCTCTCAGAAATTAATCAGTGCATATAAAAGTTGATGTGAGGAAGCATGACATTTTTCTCTGTAATTCTAAGTAGGTGAAACAGGAACATAATTACTCGTTTTCCTAATTTTTCTTAGATAGAAGAACATAGAATTTGTGTGTGTGTTAGGAAGCGCCCTCTGAATAAACAAGGTGAGTGTGCTGACAAAGCAGCCCTGATCTGGAGCAGTTTGATAGGGCTTATTAATGTTAAAACTGAGTCTCTTTTCTGTCAACAGAGATAAACAAAAAGGAATGTGATGTGATTACTGTTCCAAGCAAGTGTGTCCTTCTGGTGCACGAGCCAAAGCAGAAAGTGGACCTAACAAAATACCTTGAAACCCAAACATTTAGATTTGACTTTTCATTTGATGAATGTGCTTCTAATGAAATGGTGTACAGGTAATGCTTTCTTTTCATTGGAATGACTTTCAAGATAAAAAGCATTGAGCTACAGCTGGGTGACAGCCTGGCTTAAACTGCTACCTGAAATAAATACAAAATTCCTTTCTGGAGGAAACCAAACAACTAGAAAGTCTAACAGTTTTTGCATGGCCTTGCTAACTATCTAAGGACTTGCTTTTATTTACTTTTGTAGGAAAACTGATAAAGTAGGATGTGAAATGCTTTCCTTAATTGTCTCTTACCTTCTGAATATCCAGGTTCACTGCTAGGCCTCTTGTACAGACAATCTTTGAGGGTGGAAAGGCAACATGTTTTGCATATGGTCAGACGGGCAGTGGCAAGACGCATGTAAGTTTTTTTTTTTTCCTCCAAAGAATCAGATTTTATAGCTTTAGATAAAGTATGTTCAAGTACTTTGTTATAGGATTATACAAGGAGCTTGGATCTTGAGGGTTTTGTCATAAACTGTTAATGGTTTTAGTTGTTAATCCTTCTTTTCTGTAGCTTTAAGTATTTCTTCTGAAGTTGTGAGGAAAATAATGTCTTTTTCCTCTTGGAGGAACAACTCCTTTGAACTCTCATGGTGTACCCAGCATTCCAGAGCCTTACAGGCATTTAACTGACATTTTGTATGGTCCAAATCTCCTCTAAACTGACAGGGAAGCAGAAAATAACTTAATTGTATTGCTGTAATCATCTCATTCACATCAGACCATATACATGATAACTTCCTAATATGTTCTTGGGATTAAAATCAGGTTGCCTGCCTTGCTTTTGAACTGCACTTTACTTCTGATGGCCTTTTCTCTTAATAGACTATGGGTGGAGACTTCTCTGGGAGAGCACAGAATGCCTCAAAGGGCATATATGCTTTTGCATGTAAGTTGATTCTTAAGATATGAAAATCAAATTTGTGCATGCTTTTCTTAAATACATATGCTTTGTTTTTATAGGATTATTTAAAATGTTTCTGGTAAAAGATGCATAGAGTACTTAAGCTCTGATTAATAAGTGGGGCTGTTTATAGCAGGAGGTACAACTGTTTTTTTTTCCAGTTTCACAAACTGTTTTCCATCCAACATATAGCTTTCTAGATCTGCCTGCTATTTCACACTTACCAGAAGACAGTTGCTGTTGAGATAGTCCAGTAACATCAAACTAGAAGCTGAATTGTTTCATTTTGATTAATTCTTTGCTTTTGTCTCAATGTAAGGAATGTGTTTGGAAGTACCTGACTTGAATGCAACAGAATGCTACCAACTTCTCATACAAAGTTTGTTATTCAGAAAGCATATGAGTGTGGTTTATGCTTCTTACTTCATGCACTCTGTTCTACTTTTCTTATAGAAAAGTATTTTGTGAAACTGTCAGTGCAGCAAGTCAGTTTAAGTTCAACCAAGGGGTCAACTGAACTGTTCTGGTATATCATCTCCAGCAGCATGAAAGTGCTGTCTAGGTTCTCTGCAGGAAGCATTTCAAACAAATACTTGGCTTTTGCAGGCCTGTCCAAAGCAATAACAGGTCTTGATGTTCCCCATGTCAGGGGGATGTGTGTGCAGTTTTTACTTACGCTGATCTTATTAGATCAGCAAGGGTTGCTGTCTGCAGGTAATACTAGCATTAGAAGCATCCATATCCCTGTTTTCAGTTTCTGGATGACAGCGCTGCTGAAATTGGTTTCCAGATAGTAGCATGTTGCTAATTGTTTCATTAGAATTTGCTTAGGATGGCTGTCATTAAGCTGCTAGTCACTGCTTTATGGCTAGTGATAATCAGCAGTAGTTCAATAGCAACTAGGACATGTTTTAAACTAGTTAATTAAGTTACTGTCTTCCTTCACCAGCACAAGATGTCTTCTTTCTTCTAAGCCAGCCCAGGTACAGGAGTCAGGACCTGGAAGTCTATGTGACTTTCTTTGAAATATATAATGGAAAGGTAAGACTTCTTGTTTTCTTTTAATCCTGGCCTGATTCTGGCTATGTGTTTTACATGTAGCTGAATTAAATATACTTTTTTCATAGTCTGTTAAGCCTCTGTTAAATGTGATGTTCCTGTACATCTCTGTAAAGCCAGTACAGGCTACCTGCAAGGAGTCTTTGTTCAAATTTGCCTCAATCTTATTGCCTGAATATAGGTGTTTGATCTCTTGAATAAGAAGGCAAAGCTTCGAGTTCTGGAGGATGGCAAGCAGCAGGTTCAGGTTGTTGGTCTGCAAGAGAAACAAGTTTGCTGTGCTGAAGATGTCATCAGAATGATTGAGATGGGCAGTGCTTGCAGGTTTGATGCCTTAAAACAATAAGAAAGCAATCGTGTCTGTACCTCTGTGTCTGCAAAAAGTGATGCTTGTAGCTGCTGTTTGGATTTCAAACAAGGAGCCTGTTTTCCCAGTAGCAGACAGGCACTGATCTGCACCTCTGCATGAAAACAAGGGGATTACAGAATGAAGGACTAGCAGACATAGATTTAATCTTTCTTCCATAGTGGCCACATGTTCATGCATGTCCAGAAGAGAGGAAATATTTGCATCAGAGCAGCCTTTCCCTTATGACACGTCTAGGAAGGAGGCAGACTCCAGTTTAGAAGTATCAGCTAGTATACTGGAGCATAAGTTGCTCCCTGGGAGTGTGTGAGATCAAGGAAGAGCAGCTGGCATCAAGCTGTAGTTGCAGAAGTACAACTACTAGATCAGCTATTCTGATAGCAGCAAAAAGGCTATGTGTCATTTGAAGATCTAAGAAATCCTTGAGAGGAGTTGCTGTAGGCTTGGCTGTTCAATTTGGCAGGCCTGGCTGCAGACTACCACTGCACTGGTGTGTCTTTAATCAGGGGCTAAGTTCTGTATTAATAAAGTCTTAGCTTTCTAAGATACTTTCTAAGATATATTCTCATAGCAGATATTACTTGGCCAAGAAGAACTTCCTGGCTGCAGTATTACTTTGCATATACAGATATGTGCATCCTGAAAGCTCCACTAATGCTCTGTTGTGCATCCTTTTTTGGGTGATGTTTCATGCAGGAACTGTTCAATGTTTCAGGCTCCTGCCTTTTTCAACAATATTTCATGGCAACCCCCTTCCCTCTTCACCTGGGAACAGGGATGTGGGTGGGACTACAAACCTGCCAGCCCCCTAAGGGAACAAATGTTAGTGGAAGTCACTGTGAGGCTTATGGTATGGCAGACTCCAATCACTAACAGTGACAGGCAGGAACAGTTGCACAACAAAGGCTAAGCTTGGCTGGAGAAAGGGATTTACAATGACTGCAGTGTGCTAGCACACTGCAAATGTTTAGTGGAAGGAAAATGCTGGGCTGAAGGTATTTCTTCCAGCTCTAAATATGTATGAGGTATTGGCAGTCAGAAAGTTATACTTATGTAGGCTGGCTGAGTTGAGCTGGGCAGCATGATAACAGAAGTGATTCCATAATTCATGCAAACCTGAGGTACTGTTGTGTGGGTTAAAGAACTTAAATGGCTGCAGGTCTTTAATGCTGTTGGGACCTTTGAATCTCCAGTGGTGCAGTTCTGATGCTTGTTTGCATCTTTGCTGTAGGACATCTGGGCAGACTTTTGCAAATGCTAGCTCTTCACGGTCGCATGCCTGCTTCCAAATCATACTACGTCACAGAGGGAAACTGGTTGGCAAATTTTCCCTGGTGGACTTGGCAGGAAACGAGAGAGGTGCAGACACATCTAGTGCTGATCGACAGACGCGAATGGAAGGTGCAGAAATCAATAAAAGCTTGCTGGCTTTGAAGGTGAGCTATAGTTCAGAGAGCAAATGGTGCTAAACAATACAGGATTTTGTTTAACTTTGAGGTAATCTACTCTGTTTCTTTCCAGTGCAAGGGAAAAGAATAGCCAAAAGGATCTTAGTTTTGTATTTTAATAACCCTGAAAATGATATGTATTATACTTGCTCTTAGTATGCTTCCAGGGAAACAATATAGTTGTATAGTCTTGTTGAGTCTGGCACAGCCAGACACTGGCACAGCCATTTTAAGCTTCATTCAAGTTGTGTTGTTTTTGTGTTTCTGTTTTCTATATATGATGGATATTGGGTATCCTGTGATAGTCAGATATGTGGAGTGTACTTAAAAGGCTAGGAAGCATGTACAGAGCAATAGAGATGATTTTTCTCCAGCCTGCTGGTGGCTGTAGCTCGCAGAACTTCTTAAGAAGAGATGCAGATACTGCACTCACAAGATTTGTCTTTTCTTAGGAATGTATCAGAGCTTTAGGCCAGAACAAATCTCATACTCCTTTCCGTGAAAGCAAGTTGACCCAGGTGCTAAGGGACTCTTTCATAGGAACAAACTCAAGGACCTGTATGGTAAGTATGTTTGTGATACAGTTAAACCCACTTACTGTTTGCGAGTGTTGCAATTTGACCAGATAGCTGCATGCTCCTCTTCCAGAAGGATGGAATTTTGGTGGTGTCAAATCTTCAGTGAACTTTGATCCAGTCTCAGGAATAAGGCAGCACAAGTCATTTTCATACAGTGCATCTACAGTAGTGCATAGTGTGCTCTCCAGGCACACTTCCTGGGAAAGTGCAGCACCACGGGTCTGCAAAGTCAGTGGAAAACTGGATACAGTCACTGGCATGCTCCATAGGAGCAGTACAGAAAAACAGACCTGGCCATGTCTTAACTCTGACCCTTTTCCCTAATGTGTCCTAGCTGTCTAATGAGATCTGCAGGTCCAATAGCTTGAGCAAAAGGCAGATGTGGAACTCACCGTGGCTTTCTGTTTGCAGATAGCAATGATTTCTCCAGGCATGAGTTCATGCGAGTACACCTTAAACACACTGAGATACGCTGACAGGTATGACTTCCTGACTTAAGGATTCTACTGTTATTGCAGAATATGTTTTTACTGTCCTGTCTTTCTTCAGAGGAAGAGTGTCTCATGTTAGACTTCAAACTGCCCTGTTTTTTTGTAGGAAGTATACCCTGTTGGCAGTGTCCTGAATGGTGACCTCCATCTATAGTGTGCACTAAGAATATGGCTGCTGTATTACATTCCCTGACATAACCCTACAGATTATGCAGAACACCACTAGGTGTTTACTTTAATACGAGCTAGTAGGGTATGATACCACTTGAATGAAATCTAAAGAACCCAGAGAACTCAGGTGCTTGGTAGCAAATGGTGGGGGTGTGGATTTGAATGCTCTGTGGTTGGTCTTGGGCACCTGTAAGAACAGATCTCTAGAGTTCCCTGGGGGTCTTGCTGAACCCTGGAATACCTGTGAAGAGCAGCCTTTACATCTCTCTGATGAAATGATGAGTGAAAAAGGATAGGCAAACTCTTGTTGCAGGGAAAGCAGTTTGTATTTTGAATCTCAGCACAACAGCTAAAGAAACAGCTAAAGCCTTGCATCTTTCACTAGGATCAGTGGTATTTGAATTTTTCCTTGCTGATGCTGTGTTGCATGGCTCTGTACAATGGCTGCAGTGTCTGTGACTTCTGTCCTATGTTAACAAGATAAAACTTGCATACTTCAGACTTGGTAGCTTTCTTTCATTTATGTCATAAAAGACCTCATGGTCCCCTCCTTAACAGGAAGAGAACACTCCAGAGAAAAGTTATGAACATTCAGGAGCATAATGAATCTTCACAGGTTTGGTTCAGGCTCAGAATTGAAGTTGCTTTTTTTTATTTTGGTGGACAGTCATTCCTGATCACCTGAAAGCACAAGACAAAATGAAGCATCTGACTTGCACTGTGCTTTGCTTGCTCCCATTGGCTTCACTGCTGATGCACAAGGCAAGTTTAGGCCACAGGAAAGGGAATATGTAGGCTAATACTCACTGAAAATATGAAGCTGATGCTATTAAGTGGGATGAAGTGCCTAGCTGATGCTTCACATCTACTCCTAGCTCCATGTCATCAGCCATTACTTTTGTCCTTATTACAGGCCTATTCTAACATGGAAAGTTTTGTGGTTTTTTTTTTTGAGGCAGGGAAGGAAACCACCTTAGTCCTTTTTTTTTCCATACTAAGTCCTCTTAGTTGATTGTGACAGACCAAGCTGATGTGTCCCTGTGAAAGGCTTTACTGGCAGTTAGTACCATGTACTTTAGCACTTCTCTCCAGGAGAGGTCCTAGCTTGATATGGCTAGACTGGACGTGGAAACAAACATCTTTCATCTTTCTTTTTCACAGCCCTTTAGAGTTTCTATGTGAGCTTGTTCCAGGTGTGATAATGTTTGGAATTTCTTTTAATAAAGCCAAATGCTTTTTGCTGAGCACTGATGAATTTCACCAGCTGCTTTGTGATACTGTAGCCCTGAAACTGCTGAAAGATATTAAGTGGCAAATATTCTTGTTGCAGGGTGAAAGAGCTCAGTCCTCATAATGGAGGTGGTGAAACACAGAATCAAATGGAGGTTGAGGAAACAGAAATGAATGAAGAAAGCTCAGGTCTTCGACACAGTGTATGTGTGTGCAGTGGGCTGAAAAGATCTCAAAGCTGGAAACAACTTGCTGTTCTTACTTAAGCTGTTTTCTTGCAGCTGTCCAAGGATGAGGAGGAAGATCTTTCTCCCCACCTGTTTAATTTCCGTGAAGCTATGAGTCAAATTGGTGAACGAGAGGAGAAGGTTGTAGAACAGCTTCGAGAACTGAGACAGGTAAAGAGGAAAGCCCAGCTCAAGATGCTTCGACGTGTTGACAGCAGCTTGCTTTGTTTGAACCCAATGCTACTGGGTAGGCCGTGGGCTGTAATTAAATGGTATTACATTTCCCTTACTGCTTTTTTTTTCCTGTGGTTTCTTGCCCAACAGGTTAAACTGGGGAATTCTGGTGCTTGTGGCCAGCCAGTCCCTGTCTCCTCCACCTAGCAACTTCCATCTGCTGATAATGAGCATAGACTGATAAAGTTGTCTGTAGAAGCTCAGCTCAATTGCTTTGGTGTGCCAGATGCATTGAAACTTGAATTACTTGAAAATCAGTTTCTTACTATGTTCATTCTTGTAAATACAGAAAATGACAACTGAACTTGACTACCTCCTGGGAATCACAGAACAACCAGACTATGACCTTGAGACATTTGTGAGCAGAGCTAAGTACTTCATAGAAGAGAGCTCAAGAAACTTTCTTAGTGCCAGAGGTATGTTAATACTTTTTGAGGTAGTGTCTACTCAGGAGGTGTGTTTTTAATCTGCACTTTCACTAATCTTTTTTTAAACTCTGAAGTAACACCAACATATCTTATACCTCTAGTCACTCTCCTAGGCGATCACTAGGCTGGACCGGTCCTATTGTCTGCATTTTTCAGAGTAGAAAGGGCATCAGCTGAACTGCTGCTGAGTGGAATAGTTGGGCCAGGGAATTCAGTTTTCAGATCAGTAACCCCCTTGTCACTCCTCTCTTCCTTTACAGAAACACTGGATGCTCTGGAAGTAGCCATGCAACTAGAGGAGCAAGCCAGCAAGAAGATAAGAAAGCAGAGGCGTCGGTAAATACAGCAAAACCTGGTTTGCAAGCAATCTTCTGTACGTCTTGAACATTTGTCAGTGGTTTGTGTAACTACTATTAAATGCAGTAGGGTGCCTGAGAGAAGCAAACATTGCAGACTATCTCTCTTAATGTCTTGTATCAGGGTACTCTGTAGAGACTCTGCTAGAAACCTCCCCTTCAAGGCCTGGGGGAGGAGGGCTGAGAGTCTGCTAGATATGTTTCATATCTGGTCCTTTATTAATGACAATGGACTTCTCTAATAGAAGTAGATACACATAACTTTCTAATGTACACGTAATTTTTGATTCCAGATGTGCTTGAAAACACTGCAAAACTTTTCTAGGAAGAAAATGGACTATATGTAATTGTTTAAAAAAAAAAATCAGTATTTTACAACGTTTTTTCAATTAAATAAATGTTCCTGTATTTAATTAACTTCAACCTTAAAACATATTTCTTGCTGATTTTTGCTGAAGTCTTAACAGTCCCTGAAGACTGTCTAGTGCTGTAGAGGTACCCTAATTTCTTGGAGTAGACTTATTTTTGAAGTCTTTACACTTGTAATGTTTGCATAAAAATAATTTAAAATAAATGTTCTCTTTTAATTGAGGTTCTGTGGTGTAGAACTTCCCAAGCAAGGGGGGAAAAAGGGACACTCTTAAACAAGCCTCCTTTACTTCAGTAAAGCTCAATATGTTTCAGTGAGTGGATCAGCTCTTTTTAGCAGCAGGCAGGTAAGACCCTGTCACTCCCTCCCACCTAAGTAGTTTAGTCAGGCTTCAGCAGTGGCCCAGAATGTTACTTCATATGCTTGTCCTATTGGCTTATGAGGAAATAGTCAACATGCTCCATAAAAATCTGTGTTCAGCAGTCCATGAAAACCTGTATTTGAGGGCAGAATAGTAAAGCTGCTACTGGTTCAGCTGTAGCAAGTTGGGATCCATGACCCCTATGTGTGGCCTGGTCCAGATAGCCCCACACAACTTATTCTGTGGAGGCGAGCAAGGTAGAGGGCCATGATGGAGAGGACAGACAGGAGATAGGTGATGCTGCTGGGTGCCTCTTATTTGTTCAATTTACTGTAGGGATTATCTCCACAAGGACAAAATTAGCCCGTGAACTCCAGTTCCAGCGTGTAGACATACAAATACCAGAGTACACAAAGACTATCATTACTCACTCTTGCCCTAGACCCCAGCCCTAGTCTCCTGGACTGCTTTCTACCACAGACTATTTCCTTTAATTTCAGAGGGTGATACTAGTCCAAAACAACTGGGGCTATTAAGTGACTGAGCCCAGTTCTATGCCTACCTTCTGCAGGTTGCATCTTCATTGTGTCTTTGGGGCTGTCCACTAGATTGGAGACCAATTCTTCAGCCTGGACTGGATCTATTTTTGTGTACCAGGTCTCAGGACAGTTCTGGAAGAGGTAGCAATAGTGTTAGGTTGTCTTGCACTATACCTGGTGCAGCATACTAAGACAGCAGCACAGTGAGAGTGAAAGGGCTGTTGGGCCCTGCTGAGTTTAAAGCACAAGTCCCTTGCTCAGTCCTGCTGTTTCTGGTGTTACTACTCTTGGCTACGTCTAGTTTAGACCAGAGGTAGCTTGTGGTAAAACAGGAGGGACCTGGGTGCAATGAAAAAGTGCTGTCTCTGCCCTTCTCTGCACCCAATATGGCTTAGTGCTCTGTATCACCACTCCAAGAGCTAGAGGCAGGAGGGTCCTGGTTTTGCAGGAACTTGAGTCACCTCTTGTCACATTCTGACAGAGATCCTGCTGTTGCAGAAGTAGCAGGTGTCTGAGATCCATCCTTGCTCTCTTCAGGGTTTGAACTAGAGAAATGATCTTTCTGAGCATGGCCTGAAGGTGAAAACTTCTCCAAGGGGGGCTTGGTTCATTTCTGGGCTCTTACTCAAGACAGGATTTTTTCTCTATGAGGATTACAGTCCCTACACCTCTGCAGAACAGATCAAACTCTTCTAGCACCACTGATAAACTCTGTTGGGAGGCATGCTTACCTTAAAGAGCTGGAACAGCATGTGCCCTACTGCCTTCCTTACTTGCTCCTCCACAAAGGGATATGTGCGGACAAAATACTGCAACAGAACAGAGAGTTAGTGTATGGGGATAAGGGGTGTGCATGCATGTGAATGGAGGTAGAACTCTGTGTACAGGAACTTGTTGGTCCTTGCTCTAAGCCCTACCTTATTCCACTCTGCTGTCCCCCAGTGCCAGCTCACTGATAAGAGGAGGAAGGATGTTTGCAGGAGCGCTATCTTCTCAGGTGAACAGTATACTGACCTTCTGCATTACCAGATAGGTCACCCTGAGTAGCCTGATTCTCAGCTGTCCCTCATTCTGTGCCTTTCCCACTGCTCATGGCATGGTCCTTCCTCTCCCTAGTCATCACAGATCTGTGCTGAGGCAGCCAAAACTCTTTAAGCAGCACCAGCAGGACAAAGTAACCTGCTTATAATTCTGTACTACTGTCTAGATCCAGGGAAACTACCTTGGTTAACCACTTAATTCTGTCTATGCCAGCCCCCAGGGCAAGCTGCGGAGTAGAACAGGTGTGTGAAGGTGAACATTGGCTTCCCAGTACCCTCTTTGTGGTGGCTGGCAGGAGGAAGGCAAATAGAACAAGTAGTACAGCTATTTCTAGAATGAAGTGCCACTCCTGCCTTTGTGAACTCTGTCTGCTGTGCTCAGAAACAAACTAAAACAGTGCATGGAGCATTTCTGTTCAAGTGTTCTGGAAAGAGACTGCATGCTATGACATCATCTGTTGTATACCATCACACTCACCTCCAGGGAGATGCTGGCATTTCTCTGGCTGAGTGGATAATCCAGGTTCCCCATTGCAACCATCAGGCCGTGCACCACTTTCAGCTGGATCAGCTCTTCAGCCACTTCTGCTGACTCCTTTGCTAATATGCTGCAATAAGACAAGCCATCAACCTCTACCCTGTGCAGTGGAAGAGGCACATAATAAATTGAGCCTGGCACTCTTGGTACAGATCTGGTGTGATCCCCATGGAGGCATCAATGGACAGAAGACAGAATCTCAAACATTTGACTGAGCATGGATTGTCAATCATTTAGTGGTTTGTTTGTTTGTTTGTTTTTGGTTGAGAAACAGTTATTTAATTATTGGTAGGAGCTTCCTGGTGCATTATAAATTCTAGAAAGCTTCCTGCATGAATGTGAAGAACCCAGGGCTCAAAGTGGAACCACCACCAATGTCATTGCTTTTGAGACTATGTCCCTGTACCCACTAAACTCATCTGCTTTTGTAGAAGTGTTCTCATAGCACTATCTTGTGGACACTGCAGGAAATTCATAATAAATGCATAGACTTTAGCACAAGCAGCCAGATGTAAGGATTCTGTGGTCAATCACAGGTACTACATTCTTCCATTGGGTGGCTGAGGTCTCTGTGCCAGAGACTCACTGCCTCCAATTAATTTTTTTTTTCCTAAAATCTGACCTAAATCCCCCCTCTTTTAGCTTAAAGCCATTCCTCCTTGTTCTATCACTATCACACCATGTAAGAAGTTGGTCCCCCTCCCCTTGTAAGCTCCCTTCAAGCACTGGAAGGCTGTGATTAGGTGTCCCCAGAGCTTCCAGGGTAAACAAGTCCAGCTCCCTCAACCATTCTTCTTAAAAGAGGTGCTCCATCTTACTGGCCTCCTCTAGACCCACTCCAACAGCTCTGCATCCCTCCTGTGCTGGGGGCCCCAGGCCTGGACACGGCGCTCCAGATGGGGCCTCACAAGGGCAGAGGAGAGGGGGATGGTCCCCTCCTTCTTCCTGCTGCCACCCCTGTTGATGCAGCCCAGGGTACAGCTGGCCTTCCAGGATGCAGGAGCACAGTGCTGGCTCATGTCCTGCTTCCTGTCCATCAGGACCTCCAAGCCCTTCTCTGCAGGGCTGCTCTCAAGGAGTCTGCACGTGTATCTGGGATTGCCCCGACCCAAGTGCAACACCCTGCACTTGGCATTATTGAACCTGATCAGGTTCTCGTGTGCCCACTGTTCGAGTCTGTCCAGCTCCCTCTGTGTGACTTCCCTCCCTTCTATTGTGTCAACTGCACCGCTCAGCCTGGTGACATCGCCAAACTGCTGAGGGTGCATTTGATCCTGCTATACACTTCTGATCAAAGGAAGATGTTTCTCTGCCCCCCTTCCCTCTCGCACGCTCCTGTGTGATTTACTCCAGGTTTCCTTACCCGACAGCTTTAGCAGCAGCTGCCTGCTGAACGTGGGCCGGCATCGGCTCCGTCGGGCGCAGCGTTGGGTCTGCAGGAGGAATCCGAGGAAAGTAAGAACGATGCTTTGACACATTTATAAGACGAGAGAAGGGAGGAGAGGCCGTGCGTTGCCACAGGCACAGCCCACACAGCGCGGGCCGCTGCGGCCTGCCGACCACGGCTGTTACCTTTGGCACGTGCTTTGCTCCCGGGCGGGGTGAGCAGGGCCACCAGGCCGGGCAGCAGGGCGGGCGGGGCGCGGCGGGCCGCGAGGGTGCGCAGCAGCTGGGCGGCTGGGGGTACAGAGGCGGCGATGAGCACCACTGGTGGCGCTGAATATCGCTCCTGGATTCGCTCTGTCATTAACCACAACAGGGATAGCTCCGCCGAAGCGGAGCCTCAAAAAATTTCACGACACTCGTGCTTGTTCCTCTCCACGGAAATCTTTAGTAAAAGGCGAAAGATTTATACGATCTGAAGAGAAACCAGAGTATAAATCTTGCTCTTCCCGGCCCCGTGCCCACTGCCCGCCCGCCTCCCTACGGACACGGCGACCCCCAATTCTCCACTGCGCTGGGCGCAGTTCAGCGCTGCACAGCCCGGCCCCGCACCATCCCGCCCGTCAGTTCCCGGCGGCCGCTCACGCGTGGGGCGGCGGAGCCCGGCGGGACGCGTGGGACCGCGCGCTGCACGCTGGGTATGCTAATAGCCGCATGCTAATGAGCCGCATGCTAATGACGATGCGCCACGCCCCCCAGGCTCAGATGAGGACGGTGCCTCGCGGCGCCAAAAGGAGCGGCGGGGGCGGGCCCACAGTGCGGCGCGGGCGGGACTCGGGCTGCGCCTGGGGGCGGGGCGAGCAGCACGGAACTGCGCGAAGGAGCCTGAGAAGCAGAAAGCGAAACGAACTCCACACGTTCCACTTCGACAAAACTTAGCACAACCTAAGAGCTGACTCTGCTATTAACCACAACAGGGATAGCTCCGCCGTAAGCGGAGCCTCAAAAAATTCCACGACACTCGTGCTTGTTCCTCTCCACGGAAATCTTTAGTAAAAGGCGAAAGATTTATACGATCTGAAGAGAAACCAGAGTATGAACGGGACCTTTCCTGGCCCTCATCCCCCTGTCCGCCTGTCTCTCTCAGCGCACGGCGATCCCCGCCGGCCCCGCTCCCTCCTCCTCTCCCGGCCCCACACTTCCCCGCACCGCTCCCGGCTCCGCACAGCCCTGCGTTGCCCCGCGGGAACGGCGGCACAGCACAGCGCAGTCGAGTCGCGGCGCCGCGGTGCACGCTGGGTACACAAATCGGGCGCATGTTAATGAGCCGCTGACCAACGACCGCCCACAGGGCCCCGCGCGGACCCGCCCTCCTCCCCGGGCCGCGGGACGGCTCATACCTTCGTATTGCACCTCGGGGTACACCGAGCCCAGCACCGCCAGCAGCGGCGCCACTACAGCCGAGGGAGTCTCTCCCAGCAGCTCCTGCGGGACAAGGGCGGGTTGCGGGGGGCAGATGCACGCAATGCTCCCCGCTGTCCCCCTATGGGTAGGGTGCAGCCCCAGCTAGTGCTGGGAATGGGGCTAAGCCTTTCTCTCTGGCATAACTGTAGGCTTTCCAACTCCCGGGGGCACACGGGGGGGGCACCCTTTATCCCCATCACTCACCTGCATGCTGTGCAGTGTCTGCAGAGCCAGCTGCTGGGCATGGGGAGAGCCGCGTGGCAGCACTGCCAGCAGCCCGTTGTACACTTGGTTCTGGTACTTGGGGTTGCCGCGGCCCAGAGAGCCCAGCAAGATCTGCGCCTCCTCCTGAGCCTCTGCTGAGCTGCAGGTGGCCAGCAGCTCAGCAAGGGATCGCACACCTGCATGGAGAAAAAGGCGCTAAGTTGCATGCCAGCAGCACTGCTAAGGATCTCTCTGCTGCTTTACCTCTCGGAGAAAGCTATGACAGCAGGTATCTCCCTACAGCCACCGGCAGTGTGAGGCATAATCCCAACTACAGAACAGTAAATGGTGTTTGGCTTCTACCATCCAGGAGAAAAAAAAAAGAACAGGAAAAAAAATATTCTACTATTCTTTCAAAAGGTACGTGCCACAAAAGCCTCCAGCGGGGAAGGCTGAGGAGGTTTGCAGTAGGCAACTGTGGGTAAGAATAGAAACTGTTGTGTGATTTTTCTGTAGCAGTTATGAGCAGTGGGACAGCAATAGTGCATCAAAAGAAATGACTGTAAAGAAAGCGAGCTCATTAAAAACGGAGCGAGCAGATGAAACGTGACTGCTCAACAATAGCTGAGCTCTGAGTTCCCTCCAGCCAGTCCAATGCTGCAGCAATCTGCTGTCCAGCAGCAGAGGAATGGCTTGGTGCTGCAAGCAGCCCTGGGGCCAGAGGTCAGGGAGAACAGCCTCACCTGAATTAGGAAAAAGCACAGGTGGACACGTTGCCTACCGTAGCTTTCACAAATGAGCTCCTTGTACTTCCTGCCAGCATCTGCAATGAGCTGAAGCAGCTTTACAGACTCCCTTTTGTCCTCTTCTTTCAGGTGGTTCAGCCCTAGTATTTCCAGGAGCGTCAAGACACCTCCGATCTCCAGAAATTCAATAATGTATCTGCGTCTGCACAGATGGAGGAACAAAGCCAAAAATGTCACCTGCTTTGGAGCACATCTTTCTGAGCAAGCACACCTTGCTGTAGCAGTGCGATGGCACCTGGACACTGAACACGAAGCACCTGAGGCTCAGTTAGGACAGAGCTTTACTGCCAGTATGTCAGCACCTACAGCTTTACCCCATGCTTGTTTCAGATGTTAAACCACAGGCACAAAAAACCCCATCGCTCAGGCTTCCAGCATGCTCTTTCCACACCGTGCCAATGACCCAGTGGTTCTGGACACGGGCAAGCTGTGGATTTGGATTTGAGAGCATCTTATAGCAAGCCACAACCCCATTGCCTGTATGCTCCTTCCCCATAGCACCTCTCAGGCAGTGACATTCTGTACTCACCCGCTTGCAGCAGATAAGAAGATGCCAATGGACTTGAGCAGCTTGTTGATGCACGTGCTGTACGTGTAGCTGTTTGATAAGGCTAAGGAGAGAATTACAGACTGTCTCAGTGTTCCCCAGGCAACTCTAGCAATGTGGAGGTCTGAACCTAGGTACTCTCTTTGTTAGAGGGAGCATGGACCTTCCTTTCAAAGGCATGCAGGAGTTCCTGATTCTAGGTTCCTAATTCTGGGTCCCTGAGAGACAGGCTATACGACTTCAGTTCCAATTTAGATAGCTATTTTTTTTTTTTCCTCCTGCAGCTGGATCTTTATACAGAAGCTTATTCTTCATACAGTTTTTTTTGTTTGTTTGTTTTTGTTTTTTTTTTTTGGTAGAGAACTTTCCCTTCCTCTCCATCCCACTACCATGTTCCACCTTCAGCTTTTCAAGGAAACAGATACGTCATCCTCAGCCACGCTGCCAGGCGAGCCAGAAACAAGCTGGCTCCCTGGGAGAACTCCAGCTCTAGCTCTGGTTCTGTCTTGCCATTATTGCTTCTAATGAAGTTGTCTAGGATGTGGCTTCGAGCAACTCTGTGAGCACTGTCCCATTCTTGCAGGAAAATCATGAGTTTCCTGATGGCCTCCTGCTCTTTAACAGATGTCATGATCTCTTCTGCCTGGAGAAAAGTGAGAAAGGAGTTTAATAAAGGCCTTAAAAGTAGGAAAAAAATAATCTGTATTAAGGAACTACCATCATATTGAAGATGTCTGGAATTCTAGCCATTAATTGTATCTCATTTTCCTTTATACATTCTCTTTTCTGCTGTGTTAATACAGTCATTTTGATGTTACTAATTCTCCCCTCTTTGGTTTCTTGCAAGCCTCACAACAAGAACACTACCTCTCATATCTGACCTACCCAAAAGTAAGTAGGGTACATGAGGGCACAGATAGGTGTGGATTCATGGGGAGTGACAGGGTCAATGGTCAATGCTTGGTAGTGCAGTGTGACTCTCTTGTGAGTGCACTGAGCTGTTTGAACTGGGCCTAAATCCACTCCAGCAGGACATGTTTGACCTTGGCAAAGGGAGAGTGCCTGGGGACCTTCAGCACGGTGGACTTTAGCTCTGTTTTGTTGTCGTCTAATTTCTGTGTGCTCATTCTGAGTTTTCAATGGTGCATCATGAAAAAGCTATGAATATCTGAAATAATAAGAGCTTTGTGGAAGAAAGCAGGAGATCCAGAAACACCCCTTGTCTGCACTGTCTTTAATCCCATAAAGCAATCTGCACTTTACCGAATTACTTTGCCACACTTTTATTTCAGTACGAAATCCCCCAGCCCACCCTGACCAACGTGAGTGTGCACTCAGCACACACCCCAAAATAACTTCCTACTGCTGTTATCAGAAGCTGCCTGAAAACAGTACCTGTGAGGTGGAAATGCATCTTGGCCATGGGAAACAAACAAACAGAGACTTCAGAAAGTTGGCTAAGAGGACTGAGAACTACGATGAGATGAAATTTCATTTGGGAATTAACGGCCTGTGCTCTGCAAAGAGCCCGTGTCCTTGGCAGGGCGTTCTCAGGATCTCCTTTGCGGGGAAGCAGGTTGAAAATAAATCCATTTTCCCAAAATAGTTGTGATTGAAAGTGTTATTAGCCATAACAAATGTTAGTGCTGACAGGAGAATGGCCTGTTAGGGGCCTCTGGTGAAACAGTCAAGTGAAAGTCATATTTCACATTACTGCAAGCATTTTCCTGTGATTTACAGAATATTTGTGAAACGTTACTTGCAAGGCGCATGATTGATATGGAGAGAACAGCCAGTGAGCAGAGGGAGCCTGCATTTCACAGGGACCGTCTGCATGAAATTTACAGTCCCATAAAGAGCTGCTCTGTCCTCGGCAGAGATCTTGTTAAGAGAACTTTACAGCCTGAAACGTCCCCAAATTGATTCTAAATTAAGGCTTCTATATTTATGCTGGAGAAGCCGCTGGTATAACGCTGTCCTCCTATTCGAAAGCCACGCTCACAGCCGCTGTTCAGAAATAGCAGCACCATCCTGAGGACGTAAGGGCTGCGGTGGCACGAAGGCCCTGCCCGCCGAGCCACGGCAAAGGAAAACGCGCTTACGAAGGGCTGCATCAGCCTGCTGGGGATGCACTGGTCCATCAGTCCCTGGCTGCTATCGTAACAACCCCTGCTGACATAACGGTCGTTAATTCGATGCTACAACGTATCCTGAAACGATCACCGCCCCACGGCCCGCCTCCACAGCCCGCCCGCCTCACGGCCCCTCACAGCCCGCCCGACCCTGAGGCCCTCACCTTCCCGAGATGGGGGGGGACACCCGCGGAATAACTGACACTTAGTCCAGCCAATCCTCGCACGCTGCGGCATTCTATCGGACCAATAGGAGGGAGACATCTCACCCGGTAGGCGGGGCGCCCGACCCACCGCTGTTGCTAAGGGCGCGTTGCTGCGGAAGTGGGAGGCGGGGAGGGGAGGGGAAGAAGGATGGCGCGGGGGAGGTGCTTTTCCTTCTTATTGGCTGCGAGCCGTGGGGGGGCGGAGCTTCCGGTGGAGAGAGCGGAAGCAGCGGGTGGATGTGAGGCGGGCAGCGGGCAGCGGGCTGCGGGCTGCGATGGGGGCTCGCGGACTGGAGGCAACGGTGGAGCTGGCGCCGGGGGCGGCCCGCGGTGAGGGACCGGGAGGAGATTTGGGGGGGGGGGGGGAAAGGCTGAACCTGACGGATTCATGGAGGTGGGGGAGTTTGGGACCCGTGTTAGAGGATCCGTAGGGGTATTTGGGGGTGCGGAGGGGAATGGGGCCTGTGGTGCTCCTGAGAGTGCTGTGCTCGCCCGGACAGGAGCCGTGAGCTGCTCGCAGCGGGCTGGGGAGCCGCCTGTTAGCCGTTACGTTCAGCTTTGTCACCAGGCAAGTTGCTGTCACCTTCAGGTCCTGACAGACTTGAGGCTAATTAATTTAAAATCGTTTCAGGGAGCAGCACGGAGAAAGGGCACGCAGATGGGCAGCCCGTGGTGATCCTTCTGGGCTGGGCAGGCTGCCAGGACAGGCATCTGGCCAAGTACAGCGCAATGTACAGTCAGAAGGTGAGCAGCTTGCTTCTGCTTTCGTGGCACTGTCATACAGCTCTTGGGGACACTGTCCCTGTTCTACGCTGTGTTTGTGCTGCATGTTGGTGAAATCACTCTAAACCCTCTGTGTCTGACGTTGTTAGATGTGAGCTCTTGTTGTCCTTTGAAACTCCTTGTGTCCAGCAGCAGTGTTACCTAACAGCTGCTGATGTCATCTTTGTACATGCAGCTGAGATAAAAATACTGCCTTGGAGAAGTTGTCTGTGGTTATGTGAATCACTGGAGTGTTCTGGGGCTTTTAAAGTTAACTACATTAGCTGTCTAAGCAGGCAAATACGTTAGGAAAAGCAATACATTTACTGCTTGTTGATGGGCTGAAGCATGGACTTTGCAAGGCCAGGCTGGGGCATGACAGATGTATCAGCAGCTTTTGTTCTTCCAGCTTTTCCTTTCTGCACTGATAATTCATATAAACATCCATTCAAATTTGTTGTAACTTGTCAGAAACAGGCGCCCTGTGACAGAAATACCTGCTTGTTAGCAACTTGAACTAGAGGTCTGTCTAGATGCTGGTTCTTTAAATTATGGCAAATACGTTGCCATAATTATGGTATCTTCGTTTCTAATAGTTTATCTTACTGGAATGTCCCCAGCTTGTGGTACTGGGACCTATTTAATTGGTTTGGTCAGCATACAAGAATCTTGTATTTATCCAAACTTATTTCAACTACAGGTGGTTAAATTTGTACATAAACAAGTGTATTGTTAATGTGTAATCCAATGTGAGAGTCACAAATTGGCTGGTTCTGGTGAAGAATTAATTGTTAAGCAATTATTGCAACTAAGAGATGCTGCTGTTAGGTTGAGGTTCACATTATGTGGCAGCATGCCAGCTGCTGTGGAAATACTTTTCTGTCAGAAAGTTGCTGGTATTGAGAAAGGATAGGAAAGCTTTTCTTAGAGTCTTAATGAGGAAGTGGCTGCAACTGTGGCAAGGCAGTATAGAGAGCTTGTTTTGAAGAACTTGATATCTTCTCTTCTGCTTAATTCGGTGACAGGGGAGCCATGGGAGGGAGGGCTGCCTTGGTGCCTTTGCCTTGTGTTTGTCAGTGCGTAATGCCACTGAGTTTAGGTGACAACAGAAGACTGGAAAGGATCTGGAACATCATTCAAGCCTGCTGCTGTTGTAGAAAGCTTTTGATAAGTGCTGTTATGATTAATATAATCCTATTCATAGAGTGTAGAATATTCCGAGTTAGAAGAGACCCATGAGGATCATCGACTTCAACTCCTTTCATGCTGATGCTTTGCTAATGACACTAAAGAGTCTCTTGGCCCCATGATTTCTGTTGGAAATCTGTTCCAAATGTTAGTTCGTGGTACAGCAGCTCGCCTGCTCCATATAATTTACAGCCCAAACCAAATACGTGTGGGTTCTCTTTCTGTTCTGTTTAGGGGTGCACTGTTATCCGCTACACAGCTCCATGGAGGACGATATTCTTCGCTGAGAGCTTTGGCTTCAAATCCCTCAACACCCCAGCCAAGAGACTCCTGGAGCTGCTCTTTGACTACAGCATTGAGAACAGGCCGGTGCTTTTCCACGTCTTTAGCAATGGTGGTGTCATGCTCTACCGTTATATCATTGAGGCACTTCACACTCAGCAGCCCTTTAAGAACCTCAAAGTCGCAGGCACTGTTTTTGATAGTGCCCCTGGCAGAAGAAATTTGAGAGGAGCCCTTCGTGCCTTGGCAACTGTCCTAGCATCCATGAATGTGCTGCTCAGGTATCTCCTTATGCTCACTTTTGCTACTGCAGTTGTCCTGCTGCGGATCCTGCTGTACCCACTGACTCGCTTCATCCACGAGAGCCACTACGATGCCTTGCTGAAGGCACCCTCCCGGTGGCCTGAGCTTTACCTCTACTCCCAGGCAGATGCCATCATCAGTGCCAGTGATGTTAAGCACATGGCTGACGCACGGCAGCAGCTCGGTGTCTCCGTGAAGGCTGTAGACTTCACAGATTCAGCTCACGTCAGCCATATGCGGGTGTATCCCACCTACTACAGCACCCTCTGTACGACTTTCCTGTCTGACTGTGTCAGGGCTTTGCCTCGTTAGTGATGTAATGGCGTCCCTTATTTGCCTCTGCTTTGCTTAGATTGTGTGGGGAATGCCATTCCCTTTGCCTTTATGTCACTGAAGGGAGGAAAGCAGAGACTTTGTGCTTTTTTTCCCCATCAGTTACAAGTCTGAAAGCCTCCTTGAGCCAGCCATAACATAGCAAAAAGTAGATCTGGAGTAATTTAAAGAACTGAAGGTGCTGCAAATCTGAGCCCTGAGGTGTCATGGACCACAATTTCACATGGAGTGTTGCTTGTTTCCTCCTGTTTTGTGTTGTTCTCCATGTCTGTGTGTCCTTGTCCAATGTGCGTGTTCTGTGGCCTTGTACTGATTCTACAATACAGCTTTGCAGTGTTCTTGTTTTTTTCCCCTCTCTGCTGTTTCTTTCATTTTGCATTGAGCAAACAGAAGTAGCTCTGCAAGATTTCCCTCATCTCTTGGCATTGTCTGGTTCCATAAAAGCTCTGAGAGCAGCCAAAGCACTGATTCCCTTGCCCTGAGGCAGACCTCAAATGTTTGTGGTAACTCTTGTGTTCTTGAAAAACAACAAAAAAAATTGTTAACCTTTTGGATGTGTCTTGTTCACTCTCTGTCTTGTTGTGTGTTATTCTCAGTACTTTTGCTTTCTTGGGGAGCGTTTATTACTGCTTGGCAACTTGGATTGTGTATCCAACTGTGGTGATTCTATGGTCTGGAAATGCAGGGAAACAGCACAGCTGTAATCTAAAAGATCCCAGAAACTGAAAGGTGGAGCCACAGAGAAAAATGAAACTGTCTTTTGGAGCTGTGGTTGGTACTGGGTGTTCCTTAAATCACTTCCTGTTGGAGCTAGCCCACAGCTGATCTTGAAATTCAGTGTTTTTCCCTGTAATGTTCTCTTTGGAAGACCAGTCTTTGCTGTCTGTGTACGGTGATACAAAGCATAAATACCCTCCCCATAGCGAGGAGGCAGCTCCTTGCACTGCACTTCAGCCACGTTTGGCTTTGGCTGTTTACTGGGGGGTGAAGGAGGATAAAGGCAGAGAACAGCTGTAGGGTGAGAGGTTACCCCGTGTCAGCACCGTGTGCTCATCGCGGCCAGCTCTAAATCCCTGCCCCGAGATGGGCAGGAAGGGGCTCTGGAGTTGAAACTTACGGTTTTAAAGGGTGTATGGGATACGTGAGAGCTGGCAGAGGGGTCTGAGGGCTGCCTTCCCGGGATGGCAAGCGGGCTGTCAGCGCTCGTTGCTCGGAGCCGCCCAGGCTGGCGGCGGACCGCGGACCGCCAGGGGGCAGCAGCGGCTCTCGGTGCGGTGTGCGGGGGGCGGCACCCCGACGTCCTCCCAGCCCCGCCCTCCCGGTGATGGATGAGCTGCCGATGGGCTATTGATAAGGAATTAACCTCGAGCCCCGCCTGCTTCGGTGGCGGTGGAGCAGGAGCAGAGGACGCGCGTCCCGTCGGGAATCGCGCTGGGGAAGGAGAGCCCCACGGGGGGTCCCCACGTGCGGTACCCCGAGGGCCGGCCCTGCCCCGTGCCGCGCTCCGAGCGGTTTGTTTAATTAAGTGTTTTGCCTAATGGGATTGCCTCATTTCCATCACAAAGCGGCGGGCTGTCATTAGGTGGGCTCCCTCATTCATTACCGTTAATTAGATATGGATCCCCCAGAAGGGTGATGGACGAGGCCCCCGCCGCCCGCTATTACCCATTTGCATTTTCTCAATAACACCTCCGATACATCACCGCCCTCCGCTTCCCAAAGAGATTTCAAATGCAATATCAGTGAGGGTGGAGGGCTGGGGGGGGGTGTGGGGTGTGTAGGGGCACTCCCACCCCTCACTGCGCCCTCTGGGCCGGAGCAGATGGGAGGAGAACCCCCACCCCCCGGGCCTTGGGGACCCCGTCCCGCGGGACGCAGCCATCGATCCGTCTGCGCGATGTTTGTACACCGACAGCACCGGCGCCAGCCCCCCCCTGCACCCCCAGCTGCTGCGGTAACCCCACACCGTGACCCCAATGCGGCACTATGGATCTGTTGGGGCTGGGGGCCTCCCAGCAGAGTGCCCAAGGATGTGGACGCCCACAGGGGAAACCCCCCCCGGGATGTGTCCCCTGCTGGGGGTCCCAGCTGTGCTGGGGCAGCGATGCAGCACTGCAGGTAGATGCCACCCCAACACCCCTCATCCCTGAAAGGAGAGACAGAGAGAGCAGGGCGGCGCGCCCCGAAGATTTATACGTGTTTAATTAATGTCAAATGTAGTTTACAAACGGGAGTGACAAGTACCTCTTTGTATAATATACACCGACACACAATCATCGACACACCGCAATATCGCTTTGTGCAACTGGGTTCTTTGGGCAGAGATAGGTAACTCCGGGCTTTTATTTTATTTTTTTTCCTTTTTCTTTTCTTTTGTTTTTTTTTTTTTTTTTCTTTTTTTCTTTTTTTCCTTCTTCTTTTTAAATGGATTAAGATCTTTACAGGAGAGGCGGTGCCTCCCCCCCCCATCCTCCCCTCTCACCCCTCCCCGCTTCAAAACAGGGGATGGCTTTACAATAAAGACATAAAACCAAAAAGAACCAAACCAAACAGAAAAGAACCCAAATGAAGGAACAAGGATGGGTTACATATGGTTTTACACATCAGTACACAGAGCTGGTCCGCAACACCCAGCAGGAACCCCGGCTCCAAGGAAGGGCGGGGAGGGGGAATCTGCCCACTGCACCCCAACTGGGTCGTGACCCCAGCTGTGCCCTCAGCTCAGTTGTTCTCTGTTGGAATCCCCCGAATCCCAGCCCTTGGTGCCCCCTGAGCAGGTCCACCTGTCACCCTTCCTAGCAGGGAAGGCTGCAAATCCTCTCTTCATGGCAAAGGCTGCTGAGAGCACAGAAAGCCGGACACCGTGGGCTGAATTCTTAAAGAACACAGCTGGTTTGGGGGGATGCAGTGGGATCCTTCTGAAAGCACTGCAAGAGGCACTGGGGAAAACAACTCTGCAAAAAAGCACCAGACTCATGGCATGCAGGTGGCAGTGGGTCCCCGAGGACACGCTGTGTCCCCACAGGACATGCTGTGCTCAAGGCGTGCTCCTCCAGTGACACTATGGGGTCCCAGTTCCCCTTTACCAGCCACAGCCATGATGCTTCATGCCCAAAACCAAGAGTGCATGGCTGTGCTGCCAGCACAGGGCTGCCCAGAGTGATGCCTCAGGTACCGGGAGAGCAGCATCCCCAGTGGGGAGCTTGGCCCCCAGCAGAGCCCATGGTGAGAGGGGAGCCGAGGCAGGGAGCACGCATTCATCTTGGGAAATGGATCAACAGCTGCTTCTTGGGTCCTGAAAATGAAAAGGAACAACAGAAGAGGCCAGATGGCAGCTTTGGTTACGGCTGAGGGTACGGGCGATGGGGGCGAACAGGAGGGATGGTGTGGAAGAAGCTGGGGCTGTGGGACCCACGAGGTCAGGCTGGCACAGCTCTGCCCCGCAGCACATGGAGCAGCTCCAGCCAGAAAACGTGAGCTGGAAGGGAGGAGAGCAAAGCCAAGCCCAGCCAACCCTGTGCCCTGGGGGGGAGGAAGGGGTACAGCAGAGCCTGGGGCAGAGCTCTACAGGGCCGCCCTGCTGGGCCCCCCGCCCTGCCCCGGCCCCCAGGGGGGAGCTGAGAGCCGCGTGGTTCCGGGGATAACGATTCTATTATAAATAGCCCCATTAGCTACAACTAATGACAAAAATCCACCTCCTCTACTCCCCATAAGTTCTGTAAGTTATGGGCAATGCTACAGCCATTACTAAAAGCTGTTAACTTCATATCTGAATGAGGAAATATACACCACAGAACATTAAACCATTTATATTATATATATGTATATATATACTTTTTTTAAACTAATGACTTTAATGCCAAAACTTTGCTGAACCAAGAAAAATATGGGTTTAATGTTCTCTGCTCATTTTTTTTTCTTTCTTCTTCTTTAAAAAAAATACAACCCAAAAAAGAAAAAAAGGGAAACTTATTAGTATGTAATGTTTGAGTCTATCCCATTTATACACAACATTGTAAACATATATAATCTATATTACATGTGCTTCATTTCTGCCTGGGTGTGGGTTTTTTTTTTTTTTCCTTTAAACCTTTTTTTTTTAATCACTAGAACACCACAAAAATAAAAAATAAACCAATAAAAAAAAAAAAACCAAACCCAAACGGAACAGAACCAAACCAAAAAACCAACCCAACGAAAACCGAACAAAGGACACAAGTTACAGGTTATTTAACATTGCTGCCAAGGGTCCCTTCCCCAGCATCCTGGGGCAGAGTGGTCACAACACAGTCTGAAGGAGGAGGGCTCCGAGCTGTGGTGGGTGGGGAACACTGCTGTAAAAAAGGGGCTGCACAACAACGGGGTCAGCTTCGCCCGCTGCAGAGGGTCTCTGCAGGTGGGAGCCGGGGCTCTCGCTGCTCCCGCGTCCTCGAGTCCGTGTCTGGAGTCTCTGGTTTTGTTTCCTTACGTTTTTAAAACGTCTTTCTTTTTTTTTTTTTCCTTTTTTTTTTTTTTTTCCTCTCCCCGTGGGTGCGCTGCGCTGAGCTGAGAGCCGCCCTCCTGCTGTGTCCTTCATAAGTAGATGCGCCGAAGGTCTCCGGGGGATGTGATGGTGTTGCACTGGGGACAGAGCTTCTTGGCACCCTGCAAGCAGCAGATGGGACAACAGCATGAGTGTGATGCACTGTGGGAACAGCACCAACCACCTCACCCTCAGCCTGAGACAGCAGAGCAGTGGCAGCACGGCCACTCCCTGACCCCCCAGCCGGGCTGAGCAGGCAGAACACAGACCAGGAGCACAGCTGTCAGCTGACCAGAGTGGTTCAGGTGGGGTTGCTAGCCCCAAGGAACCCCTGCCTTGCTCCCCCCATGCTGTGCACACAGGGGAGCTGAGGCTGGGCCTGCTCTGCTCAGGTGAGCTGGAAGAAGTGACCTCCAAGTGGGGCAGCAGGAGGCTGACACAAGCAGTACATGATGTGAACCAGTAGCGGGTGTGCTGCCTGTCAGCGAGCCTGACAGCAATGGGGTGTTAACAAGAATCAGGGTCAGCCTTAGATTGGCAGATGTGACAGCCAGCTGATACGAAAAATGACAGAGAGAGCTGCTGTGAGGCTGTGTCCATCTCCAGCACCAGCAGTGCAGGAAATGGGGCTGCCCTGACTTCCAGGGCTGAGCACTGCCCCATGCCCTCTCACACTGCACAGGACCACGCTGCTCCATTCTGGGATCTGGAGGAGGATTGGAAGAGCCGCAGGCAGAGGTGTGTGATCCTTGTGCCCACGTAGCCTCCCTTGTGCAGGCTGAAGCAGCTCAACACGGGACATTCTGGAAAGAAAGATGCCCTGCCTAGGTTTCTCTTCAGCAGCAAAACAAGGTGAGGTCTGCAATTCCTTCACACCCCAGGGAAAGAGAAGATGGGTGGACTTATCCTGCCTGACCACAGGACCTCAGCCTCTTCTGCACTACATGCTGATGGCTTTGGGGTTCCACTCTCCCCACTTGAGAGCTGCAGGTGGGCTTCCAGAGCCATGTTTTCAACCACACCAGAAGGCAGGACCCAGCAACACACAGTCTGACCCAGTTTGGTTACTCTGCAATACCTGACCACATAGCAATGGATGCTCTTTACCTGAATACAGGGAGGGCTCTTCCTGAACACCAGAGGCCCAGGTCCCCGGGTCTCCCTGGTACTTCCTCTGGCGTTCAACAGCTTGAGCAAAAACACTGAGTTTTGTACCCAGGAGGAACCCTTTTTCTTATAGACAAAGCTATCATCCTCTCCCCATAGCAGCACATGTGTTAAATTCAGAGCTGAGTCCTGATTACTCAGCTTGTTTTTAGACTGAAATCATTTAGAACCCCATTCTTTACACCTGACTTTTGATGTCAGTGCACAACACTTATTGCCAGCAGCATTTCAGCTCTTCTGTCTTGCAGAGAGGCACACCAACTTGTACACGTACACACACACACACAGAGGCACAATGAAAATGAGTGTGCCCCCCCACTGCTCACCTGCCAGCTGGGGTTACTAAACTTTTCCCTTGAAATAAAAACACTGTGCAATAATAAGTCCCACCTGTCGGCCATTTCTTTCGGTCTTTTTTTTTTTTTTTTCCAGGTCCTTCTGCTCCTTTCATCATCGCTTCATGGAAAAGCCTTGATGTGTTATAGCTGCGTGTGCTGGAGTAAAGGCCACCTCAGCTTTTCCATTATAAACCCCACTTTGGAGGGGTTTATAAAACTCCGCTGCAAGAAGTTTGCTCCGGGGCTGTTATAGAGCAAAGCAAAGGGATTGGAACGGGGAGGGAGTTTATTTTTTCTCCTCCTTTCTTAATTAAAATTTGGCAAGTGATTGATCCACAATACGGTCTAATCACTCGGGGTAGCAGTTTGAAAAATACATTAACGAGAGCTGAGATGTTGAGAAGTCGTTAGGGCTCACGCGGTGCCAGGAAGGGTTGGAGTATTTTGTCTTAAAGTTGCTCTTAAAAATAAAAAAAGAATAATTGTGTGATGTCTGCTGTAAATTGACTAAGGGAACAAAACTGAAAGGGAAGGGCTCAGGCACCTCCTGCTGTCCTGTGGTGCTGTTTCCAAACAGAATATGCCAACAGGCACAGAGAATAAAGCAGTGCACAGCCACCTCGCCTACGCAGTGCCATCGTTAAGCCTGGGCTCAAAGCTCCATGCTTTATAAGAAGGAGAAACAGAGCTCGTGGGAGCCAAGAGCCAAGTTCTGCCAGGAGGGCAGCTGAGCCCTGGGGTGACGCATCCAGCCATGGCCCCTCTGCCTCTCTGTACACACCTGCAGCTGCAGGGTTAAGGCCATCGGCACAGCATCCTTTCTCACAGAGCCTCCCCAAAGCACGGAGCTCGCTGCCATAGGGCGCTGAAAGCCAAACCTGAAATACATGGTAAGAAACCGGGCAGCCCCACAGCAGGTATGGGCACCACAAAGGATGGAGCACAGCACCCTCTGTGCAGCTGCTGGCTCAGGAAGGCCCCATGAAGGCCCTGAAGGACCGCTCTTTATCTGCACTGTTTCTTAGACAAATACTCCAAGCCCGCGTGGGACGCGCAGTGTTATAGCCTGGAAACAGCTGAAAGGCTCAGAACGCAGCGGTGTCATCTACCAAAGATATAAATGTGTCAACTGCAGAGAATACGCATCTATTGATGGATCCCCTGAAAGCACATTCTGTGATGAAGAAGGCTTTCTAAAAGTGATTTTTTCCTGTTCTTGCAGTCGTCATTTTCGAATAAGCCAGAGACAGGCAAGTACGAGCCTGTGCAAGGAGGTGCACATGGGAAATGCTGGCTCTGGCTGTACAGGCCAGAGGGAAACTCAGCCAAGTGCACCTGCTCCAATTAACTTCCCCTTTCAGCCCTGCACATCACACCCACAACATCTCTGAGCTTGGACAAAAGCAGCCTGACTTCATTCTTAATTCCATTTATTTCCTAAGGAAGGATACCAGGGTTTGGGAGATGACAGAATTGCAGCTCAGAGGGCCTTCAAGAACTCAAGAATCCATTCCCCTGGGAAGATCACCTCAACCTGAATTACTTTTGACAGACACACATCAAACTTGCTCTCCCAAACCACCACAGACAGTGGCTCCAAACCTCCCTAGAAAAGCAGCGCACAGCAGATCACCCATCTCTCCTGTCATAACATTCATCCCAGGAGAAAGAAAATAGACTCACCCCTGAATAGCTGCAGGGGGCCTCTCAGTTAATGGGAAAGGATAGAGAAGGGGCAGCCAAACATCTTCCAAAGGGAGATTCATCCCACACACGTGGAAGCAGTCCAACAGCCAGCTGAGAGCAGGCACTCACCTCCCACAAGGGATGTCAGTGAACTCACTCAAGACTCACGTCCCAGTTTCTGTGCAATCTGATGCTATCACTAGCCCTCCGTCTGCACTCAGTGCTGTACATGAGTGAAAAACACCATGATGTCAGGTGCCACAGAACCAGCAAGCAGGGACCAGCAGGGACCAAGCCACAACCAGACTGTTGTGGCTAGCTGCTCAGTGCATGTGGTATGCATGGCACACCTCACAGCTGTGTGCTCTACACCACAACCCTCAGGAAAGAGCAAACTCCTTATTCCTCTGCTCCTGGTGCTGGGTGGAGAGACAGAACCTCACTCCCTCAAAGGCCACACGAGAGGAGAACTGCCTGCAAACATCCACTGGTACTGACATGCTGGCTGATTTGACCAGCACCACCATCTCTGTTCCCCTAATTCATCTTCAGGGCCCCTTTCTGCTATGCAGAAACCCCAGAGCAACAGATGGAGAGAAGGAGACAGCTCTGGTGGATGCTTCATTGCCAGGACTTGGAGTCAGTCTGGTGCACTGAGCTCCAGTACCTGAGCTGAGGAGCCCAGCAGCCATGTGCAGTGTTTACAAACGCCTTCCCCTCTCCACCAGCGAGAGAACAATAACAATCTGGAATTGGATGTCAAGAACTCGAAGTCCAAGATTTGTTTTCAGGAAGCCTAAGTGCTCTACAGACCTAATCCTCACCAGTGCCCTCAGACACGACAGCTACCTGAGGAAACCAGAGATGCTCAGATTCTTCTAGTACTGCATCCTAGAAAATATCAAAACCCCAAACTCTGAAAATCAGTTTTTTCTCCCTTGCTCCGTGATAAATGTCAGCATCAGATTTTATCCCATCCTCAACATCTCACTCAGGTTAACAAACGCTCCCAGGCACATGGAGCCTCCATTTCCAAGGCCACACTCAACACACCACTCTCCTCTTTCACTCACACTCTGACTCAGTACCAAATTTTGTCAGTGCACAGAACAGAGGCACATGAGGGATGGTCTGTCTGAGCAGCAGGGATGGCTGCTCTCCAGAATGCTGGAAGCCCTGCACAACCCACCAGGCCCAGCTCCCATGAACTCCAACAAATTGTTTATTGCACAACAGAAGAAAAACGCTGCCCCCCTCCCCTGACCAAGTCTTTCCATGTGTGCTACACGCGCAGGCTCCCTCCGATCCCCCTCCTGCCCTGCTGGGGAGCCAGCTTTATTCCCATGGAAAGGTAACAGTGGCGATTATTACACACACTATCCCACAGCTCCTCGCTTGTTAAAAAAAACAAGAGTCTCTTTTGTACCCGAAATAAAAGGAGATACCTTAATTAGAACAATGCAGGTTGGTGAGCATTAAACACTGAGCCCAGCTGCTGCATGCCATTAAATTCATAAAAAAGGAGGGGGGAAGGAGGGCAGTCTTAACGAGATTACACACATTGACTTTGATCAAGACACAAAAGCACCAAGGCGTTCCAGGGTTTTTATTGCTGTCTTCGGGCTACATTTTAATGGTTACATTAGAAACATGCGAACACAGGCTGGGAGATTTTTTTTGAGACGGGAAAGAGCGCAAGCATGCCTTGTGAAAAGGCCTGGTGTAATAAATTGGGGGCTGCAGGGAGAGGCTAGGGCTGGGGAACACATGAGTAGCCACTTATTAATTGCTTCCCCTATGCAAGTGCCAAGCCCTAATATGCTGTCCTGCTGGACTGTTCCCATCCCGCCTGGTCAGCAGAAGAGCTGTGTGCTCCCCCAGAGGTACCAGACATGCCAACCCTTCAGCACCTGGAGTGAGGTTTTCCAGTTCTTATGAGCAGTGGTGACCATGAAACAAAGGGACCTGACTGAACTTGCTGAGCCTAAGAACAATCTGAAATTGGTGTGACAGATTTAAAACATCACTTACGGCTGTTGGGAAGAAGAGACAGCAGAGAACTTGAGTAAAAAGAAATTAGTGTTTTATCCTCTGCTAGAAGCACTGTAGAGGAACAAGATTAGTCCTCACTTAGCAAAGGTTGCAGAGCGCACATTCATCCAAACACCTCACAGCTACGTGGCCACATATGTGTCTTTTATAACATGCTGCTAAAATGTTTACAAAAGCTTGTATAATCTAAGTAGTGATGGGGTGTAGCTGAAGAGCTATAAAATACAGCCCAAGGGATAGCCAAGTTATTGAGTTGCTATTAGTACTGAAGCCCACAGGCACTTCACCATCCTGGTAACTTTTCTTGGACATGACTTTTAAAAGGCAGGATTTAAAGGAGCAAGATTGGCTTAATCGTAATTCCAAGAACACAACATGTTCTATAAAGTAGATTTTGTAATGCCTTACAGGAACACTTTTTAGGAGTGGCATTCCCTTACATTTGTTGCAGCCCAACGCCTTATCATCTTGCTAACAAGAGAACTAGAAAGCACAACTGACTGAGTGAAATGAAAGCCTGAAAATCAGCTGCACAGGGGAAATGAAAAGCTGATTATAAAGCCCCCAGTTTTAACAAAGGAAAGGAAAACACTATATTTAATAACACCTTAAATTTCAACCTGATGTCCTTCAGCACGTGTATAAATTACCACTGCATTGGGTCACCTACTCAGTGTTCAAGGTAATCCCCAATCTTCCAAACAGAACAGTATAAGCTTGAAAACTGCACAGCGCTATTTCAAATAATCCAAAACCCACTGATTCATATTCATAAAAGCCTCTGTCTCTATTGTCTATCCTGAAGATGATTCGCTTTTTTCAGGTGAATATTAGGTTTCCCAGAAGCTACCCATTCCTTGCAATCTCAGTGGATTTGGCCTCCATTCCCACAGCTTTCCCTCTGTATGGATGCCACACAGGGCACTGCTGGAAGGCAAGGCTGCCCCCATAGCAGCAGAAGAGCAAGCAGTGAGCAGGATTGTGCTTTGATAATGATGACTCAAACAAAGCTCACCGAAATCAAAGCTAGAGTGGGGTGGTAAGTGGCAAAGACCTCAAAGCCTGCATGCACAGCACTTAGATTATTTAAAATAAAGCAAAAAAAGCATCTTTCCCCATGGTGATTTAAAATAAAGTATCCCAAAAGAGAGGGAGAAGTCCGTTAGCCAATAAAAAAGTAGCCAAGAGCCTCACCAGAGTCCGCAGCCAGCATTCTTCACAGTGCACATGCCAGCACTGAATGGAAGTCAGGGGCATTGTGTAGGAGTCCTGAAGGAGAAGAAGCAAATAGGTTATTTCCATAGCAGGAATCTACTGATTCTTCATTCCCAATCCCATTGCAACATTCTTCTTTGTTGGCATGGCATCAGACTACAGATGATCCATTAGCAAAGCAAGAAAGATCTGACCTTGGTCTACCATGAGGCGTGAGGCAAAGAAAAAACAAAGCAGAATTAAGAGGGTCTCACGTTAACAAACTTCTGCTGACTTTCCACTTAAGAACTGAGCAGAGATAGCAATGTTTGTACAGCAGAGGTAGAAAGTCTCTGGCTTCCTAGAACTGCTGGAAGCCCATAATCCACTCAAGTGGTGACTTGGCTCAGCACAGTTATCGCAAGAGCATCTGAAGTTGCTGTGGCCACCTGCCGTTACTGCCATCAGAAGGGTCACCAGATCATATAAAAAACAGCAACAGGGTAAGATTAACCCTTATCACAACTCTACTCTGCGGCAACAGCTTAACTATATCCCAATAACACTGCTGCTACTTCAGCAGACATGCTCAAGTGCTTTCTATGATTGCTAACAAACGCCTGAAAATCAGCAGTGAACTCTTGTGCCTTTCATGGGACAAGGCAGGGGAACTGCTATCCCCATACCCGCAAGTCACAGGTGGGAGAGATAGCATCAAGCTCAAGTTGCAGAGGAAGCCCTCTACCAAGCAGATTTTTCTCCTGCAATCAGCAGAACGAAGACCTAACAAGGAGATGAAAAGCTTTGCAAGCTCAGACCATCAGAGGGAGCTGCTGCCTTTCTTTAGGGAGGCTACAGCATCACCACAGAGGAAGCAGGACAACTTTTAAACAGGCAACCTTCTTTTCTCAAATCGCAGGGTGGGTCTCAGATCATGGAATGTACCCTTTTATGTATATAAAGAGAAGAGAACACTGGTATCTGGGAATTTTCTCTGGTGAGCCTGAAAGCCTTCCAAAGTGGGGGTTTTCTTGGCTATAAAAGTCAGCGGAACAATCTAATGGACACAGAAATTCCAATTTCTAAAACAACCTTGCACTTACACTCAAAAGGAAAGAGATTCTTCATAGTGTACAGGGATGAGGGTGAGTTCTCTCCCCTCCCCCTCTTCCCCCCAAAAAAAGGAAAAAGGAAAAAACCTTCTTCCCTTCTTAGCAAAGGTAAGGCAAAGACACCAAGGCATTTCTGATTCATTACCACAAGTGGAGTGCTACTCACCATGCAAATGAGACATTTATAGCGGTCCCCACGGGAAAGCTGCCTTTCTAACTCACGGACACGAGCCTTTAGTGCTTCAAATGTTGTCACTGCAGAGTCTTCTGTAATTCTGCAAAAGATGATGGAGAGTGAGCACCACTGAGCACACAAGATCGGTAAGAATTCAGGGGGAAAAGGATCTAACAACAGGCAAGCAACTGAGGACAAAGTGAGCAACATTCAAACTTGCATTGAAAATTGCAATTGCAATGTGAATTCTTGGAGGTCTGCTACTAAGCAGTTCCAAACACATCACGACAGCACAACAGGACCAGTGTTGCCAACTGCATAGAAAGCAAGTTTCTGCAAGACGTGAACACTTAAATAATAGATTTTGTTAGGTTTTTTCCTGTCTCCTCTGAGAGATTCCATGGGACCAAACACACTGGACAAGGCTCTGGGCGCTCCTCCAAGCTGGTGAGCTAACTTTGTGTGGGCAACAGGAGCTGCTCTTCCCCTTAAAGAATAGAGGCCTCTGCTGACCATCAAACTTGTGAAACAGAAGATCTGCATTACAGAGGATCCACACAGTGCTTTTACATTAAGCCGTGCTCCAGCTTGTTGGTTTCTAATACTGAAAAGGAGAAACCAAAAGCAACAGACATTGTGCCAACAGGGAGGCTATAAAAGCAGCTTTACAACCACTGCTTTCCCATTTCCTAGGGTCATTTTTGATGGGCAGCATTATCTCTTTTGTCACAGAGGCACTGTGTTGAGGGCAGAAAAGTGTATTTTCATGGCTCTGCAAGGCTGGTGAAAAAAGCAACTTGCCAACCTAAAAGCAAGGGCAGGCAGTAATGCTTAGCAAATGAGATGCAGGGAGCATTACAGACAAGGATGTGTCACTCCAGCATGCTGCAAAATCAGATTTCTGCACAGTGCAGATACAGCCATGGGCCCTCCAGCACTCCCCAGGAAAGGCTTGCAGAGTATTGCACTGACATTAAGGCTCTTGCTCTCTTTAATCAGAAGGAGATTCATTGCAAATGAGTTATTAAAAAATAGCAGAAAATCATAAACTGGAAAAAAGGCAAAGAAATATAGGTCTCACAGTAGCCCGGTGGATGGCAACCACGTGGAAACAGGGACACTGTGCATTCAAGTCTTGGAATCAACAAATATTCTTTGGAGCAAAATGAAAGAGCTTTAGTAGGAAACAGAGCTCCCTGCTGTGAAACATCCACTTGCTCCTGCTTGTTGGTATAAATTATCATATCCCAGTTTGGGTTCTCACCCTCGAGGGAGAGTTGTCAGTATTTTCAAAGAAAGTGTAGAAAGCTGTTAGTTTTGTCTGAGGGAGGAATAGGATTATTTATTTATAACTTAAAGATTACTGTGGGATGAGAAAATCATTTCCCTTCCAGCCTGCCCTGTCAAAAAACTGATGCTAGATGAAGGCTGCAACTGAATTTGACTTTCTGGAATCCATTTCTCCCTTCCTGCATGCGTGAAGCTACTGGAACTTAGAAGGCAGCAAGGTTCCTGCCCAAAGCAGAGGGCAAGCAGAAACCTCAACCCTTGCTAAATTCCCTACCATCCATGGAACTGTCCTTTCTCCTTTGAAGAGCAAGTGCCTCAGTAAGCAGAGGGAAAAGAGGAATCCTTGAGCAGATCCAAGCAAAAGCCAATTCATCTCCAGACCTAGCCCAATAGTGGTCAAAGCTTGAAAAGGAAGAATTTGCCACTGCAACAACTAGAGGAGATACAAAATGGCTTGTTTATAGAGGCCTAAATGGCTGACCCCCATCAGCCAATTTTGGAAAGTCTCTCAGATAATCGCACCTGTCCACTAATAAATGAATGAATCAGAAAAGGAGGCTGAATAGAGGTATAAGAAATAATGCTCAGAGGCTGCCTGATACAATGGCCAATCAATAGGAGGGCTGTAGATCAGGGTGCTAGTTAGCTGGAAAATTACCGCACCGCTGCGTGCGTCACGCTGTAGGGATCCTGGACAATCAATGTGGGAGGTATTGATTTAGTTATTATCACTTCATACGCTCCAGACATTGTTAAATATACATTTATTAACAAGACTAGGGTGCACTGGTAAGAGAGGGAGCTTTAGCCACAGCAGTATCTCCCAGTGCTGATCAAAGCTTGGCTGTGACAGACTTTAAACTCCATGTTCTTGTTGCTAAGTGTGCTCTCAGGACAAATCCTGTGCCCAAAGCACGGCTCCTAGCTCTCCAGAGAGAGGTTTTTGGCCACAAGTGAGTATTTTGCACTTGAGCTTTCAGAAAAGCCTCCTGGAGCAGCAGCAACAAGGGACATGGGGGCCAAGGGTCAACCCAAAGCGAGCGATAATTGCATGGTTGCTTCCGAAAAGCCAGAGGAAATGAGGTCAAGGGAAATAGGGAGAACATTAGTAAATAAAGGAAACTGGAACTACCTCCAGGGATGGAATAAAGATGAGAGTCACTTCCCATGTGTCTGGCTCCCGTGGTGGCCAGCACACTTGGGACACATACCATTCCATTTAGTGACATTTTACCGTCAACCTGCTGCTTGTATCCTAAAGATAAGTATCACTTCAGAGCAACTCTTCCTGCAGCAGCAATCTCAGGAATTCCCTGAGGCTTCCCTCTTGCATGCACACCTCATGCGAGTTCGCTTGGAGACAGCTGGGAGCAGCTTGTGCTATGTTTTTAAGGGCTGAGCAAGGCCAGAGTGAAGCAAACTCCACAAGCCACGACGCCAAGGGAGGCTGAAGGAATGGCAACAAAGAAGGAATTTGGCTCCAGAGCCCTGCTCCTTGCTTTGCCTTGACCTCGTGCTGGATGCGGGAGAACCATTTTAGCAATTTTGTGCCTCAATGCTCTGATTTGACATGTTTGGATAACGTCATTCATCAGTCTCAGGACAGAGCTGCTGAGCACAACTACTGCAAGGAGCTATGCATCCGGCCCTGGGCTGCTGCTTCCAACCAGGAAGGAGGAAGCAGAGCAGCCTCACCAACTCCTCCGTGGCAGAGGATGCCTCAAGAAGGCATGTCCCATTCTTACTGGGAAGCTACACCTATCTCCACCACAAATACGGGAGCCTCACCACAAACATTTACACCAGAGCAAGAAAAGGAAGGGCTCTTCAGAGAAGAAGCTTGGTCCTGCACTTCCCTATGACTCCCAAAACTTGGCAGACACAGCTGGGGTATCGCAGAGCAAGTCTACTGGGAGACTGGGAAGACAGCACTTTCCAGTCTTCGTGCCCAATACACGTTTTTCTACTGTTCAAAACATGCTCTTCCTCTTGTCAGTACCAAAAAAAAAAAAACCGAACTTACTTTCTTTGAGCAAATCCTTGCTTTTGTTCACATAAAAGGCCAGGAGAAGGGCACAAAAGTGCCATGTAAGAGAAAAAGGACCTATCTGTACCTTTGATCTGTTACTCAGCAAGCACCTGCTTGGAAATCTCCCCTGGGAACAGGTTGCCTCCCCTTTGCAAAAAACTTTAACCCAAACACTGGTTATTTGTCAAACATTAGCATGCATGTGATCTTTGTTTCTCCAAATTAAATCGAGCAATTCCTACCCGCTGTCCCAGTGGGCAATCACAAGCAATTCCGTTAATTAAATTATCTCTGATTCTGCAGCTCTGGAATCTCTCAATTGACTAAGTCTGTGCTTTATCATCAGCAAAATACTGGACCAAAAAGGAAACAAAAAGATACCGATGTCAAAGTGATTGGCTTCAGTTAACCCTTCCCAGATGGATATTAAGGGCTGCTGAAAAAACCGTTTGACTGGAATAGGCCCAAGAGCAAAAGCTTCATAGCAGATACCAGAAGCAGCTATTCACCTGTTTCGTTTCCATCATACAAAAACAAACAAACAAGAAATACATCACTGCATCTAGAATCCTGCCTATTTGACCCATGTGAATAACCTCATCCACCCCTTACCCAGGTCTCATTTCAAGCACCTCGCTGCTGAGGAGCCACCATTAAACATTCCCCTTCGGTTTCCTTCTAATGGATACAAATGTTAATTTCTTCATAAGCAGTCACACTGTACACAGCATTCCATATATATATAATATATATATATATATTTTTTTTTTACAGTTCCACTGTTTGTGTGTACCTTGTAAAAAAAAAAAAAATGCTTAGCGCTGATTAAACGCACCACCAGAAGATTTCATGGGCTCCTTCTGACACTTGGTATTCTGACCTTCCTCTCTTGTCCTCATACCTTTATTTTTGTTTTTGTATGTTCTGTAAACTCAGAGTGGCAGTAACAAACCTGGGAGTGATGGCTTTATTTTTAAACAAAGACCTTATTTCCCCTTGTCCAAGGTGGAGAGCCTGATCCCAGCAGAGCATACCTCCATTTCCCTGCACCAGGGGCAGAGGTCAGGCTGCTACCAGCTTACATATCATAAATATCAGAAACAGACTGGTTGATGCTTTGAAGGCAGTGTAAAGTTAAAGTGAGATTCCAGGAGCAAAGAAATTACTTCTGGCCATATCCAACCATGCTTCCAGATGATGGTTATTATAATCACTATTTTACTGCACAAGAGAAAGCCAAATACGCACAACTCACCTTGTGGGGCACAGAATTTTAAGATCTGATAAAATCACAGAATTGAGTTGGCCTGGAAGGGACCTCAAAGCCCATCCAGCTTCAACCCTCTGCTGCGGGCTGGTTGCCCCCTACCAGATCAGGCTGCTCAGGGTCCATCCAACCTGACCTTGTGCACCTCCATGAATGGGACACACAGAGCTCTCTGGGCAGCTGTACCAGTGCCTGTCCATCCTTTTGTCCACGAGGATTCCAAAATTCTTATCCACAGAGCTGCTTTCAGTGAGTTCTCCCAGTCTGCACTCATATTTGAGATTGCTCAAACCAAATGATCTCCAAAGCACCAGTGCACAATCACTACCTATCATCCAGGACAAGGATGCTTTTTGTCCTCACTTTGGTGAAGAATCCATCCTCCCTTTCAAGTTAGCAAGCACAACCTGCAGCACATGCTATTGCTAAAGTGATGGGGGGGGTTCATCAGGGCAGATGTGAGTTCTGCTGGGGGATACACAGCCACAGGGCCAGATTCCTTAGAGCAGCAAACCACCCAGCAAAGCTGCTATCACTAGGGCCGTGTCAAATCATACCAAGCAAAGTTTAGACCCTCTGTCCATGAGAATGCCAGCACTAAAAGCAAATCAGCTGGCAAGACATCAGCACTTTAGGAGCTGGCTTCCCCTTTATATTTAGCTAAAAATCTCATTTATCGGGTTTATTTGTTTTCAGACTAACCTCCTTTAAAAAGGCTGACTTATAATCCTGTAAAACATTGTCACGTGTATTGAGGAAATTGGCAAGGATGCTAATTTATTGTCCTCTAGGAAAAAAAAAAGCCCTCTTTCCTTGATTAATGTATGTTTTTGTATTGTAAGATATTAAAGAATGTTGCTTCACCTGTAATTATAGCGAATAGTTTATTTTGGCAAAGCGCCCTGGCTTCTGGTTGCCAAGTTATGAATAATGCAATGTTCCCCATTCTAATTTCCGTGTTCTAAGTAGTGAATTTGGAGCGGGGTGCATGCAAGGGCACACACACACACACACACACACAGTGCTGAGCCCCCTCCGCCAGCAGTGCCTCTATTTTATACTTGCTTGCACAACTTGTTAATGCCGGCAGCTGCTTGCCAAGTTCAGAGTTTGATTCTGACTAATTTCATCTCGAACCAACAATGTTGTCTCTTTTCTCCCCACAGAAGAATTATTTCTCTTACACTTGCACGCACCGCCGCAATACCACTGAGGGGAGCTTACCGCTGCATTTTTAAGCTGCATTTAGCTGGGACTTGGGTAAAGATTCCCCAAAGAATTTAACGACAGAAGAATTCATTATGCTTTCCCATCTCCTCCGCCTCTACAACGCAGAGCCCAACAATGCCTCTACAGAAGCGGGAAGTAAATTCAGGGCTGGCGCTCTCTCTCTCTCTCTCTTTTTGGCCCAGGTTTTGCCAGGACACATGTGTCCAGCCCCAATCAAAACAGAGACAGATGGCACCGCTGATCATTCAGAATGGAAGGAGCCTCGGAGTCAGTGTGTTTAGATGCATTTGTAGGGCTACACGGTGTCTGCCGGCCACTGGGACTGATTTAAAAAGGCAGCGAGTGAAAGACTGAGCTTGCGCCAAAATTTTAACTGTGCCATTTGAGCAATTATGGTTCGACATGAAAGCTGGGAGAAAGAATGCGTGGGTCATTCTGATCTCGATTTAGAGACGATGTCCCCTGTTTCAAAGAGGAAATAAATGCAATCCCATTGCTTTACTGGAGCAGCTTTGGCGATAAAGGAAAAAGCCACGCTACGAAAGAGCATTCTGCTGCAGGTTTTACTGTGGCAGCACCAGCTGAATTAGAAAACAATTCTCTGAGCAAAATTCCTAAGTATAAATTATTGCACATCCTGTGCAGTGATATGCCAATTCACTTTTCAAACGCATCCCTCATCCTGGTGGATCAGAAGTGCATTCCTAATAGATCTGTGAAGGTTTGCTGTGCCGTCTCAATACAAATCAGGGCCAGGGAAGGCAGGTGGTGAAGATGGGAAGTGCAGCTCCGCTCCCCAACGAAGAACATGGGTTGCAGGTTCCAGCCTACCGAGACTGCTTGATCCACAAGCAAACAAGTCTGGATTACAACCAAGCTCCACACACAGCGAGGCAGGCCTATTCCTCTACTGAAGGACTTAGGTCTGCTGTAACCCAGCATCCAACTGCGGGCTGGGGGTAGTCTGGGATTATTGGTAGCTTTGGCTGGATAATCAGGGCATTAAAATTGTAAAATATCCCTGAAGTGGAAGGGGAATAGCAGACTCCTAGGCTGAGCCTGTGCGCAACGAAATGCCTTCTACTCCCATGGCCTGCCTCCAAATGGCCAAAATAAACAGGAAATATCTATGCTACTACAGCACCACTTGGATTCATCTGCAGCCTTTTAAGGGCTTTACTGCTGAGGTGATATGCTTTCCAGAACCCCATTCATGAGCACTGATTGGAGGTGCACAAGGGCAGCGTGATAACACATCCTCCAGACAACTTCCTACAACTTGTGCTGCCTGGCCTAGAACTTTTACACCGCGACTGTTTCCTTTCATGGGGAAAGAAAGGATCAGAATTAGCATCATTTAAGGTAAATGTGCCTTCAAAAAGAAACATGAGGCCATTGCACTTTAGTATCGCATAACCAACTGTGGTCCCAGAGCTGGAAAAGGAAATCAGCAGTGCAGATGAAGGACAGGTCACGAGCTGGCTGTCCAAGGGAAGGGCAGGAACGCTTACACAACTGAGTGGGAAACAGGGCTTTGGAGGGATAGCAACCGTCCGAAACAAAGGAGGAGAAGCAAATGGGCAAATAAGATGAAGTGGCCACAGCGGTGGACAGTGGGGAAAGACAAGCATCAACACTGAAGTGAAGGCAAAAAATGAACATGGTTTTTAAATGTTAATTACATTACTTGGTATTGCTTGTGTAACACCAGCTACATTTTTGGGGGAGATCTTCATCAACCTAAACTAAATACAGCATAAAACTGCTTCTTGCAGCAGTAAGCTCCCCTCTGTTGTATCACGAACGTGCATGCAAGTGTAAGATAAATAATTACACACTCTACAGTGTCCCAGACACGGGTTAGCTGGGAAGTAATACAAACAGGTGGGGTTTTTTTGGTACTACTTTAGATTTATATTTACTAACTATAGCCTAAGAAACGCATAAACTACCAAGAACCATAATCCCAATCATCCTGTTGTCACACAGCAGCTGGCAGAGCACAAACACTTAGTGAGTCCTGCTGTAATAGCCAGTAAGTGCCAAAGAAAGCAGTAGCCCTATTAATGCCAGCACACAGAGAATCTGTGCAGCCAGGGCTGCCCTCCAACAGATGCACAGGAGAGAGAGCAAACTGGCAGTGGAAGGGGCACAACATGGCCCCTCTTCTGCTCTTTAAGGGAACATTCCCATCCAAACAAAGAACATAGCCTACATTAAAAATAATTCTTACTTTTCTCTTGAGCACCATGCAAACATTTCCTAAAAAAAGAACAAGAAAACCCAGTCCCAGACTGTTAATTCTTACAGCGTAGGTAAGGGATGTGAATAAACAGTCACATCCTCAAAGTATTTTCAGAAGGGACACAGTAGGATCTAAAATGCTCCATCAGAGACACCGTTAAACACGACAAGCTAATTTTAGGGATGAGTCCTCTCTCTGACAAGCTGCTCACACGTCTCAGGGCAGAATCCGTCTGCTAGAAGGCAGCTGGTTGTGTTTTATAAGCTAAAGTTTCTCTTACCTATGGAATAACTCCAATATTTCACAGGGAATCATCATCCATCTAACTGAAGTACCCTCTAACGGACCATCAGCCTCATATCCCCTTTGAAATAGCACAGCTGAGCACTTGCTGGGCCACGATTTATTTTTTACCTTCTGAGACATCTTGCTAACTCTATAGCTCAATAGTGACAGTCGAATTTCACACTGCGATAGCCCCCCATCGATTTTTCACTCCCAGGAAGCAACTCCACAAATTAAAGTTAACAGCATTTCTGAAACTAAGAAAAAAAGAAAAAAAAAGAAAAGAAAGAGGAGGGCAAAGAGACATGAAAGGCAAGATGCCTCAACTGTACCTGCCAGATAGGAAGAAAATTCCTTCCTGGGGTTTGAGCTCATGGTGGGATGAGGATGCTATTGCCACAAGAGCTGACAGCCACTCTGCCTTTGCAGACACATCAGCTCTAAAACGTTACAGACAAAAGCACCTCTTCCACTGCAGGAAGATGTCCAATATGTCTGCAAGAACTGTCTCCAAAGTATAAGTATTAGACCCTATCTCTGGATACAACTTGTTGAATGGATACCACTGTCACACCAGATCCAAGCTCTTCCCATTAGCCTGCCTTGCTGAGCTTTGTAGAATCATGGAATCATTATGGTTGGAAAAGACCTCAAAGATCATCCAATCCAACTGTCCACCTACAACCAATATCACCCACTAAACCACATCTCTCAGTGCCATATCCCCACGTTTCGTGAACACCTTCAGGGACGGTGACTCTACCACCTCCTGGACAGCCTGTGCCAGTGCCCGACCACTCTTTTCAGAGAAGCTTTTCCTAATGAAAACTGAATCTCCCCGGTGCAACTTAAGGCCATTCCCTCTCATCCTGTCACTAGTTAACTGGGAGGCTGATCCAATTTGTTAATTGCTACCCTGAGAAGAACCATGACGCTGACAGAATTTCAGCTGGCACAGTGGTAATCACATCTGGGATCATCACTGGCACATCTAGTTTCTACCAAACAGTTAAAGGAGGGAGCAGAAAACCCAGCACTCTGTTCACTACCAGAGCCTGAACACTCAATCTAGAGGATGAAGTAATGTGAATGTCTCACTTCATAAAAGAAGCCCAACATCTGCCCATGCACCTTTCCAACTCTGACCACCAGCACATATTACATTCTATTAAATTACTGACAGGAAGAACTAACGCTTAAAAAATAAATAACAGATCTGGACAAGAGCCCTGAGACACAGGCAGCACTCAGCCCAGCTTCAACAACCCCATGCTTCCCAAACCTCGTCTCCAGTCTGTGTGGGCTGGTCTCAGCCTGGAGCCTCTTGTTACAGATCCTCAGCCCCATGCTCCCCCCTGAGCACAAAGGGCTAGGTCATTAACGGCTTGAGGTAATTTTAAAAAAATTTATCCTTGCTACAGGATTTTCTTGTCTACCACCAAAGCCTATTAATGGTGTGACATTACAGAGAAGGGCTGGGGAGTGCTTATCCTCCGGTGCGAATGCACGACAGCTTCTGTTTCCCTGTGACACAGTGGCTTAAGCGTGGCTCCTTGCCTTTGAGGCCTGAGCTAATCCTCTGGCTGCACGCTGGAGCAGAGGCTCCAGTCTCAACCTGTCTCCCCAGGAGCAGAGGGCCTTAGACCCAGACACTGCTGTCTCACCTACTGCTCTTTGCACATGGAATCCACCCTATACTTCAATCTTCACTAATTCTCTCCCTCATGCTCCTGCAGCAGCCAACATTAGAGCCAATGCTTTCTGAACAGCTGCTCTGGAAAGAGGTGAAGTGAGGGGGGAAGAGGAAGAAAGAGGAGACCAGAAAAATAGAATACAATTGTTTTTTGTCTCCCAGACCCTTTTTTTAACCCAACGAGCATCTCATCCAATGAAGCATGATGAGCATGAAGTGTTATATAAAGAAGATAATTATAAAGGGATTTAATGCTTGGCAGGCTTGCATCGCAAGGTGGAAGTAGCATACTCACTTAAACAGCCCTGTGTCCAGGCTTGCTATTACATGGGCAGCACTGCTGGGGCCAAGTAGAATCAGAAACAGGATTTAAAAAAAAAAAAAAGAAAGAAAAAAAGAAAAAGAGCACAGCCCCCTTCCCACTGAGGATGGCAGCTCCAGTCCCACCTCCTTCCAGTTCAGTCCCATCCCTGATTAATGATGTTGTCTTCCTGATTTATGACCCACCCCAACAGATTAGAGTTTCCCTCTTCAACCTCCCTCCCTCCCCCCAGAAGGCACAGCCACACTCCGCTGGAAATATTAGAGAATTATTAAATAAACATTCATACGTCATGTCTCTTCCCATACTGAGCTCATCGTAGTCAACGCTCAGCGGCCGGGGCCTGTTTGCTTTGGGGCTGACACCAACCAGCTGGAGTGATTCATGGAGAGGCTGGCTACAATGCTCCGTGCCATACATCATGCTCGCAGCGCTCCCTGCCCCGGCGGAGATAAACTGATCAACCACAACGGGCTGGAATGAATTTATGACAACACAAAATTGAGGAAAACAAATGGGAGGTGACCCAGTGGGCCACTAACCCAGACTCTCTCGCTGGCCTGCAATCTAGTCTGGTGGCAGAAAGCAAAATTGAACATTGGCACTCTGAATTAAGATGCTGGCTTTTAACCCCAGGGAACCTCGGCCTCAAAATGGCGCCAGGCCGCTGCGGACAGCTCCAGGGTGGAGGAGGAGGAGGACTTCTGTGGGAAAAAGCACTTCTGTGTCTCTTGCAAAGATGTGGGGTGTGCTTTTGGGCAATTAGGGACCGCTTTGCTGACCGGAACCACGTCTCATGCCAGCTGAGCTCGGCCCATCTGCTGAGGGCCCACATGGCCTGTCTGCTCCCAGGAGCCTGCAGCACAAAGCACCCGGTGGTGCTGTCCAGACACCTTCCATTGGCATAGAGATGAGATTATCTGAGCCTGCAGTGCTGAGAAGGAGAGTGCCCAGCACATGGCTGCCACTCAAAGTTCAGAGCTAACACAGATGAGCTCCATTTCTCAGTGCTGACCTATCAGAGAAACTCTGCTCTCCTCGCCTAGATGTATTTTTGGAAGAGGGGAGGGGGAAGGAACATCACCCATAAGAAGGAAGGATCGATATGCAGATCACTGCTAACTCTATTTGCCACTGCCTGAACAGAGGGCATGGCTGACACAGGTGGTAAGCCACGTGCTTCCCAATGCTTTAAAGAATGCCCATCAGATGCTACACAGTGCTTAACGTGCCTATCAGCAATGTTCAGGTCTAAAAGCAAAAATTAAAGTTACAAGCAACAGCGTAAAGCAATGCTGCTGAAAACTTCCTGCAAGTGCCACCCAATACAAGAAAAATGAAACCAATTTAGGTCCAGATTAAGAAACAGGAACTAGAGATGAATCAATTTAGCCTGTTGGGTTGGGTCGCCATATATCATGGCTCAGCAGTAGAGTGGGAAACAGACAGACAGTATGAAACCCTTCCCCCCCCCTCCTCAGGCTTCTAGCTCTGATCCCTGTTATCAATTAATTTAACAGAACCCCTCTACATAGACAAGCACACAGAGCATTCAGACTTCTTAAATGGCAGGGCAGAAACTATTTATCACACACAAATCTCAAAGGAAAGGAGCAAAAAAAAAAAAAAAAAAACCAACCAAAAAACAAAAACCCAACAAAACAACAACAAAAAACAGCAGTTAGGAATTCTCCACCTGAAACACCATCTTGCTTTCTGAACCTCAGTGAAATAAAGGGCCTTAAATAAAAAGCCCTCCCTGGTTCTTTAAAAATCAGCATTATTGGAAAGACTCAGCAAGACACAGAGGTCCTTCCTGTAATTTCTATTGGGTTTTGCTGACCTTTTGCACCTTCTGCGGCATTGAAGCTTCAGCAGGACAAGGTTATTGTGGAACAAGGCATTGTGTGCATATATACACACACACACACACACAAATACACACACACACAAATACACACACACGCACACACACACACACGCACACACACACACGCGCACACACACACACGCGCACACACACACACGCGCACACACACACACGCGCACACACACACACGCGCACACACACACACGCGCACACACACACACGCGCACACACACACACGCACACACACACACACGCACACACACACACACGCACACACACACACACGCACACACACACACGCACACGCACACCCCTCTACTTCACAGCAGAGCTGGCACAAGTGTTGTTTGGAAAGGATTCTGGGATCCTTTAAAAGGTGCTAGCTAAAGCCTCTTTGATCAGATTATTAAAGCTATGTCAATTTTATCACTTGAGCTCAAGTGTTCTGGAAAATGTCAAATCCTTTCAGCTCCTGCAGTTTAAAGATTTTCAATAGAAGTAGATCTGGGAGGGTGGAGGGCTGCTAGTCTGACAGGCAGGAGGCCTGGAGCAGTGTCTGAGACAGAGGCTGACAGATCAGGGCAAATGGGATGTGTGTATTCTTGAGTCCTGGCCACCAGGACATGTACAGTAGCCAGGCTCGCTCTAAGGGCAACACTGCCTCAGTATTGACCTGTGAGCTCTCCTGCTGTATGGTCTTTGGCCAAAGTCTGCTCACCAAGTATCAAACAGCACACAGCCCATGTTTGGGATATGCCAAAAAATTGTCTTGCAAAAAGTAAAGTGCCAAGACTGCAAAGCACTGTTAAAGCTTCTTCTGCAGCAGGGAATTTCCTCAGCTATAACTCCTGATTGTGAACAAAAGCTTTGCCAGGCTTCCTGAACTATGAGGCACCCGACAATGTGCAAGTGACACAAGTTTTTGCATCAGGACCAGGGCAAGAAGTTAATTAACTACATTAAAGAATAACTTTCTTTAAAGTCTTCATTTCAACTTCAGTTTTTTCCCCATCCTAAATTATCAATATATCTAGCCCCAAAATGTAAATAATCCCTTTTTAAAACCTGCTTTTACTCATGTCTTCCATTTCATCCAAGCTGCTTTGCCTCTCACTTGATGCTGGGACAACATTTTATTTCAGGAACAGCCCATGGCAACAGTGGACAGCCTGCAGTTGTATGCGTGGACTGCCAAATGCTGCCTAAGCAGGACACCTCCTGAGCAGCTTGTGGGAATAAGCTGAGGAGGGAGGTTGTTACTCAATCACAAAGTGCAGAAAAAAAGCATTTTTTTCTCTCCTATGCTGGAGGATATTCAGCTAGCAGAGAAGGAAAGGAAAGGAAATGATTGGGGCACCTGCATTATTGAACATTCAAACACAGAATCAAATTTCTGATTTGACTGGAAGGGCTGTAGGTAGAATAAACATAGAGACTGAGAAATATTTTTGTTAGTAACCATACAGAGATATAATCTGGATCTTAATTCTCTCAGTGAGGCTCCTGCCAAGTTATGGGACTGCTGGGTTCCCCCTTGTTGGAAAGATGCAGGGTGGTACATGCAAGTACATTAGAAAAGACAGAACAGAGACAATGGACTGCCCTCAAAAACAGAGATAAATGACAGTCAATGGACTCCGTTGTTCTTAAACCAAGAAGAAATAAAAGCTATCCACTTTACACTCACTTTTCAATGTCACTGTTCTTACAGGTCTTCTGCATGGTTTCCTGTTTACTGCTTTCACCATTACTCGTTGAGGGCATTTCTGTTGAGGGAAGAACAGACAAATTAGTAACAGAACAGGACATTTTTTATCACTGAGATGAAATAGTCTGAGTTACAGTTTCAGAAGCAGAGGACTCCGGTGAGACATTTTCATGTCAACTTTTCAAGAGAGGAGACCAATACCACATATCCCTGTCTGGCAGGGAGGCCCTCTCCCTGCATAGCACAGTTCCATAAGTTAGGCTGAAGGTACAATACACACCATCTTTTCACTACAAACTGACTACCCTTGCAGATGTGCCAGCTGTTCAAGCCAGGATTTAATTCAGAAAGGTTTGATGCAGCTGTTGTACCAAAAAGCACTTCCAGAAAGGTGACTATAGAGCAAACGTATCCAGCCCAGACTCTGCTCTCAACTTCTCCCTTTTTCCAAGACTGTTCAGACACAGACAGGAAGAAAAATATATGCCAGTAAGTAGTATGACAGAACAGTCTGCTCGTGGCTCTCTTCTCAACCAGCAGTCCCATGGCTCCTCCCAACACTGAAGGGGTGTGAGCCTCCAGGAAAGCTAACAGTCAGAAACAAGCCATATGAACCACCCTGGGGCCAGTCCCTGGGCTGCAGGTTCAGCACCACTGCTTCATGTAAAAGGTATGAAGGAAACAGAGCTCATAGCAAGCACCATCAGAGCTGCTTCCTCATCACTGCTGTTGCTGCAGTTACTGAAGCTGAACGCACCTACGAGCGAGTGAGTCTACATCAAAGAAAACAGATGTGATTGCCTACCCCACAGAAGCAAATGCCTGCGATAGATATCTTATGTTCTTCATTTAATCATCATGCCTTTGGCAAAACTGCTCCTACCCAACCCCCTCTTCCACTGACAGTCTGTTATGTCTTGTAGGTACTTTAAAGGCTGGGAATCAAAAGCCCAGAGCATTGCTGTAACAGAACAGGAAACAGAATCATTGGGACAAGTCTCTTCAGGTCGCTGAGCTTCAGCTCCCTTCCTAAGGGAGCTAGAATTGCACTGCCCAGCTCTGGAAATGGATTTGGCATCTACAGCTGGAAAGCGCCAGGTTTTATTATTCTCATATTTCCACTGGGTTGCTGCTTACACTTCCAGTGCTGCTGGCATTAAATAAAACAAAGCAACAGCTGAATAGGTTTAACCCTCCACCCCTCAATTAATCATACGAGCTTCCAAATAATTTGAATTACTAATAATGTGAATTAAAATTTCACATTCACTCGCTTGCTCTGGAGTCTCCACAACAAGTCACAAGGCGGCATAGATCCCAGAACCTCCAGCATACCCCCTTTAAAGATGCGAGGATGATAAGCAGCTGAGGGGAAAAAAAAGCAACAGGTGCCTATATAGTTTAAACTCCTAACAGCTGAACAACAACATTACAGTCAAGCTCTAATGGCTCCCTCTGTGATATAATAGTTTGTCTTTTAGCGACAAGACAGCAAGTCAATCCAACCCTGTCTCTATCACCATAACACTTACAGTTCCATTTTTGGAAACTTCCCCAAATTCACTGACTACAGTTCACTGTGCTATAAATTAAAAAAAAACAACATAATAGATTGCACACACATCTGCTGGTACTGCACAAGAGCACCTGTACCTATCATTTTCCTAATTACTGGTAATCAGAAGATATGGAATATCTATCTGCCCTCCTGTAGCTAACAGATGAATTATTGACATGCTTAACACTCACCATCGCTGGCCCATTTAGAAAACTCCGGCGTTATTCGAGTACTGGGTGTGCCACCACTAAAAGAGAAAAGGGCAGAATGTTAAAGGTTGAACGTGGAAGATTTTGCTGCTTGGGAAAAGCCAGTCCTTCCGCCCACCAATCCAAATACATCTCTCCCAACTCTTCTAACTATCAGTCTAAGCATCAAATGTGAGCTGCTGGCTTGCTGCAGGAGGTGTTTTTGTGTTAGCCCACATCTCCACCAGTGAACTCCCAACCTGCTCTTCTAGCTGTGACCTCTGCTGAATCACATGAGGGTTGTGATGCTGACTGAAGGCTCAGGAATCAAATAGCACCTGTGACCTAAAGCTCGTTCTCGAATACCCAGCTTCAAAGATGAAAACCCTACCAGTGAACAGAAATCCTCCATGCTGCAATAGCTTCTTGCTTTAGAACTAACTGTATGCCATCACAAGCCCCATCCTTCCCATTTTCCCATTTGAAGAACGACAGCATTGAAGTGCAGACCACTCCTGGCCCCATCCATTCATTTGCAAGCCAGTAACAGAGGCAGTAAGAGAAAGGAATCTTCCCAGGAGCCTGTATACTTGTGGCTGTATAACATTTCAGCTCTATGAGCTGTGACAGTTGCGCTCAAAAGGTAACACAGGCTTATGCTTCAGGGCATCAGCTAATTTACTGCATTTCTACAGAAAGTTGCCCAAATTTCAAAGTGCTTTTACAAGCAATGTTATCCATTCTGCTTTACAGAGATGTGGAAAGACTTCACACAGACAGCAAAACATCTTAGGTGCAAGTCACATGAAGGAACTAGGTTTCCACATCTCACATCCTCAGTGGTCTCACGTAAGTGTTAAATGTCCACAGCCACTAATAAGGGACACTCTGATATCTTCTTGTTACAACACTTCTTTTCCTTAGCTGTGAAGGAGCTTTAGCATCTTTGAGGCACGCCTGTGGTCTAGCACAGTTTGCAAAGTACTGAATGGATCAATGGTTTGGATCCAGTGTGGCAAATACACACTTCTATGGAGTGGAACCTAATTTTGAACTAGTGTTTGTGACAGACTAAGCAGTAAGAAAACTTCATTTCACTGCTCTATCAATCACTTCAACCTTGACCTCACAGGATCACTCTGCAAAAGAGACAGAGGGGTAATTTAAGCCCTGCTTTATGCAGGGCAGAGGGCTTAGAAAGCAATCCTAGCTCTCTGTTAAGACTCATTTTACTTGCCTGAAATGCTTCCCCAAGTGCCCTGAACGCTGTCTGCCTACATTCTTGACATATGCTTGTGGGCAGAGCACACATTCTGCCCAGACCTGCATGCAGAATTAATCTGTATACCCTGCAACACAAATACGATGCAATGAAATCATACCTTAGGTGCCAGTCTCCTAATACACTGAACAAGTTTCAGATCTTGTATACGTGGCAAGCTGTGCACAAAGCCCTGAACAAAGCACAGGTTCCCCATGGCCAGAATCCACCCTTTGTCGAGGACTGCTCAGGGAGAAGATAGCATTGGCTGGGCAGTGTAGTGGTTAAGGTAGGGGAGTGTGTGCAGGGAAGATTTATGAGGCTGCACAGATAGAAATGGAGACCCACCTGTTATACAGTGGTTCTTTGTAAGACTCCCTTATGGTGGTCCTTTGGTCAAACAGATACCTTCCACAAGTTGAGATTCCCCAGAAGCAACAAAAGCAGATCAGAAAGGCACAGCACTTACTTTAAAACAGCACCTCGGAGCGCCTCCCTCTCTTTGGCTTCACCTGGCTCTTCTCCAGTGCAAGGGATAACGTCTGCCTCTGTGTACCTGAGCACAAGGAGTTAAGAAACATACAGCCTTGCTGCAGACAATGGAAAGAATTCTGAGGTGGTTGGGACACTATCTGGGATACAGAACAAATTCACATCAATCAGAAACGAACACCTCAAAGGAACAGCAGCTGGTATCCATGGAGAGGCTTGCTTTTAGATTCTGGATAACAGTTTTGTTTTAGGTGGAAAGATACAGACAAGTCATTAGACAGCAACAAGACACCACAGCTTTTCAGAAGAGGAAAACCAATTCCTCAATCTCTAAAAGTGAAATTTGCATAACTCTATTATTTCTGTTTGAAGTACCAGCTAAAGCTAGATGCTTTGGTGTTAAAGACCGGTGCAGATCTGAACACAATCTAATTCTATAGATTTATATTCCCTCTCAACACAGCTATGTCAACGTCTGCCTAATATCCTTGTGGGAAGTCCTCCTTGATGGCTGCACAGCTGCTGTAGGGCAGAAGTTCTGGAGCTGTCTCTGAAGAGTCTGGCTCCCAGCTGGAGTTCCAGAAAACTGCCCTTAATGAAGTGGCAGTGTCTAACAAAAGGAATAAAAACTTATTCTTGCAGTTATAGCTGCAGGTGAATAATGCTTGAAATATTCACTGCACAAAGCCCCTGAAATCAAACAAACATCTTGTGGAAAATAAACTACATTTCTAACCACAGAGTAGGAAAAGCTATCTATATGGAAGATGCCTGGACAGAGACAAGAGTATTACAATTAGTATCACTTATGAAATACAAATTGGGGAAACAGTAGTTTTGATTTCCTTCAACATCTCATACAGACTTCACCAACGAGAACTGAAATAGTTCAGCATGTATACAAGGACCTCACAGGGAGGAAACTGAGAATCCCTACTAGCTCAAGTAATGTGGTAACTCGGAGAAGTGATACCCTTTCTAGTACAGCTGGACACACTGCCTAACACTACCCACAGCAGTGCTACATAAGGACTAACTGAAGATGGATCTCTAGGTTCCCTCTCAGTTATAAGCCTTTCAAAAACGATACTGTGGTTTCCCGTATTCAAGTGTGTCGTCCCCATCCACATCCAGGTCAGCGTCGCTGTCTGGATTCTCTTTGCCGCTGCACATGATGAACCCAGAACCTGGGAAATAAAACAACAGAATGTGCTGGTGAGCTTTTGAAGTGGAGACCAAGCAAAGGAGATCTTCTAAGGACAGGGGGACAGCACCAGTCTGCAAGTCATCCTTTACTCTGAACAGGCTCACAGAAGGTATCACCATTTAAAACAAATAAGCAAACAATGCATTCAGGTTTTTTTATTATTATTATTATTTAAAATGTTTTCTTAGAAGCAGGTTTGCTTTTCTTAAACATCAGGCTTCAGTCATTAGCAGCCCCTCATGAACACTTCCTACATGAGCAAGTTCTAGTACGAATTAACAGGAGTCCTGTACTTCTAACAAGAGTTGATCAGGCACAAGCCCAGTCCCAAGCAAGAGGAAACAGTTCCAGCTGTGCAAGAAGTACCTCCTTCTAGCAGTATATAGATTTATTTTGGTTCCAAAGCATTTTGTTGACTGTGCTATAGCTGGTTGTAATCAGGTTTCTTTTAACTGAATGCAAGCACCTATAGAAGATGGATCTTCACTTCCTATTTACTACCTGAAGTTTAGTAATAGGAGGGAAACCCTTATATTTATCCTCTATGTGATCTAACACTGGACGTGCTCTCTCCCATGCAATTGAAAAATTCAACAAAGATCTCCTGCTACTAGGGTAGTGCAAGGTCCTTATCTGCATTCAATTCTATAGCAGATTTAAGTTGTCTCGGGACATAAACCATACAGACCTAATTCTGCTCACTCTGGCTGCCTCCAGCACGCTCCTTCACTTACCATCCCACTCTCCTGGGACAGATGTAGGCACGAGGTGGAGGGCAAAGGATGGGGAACAAACAGATGGGTGCTGACCCAAGTCTGTGACCAGGCCTTCAAGCACATCCTACCTGCTGACACCCAACAAGAAAGGTAGAGGTGGCCTTGGCTTTGCACGAATGTCCCAAAGATGGTAGATTTCTGCATTGCCAATCTAGTTCTAAGTGCAGAAGACAGAAGTGCAGATCATTAATGTAGGAATAGTGAACATGAGGTGCATCTCTGAAGAAAGATGATGTTATCAGAACCTAAGTCAGCTTTTCAAGTGATATGATGGCTTGAGCTGGGCTCCCACAATCTCACGTGATCAGCAGCAGACTTGTACTTTCCCAGCTGAGAGGAGCGAGCTGTATTCCTAAGTCTGCATCTGTGCAGAGAACAGGGCAAGGCGAAGGTCTCATTTCCAAGGACACCATGCAGACAGAGCCCTTTACTGTCGCTCTCTAGGAATGGATGCTTTCACTGATTCATTAAGCCTCCAATAAAATTTGTTTATATGGATTTGATATTTCTCTTCCCTGCATATAAAGAAGGTCCTTAACGAGGGATAACCGTAGCATGACAACGATTTTAAGACTAACCTTTCCTAGAAGCATAAACTACCTTTTACTTGAAAGTAATTGCCAGCCTTAATTTCCAGCAGAAGCAACGCTACTAGCATCGACAATGCACATCCACCCTGTGTGTCAGGTAGTGCAAGAGGTGCTCGTAGGTCAGCTCTGCAGTGACACCAGGGCAGCCTCCTTCCATCAGAGCCTTTATAAGTGTAGTGGCCACACACTGCCAGCCAACATATGTCATGAGCTGCCTCCTATTGCTGCAATGGCTCATCTAGTAAATCTTGAAACCTTCAGTTCATCACAGTGTTTGGGAGAAGATTTAGAGTACTAAGAGAGACCTGTCAAAGAAGCTGGATAGTCTTTCAAAGCTGCCTGAGAAGTCGCAGGGGGTGATGGGGCAGTAATTTACAGGCATGGCATTTAACCTGCAGTAACACCATCCCCTGCACCTGGCATTGCTTTAGCCCATCACTTCTCAAAGGCCATAAACTTCGGACATACAGGTCTTCATTTTTCTTTTGTAGCTGTGGGAAACACAAATCATGTAAAGCTAGAGCTGTGACTTGGCCTGTCCCAGAGGTGATCTGAATGTTAGCCAGATAATGAATACTTGGAGCCTGCTGGGAGGGAAAGGGGTCCAAAAGAGTGAATCTAACAGAGACTACTCCCTGCATGTCTCTCCCTGAAAGAATGCCAAGCACTCAGAAATCGTGCATCTTTCTATCAATTTTGTTCCCAAGTGACTTAAGCTGACTAGTGGTTTATGGTTAGAGCTTAAGAAAAGAAGATCTGCTTACTGTGAAACAATTTACAAATATGAAGGCACCTTGACTTCAGAATCCCAGTGTCCTTGCTCTCAAAACCTTTGCACTTAAGAAAATCCCTTTTAAGCCCGTAATGGTAATACTTCACAGATCTTTTGCTAAATCTAGCTCTACAGTAGAAATGACTGCATTCCCAACAGGGTGCTATCTTTCCTACTGTACACAGGAATGTATAGGGGAAGGGTTTGGACAAGACATGTTAAGATAACAGATGCACATAGGGAGAAGAACATAACAGAGTAGTTTACAGACTAAACCGAGCTGTAGAAATAGGGCTAATTTTGCCTTCTGATAGAACAAGGACTCCCAAACCAACGCCTAAAAGAAGTCACAATAAGGTGATCCAACTTTGAGCTCTACACCAAATATGGACTATTTTTTTGAAGTGTTTTTTTTTTTTTTTTAAGTAAGTGTAATTCATTGCAGCATGGTAAAAATAAACCCAACAAACTAATCCAGAAACTGTACACTAAACAAAATAAGCTCTGTACCAAGGAAAGATTTTCAGTTTAGTCGTGCTATCAGTTAATACTTCAAAGGTTGTCTAAAAAAAAAGGGGGGGGGGGTGGCAGGGAAATGACAAAATATGATTCCAGTGCAAATCTAAAAGTCTATAAATCCCAGTACTACCACGTTGAGAATGTGAAAGAGGAGGATGCCAAGCTCGGTCCAGCATCTCCTGCAGGAGGGCTGGTGGCAGGCCACTCATTCTGATGCCTTCGCCTGCAGCAGGGATGGATCCTGAGGCCAGTTCTGATGAGTTGGGGTTTGGTGCCACAGCTTCAACCCGACTCTCCTTGCCTAACTTCCTGAGGTTGCTTCCATGCACAAAGCCAGTGAAAACACCCACACAGCTGTTCAAATATTTGACGTCTGAACTGCTTGACATTATTCATTCATCTCAGGCTCATTCAAAACAGATTTCTGGACAAGTGCTGTTATAAATGGATTAAGAGGGCCACTAAATGCAAGAAAGGCCTGATAGGATCACACCTGCTTCTCAGTAACTCAGCCCAAGTGTAAAGAGGGCTCAGAACTTTAGCTCATGCTGACAGCTTCACAGTACCATCCAGAAGTGAGGAAAATGCGAAATGGAGCACAGAGGGCACTGAGCAGAACAAGCCAGCTCTGTAACAGCACTGTTTCAGACCCCATAAGATGGGGAGCTTCCAGAAGACCCCCAGCCACCACACCTGGGTGATTTGCAATCCAGCAGCATGCCCCTGGTTCCTCAGCAGGGCTTTGCTACCGAAGGACACGCAGTAATTCACTGCATCCGCAGAGCTGCCTAGAGCACACTGCTAAAACCAACGCCGCTATCCAGAGGTCAATGCTCAAGACCAGAACTTTATCCTAATGTGTTAATAAAGTGAAATCCAACAACTGAATGTTAAGTTGCAAGCCTGACCCAGGAATTCACAGGAGATGTGATCCCGAGGCTGTTATTCATAGGAACAGCTGCGAATCTTACACAGAGGGTCACTTAAAGCCTCAAGAACATAATTCCACACGTGAATTTGAAAATGCTACTTACAGATTAAACCAGAGCACAAACTCTTTTACATCTTGTTGAAGAATTTTTTTTGTTCTCGCTGTGCATTTGGCAGGAGGCAACCACTAGTCATGTGCTGCCATCCCCGACACAATTAGCCTCCTGATGCGAAAGCACCACCATGCTCTGACAGCCTTAATCCCTGCTGCCTCCTTAAGGTCCAGACAAACAGGAGTGAGCAGGCAGGTCAGGCGCTGGGGCCATTAAGCAGAGAAAAAACAAAGTTACAGCTCTGTCTCCAATCCCCATTGCTCTTGCAGCCAGGTGCTCTGACAAGCAATTCCAGCACTGGTATTGAGTGGCACCTCTATAAACCCTGTGACAGTTTGGGAGACAAACTCCCCCATCAATCAGAGTGTACCTATCAAGATCACTTACCTAGAGCGCCCGCTGCCCTCCGGCACTGTGTACACAGCTTTGCTTGGGCTGGCCTTGGAGCAATCCACCCAAGCTCCGATTCAAGTTGGTTTCTGAAAATTTTAGGTGATCTACAGAAACAGAAATGTTTCTGAAATACAGAGGCCGAGCTCTGAAAAGCAGGACATACATGCCTCTTCACCACCGCCAGGCTGCAGGCACTGACAGGCTATAGGAATCAGCTGAGCTTGAAGGAGACAGGGAAACACTTCCCACTTCCTTCCATGTACAAATTAATAATGGCTGCGATAAATCTCATCAGAAATTCTTTTCTTCCCCTTTTCTAAGTTTTCAGAGCACTTTGTTTTCTCCTAAGCTGTCCCCTTTGCCTAAGCATCCTCCCTGACCTCTGCACCACTCCTCAAATCGCAGCTCCTTTGTGCAATCCCCCCGATGACAGGTCATCTCAACATATCTTCACTGAATGGCAGCTCTGGCTCAGATAGAGAGTCATTAACATGATATATATAAACAGATTCACAGAACAGAGCAGATAAAAGGGCCTCACATTCAAGTCCCTCCTTTTCTCCATCACGCTCGGCAGCAGATGGTTGCAGTGACAACATATGCTGCTTCAGGTGTTGGCACTGCTGTTTCTAATGCTCACATAGAGACTGGCAGACAAGGGAGCAGAAAGGTGGGACAACCAGACCAGTGCAGACCCAGATCTCTCAGCCAAATTTCATCAGCACAGCAGGGAAAACACAGGCCGACCGTGCTCCTCAGCTCCTACCTGGGCAGCATGGTCAATAAATGCACAGAGAACAGCTGGTCCCCAATGCCATCACACCAAACACAATCAAGGAACAAAATTAAAGTGTTACTAGTAGTATTAGCCACACTGCTGTTGTGACAGCAGCTACTTGATGCTGCTCATGATGAAGATTAAACTTATAGGAATAACTTGGGCTTGGCTCTCAGAAATGAAAGCTTCCTATCAATATGGGTAACACACAAAATTCTGGATTTAAAGAAAAATTTCTGTAAGCAGGTCTAAATCGAAATCCATCTCAGCACGCAGCTCTATTGGGGCCTGTACTGGCTGGGAAGAGGCATTCATTCTGCTCACAGGTAATTTGCACATGTTCAGGAAAGAGAAAAAGTCTCCCATAAATCTCAGAACTGCAGCCCTCGCTAATTATACTCCTTGCAGTAACCCCTTTCTGCACAACCTCCCCTTCTAGCACGTTCACTCTATTTTCTTAACGAAATGTCACTCGTTGGCTTCTTGCAGAGTAAAAACAATGAGGGCAATAAAAGTAGTTTATGCAGACACACGGCCAGGCCTCACACACACTTCCCGAGAATGGCTCTAAACTGGGTTTATTTCATCAGCTGCTGAAGTATCCCAAACTAGCACTAAGAGGACAAGATGGCACGGATGCTGTTTTGTTTTAAAAGGCGTTTGGGAAGAAAGAAAAAGCCATCAGGGGTTCTTGAAAGCAAGAGCGAGATGGAGAATGAGGCCAACCTCAGCCCTTCTCCACATTCATATCACTTCCCCAGCCATATTTTTGGACAGTCAAATTGTTCCCCCATCTTTCCTAACACAAACAGGGACAGAACACTTCTCCTAGTGACTTTCACAGCCTGTTGCAGGAAAAATGACATTTGGAAGCCATGAAAAGCTGCTTGCAGGACAAGGGTTTCATTTCTCAGGAGTGAGATCCATTTCAAGCAAAACGATGATTTACCTGAAAAACTGACACCCGCCTGTGTCATTACAGCGTACACCTGAAATAGCAGATGCATCAATTGGAGGCCGTCTGTTAGCTCCCACGGCAGCACAAACAAGCTGCCAGAGAGCCAGCGGCTCAGCAGCATCGCGGATGCTTACAACAGTTTTTGCTCACAGATCAGAGGAACAGCTGCCTTTAAAGAAAGGGCCATATAATTTTATGACCATTAACATCATTTTGCAGCAATGCGCCGAACAAAGGGCAGGCAAGCTCCGTGGGTAAGGGTAAGAGCCAGCTGCTGCGAGGCTCGGGGAAGAGGCACTGGGGAGCTGTCTAGGGGTAGGTTTCTTCTATACCTCCCAGGTACAGATCGTGCCTATAGATGGGGATGCAAAGATCTGATCTGGTGTGGCACCTCCTGCAAAGCCGCCTCCCCGAGCACCGCACCAGCATGAATCTCGAAGGTGAGAACAATCTCACGTCGATCTCAAAGGCTGCTCTTCAAAACCCACAGCTGAAGCACAAAAGCGGCAGCAACAGCCACAGCCTTTGCAGCCACTCGTTTTTCAAAGCCGGAGAAAGGTGGATCTGAAAGCTTTTGTTCCCCCGGGGAGAGGGTGGAAACAAACAAAAAAGGAAGAGGGAGAATTAAAGTAATCTTGAATCGCTAAGCAGATTCACATCGCCGGATCAATAAGCACCACTGACAGGGATCACAGGAATGTCGCAACTTTGCCAATAATACAGCAGCACGGCAGAGCTCGCGGGATGACTTTTCTAAGGCAGCCGAGCATGAAGCAGCAAGGCTGGCGCGCAGCTGGAGTAGCACCCTGGCTTACAGAGGGCCCTGCCAGCTCAGCGCAGTTTGTTTCAAATAACGATGAGCACAGAGATTCCACTTGCCAGGGAAAGATGGGGAAAGAAACAAAATTTCACAGGCCGAGCCCACGCGCTCTTCCCCCAAACTAATTCTTTTCCAGGCTGGAAAGAAGAAAGAAAAATCAGTGTTAATTTAATCAATTGATCAGCCTATTGATCGGAAAACTGGAGCTGCTAGTTAGCCGTGTGCTGCAATGCCCTCAACTCTGAAACCACAAAACACATCATCGATTTCTTCACTCCCAGCTCCAAAACAAGAAATAAAGCCATGCTTTCAGCGGGAAAGCAACTTTCCAGGATGCGAGCAAACGAGTGCAACCGGCCAGGAAACAGGGCCCGCTGCACCCCGCCAGTTCCAAACTGAAATTAGTTACAGATGCAGTCACGGTGCCTTGTGTAAACTCTATCGATTGGGTAGCTGACAGTCTTCGGAGCCTCCATGCTAGGACAATCAATCCGGCTGCAGTGTCACCTGCCACTTTGCTGAACAGTTGACAATGCAATTATCCAGTGTGGAGGCAGGGAGTTGGCGTGTGTCAAACGCAGTTAGCCACTTTCCGGGCGCTACTCGATAATGCGTTTCACCACCGAGTGTAAGAAGAGACATGTGGAGACAGGAGCTGTTTAAAGCCATTGAGACCCGTGCTCTTTTTTCCTTTAGAAAAATCTCACTGCCCCTGACTTAACAACTGTATTCTAAAATGCTATTAAAATCACGTCAATCAGCAGTGCGGTGCTCAGGGCTGAAGTTTGACCCGAGGCTCCCAGAAGAAGGTTGCAGTTCTGGCAAAACTGCAGACGCTTGGGGAGAAAACATAAAAATTATCAAATGGCTGTCTTCAAGCCTTGGACTTTCAAAACCGAAGCAGACAGACCACTAGAAAAATGGATTGGAGAGAGCAGCTAAGCAAGAACAGCAGATGGGACTGGAAGGTCTTACACCGCATGTCTGAAACCTAGGAAAATTGAAGTTTAAGGGGATGCTGTCAACTTGAAATCCAGTCAATTTCAAAAAATGGAGTAGTTTCAGGTGTTCTACCTGCTCCCTTACTCCCCCTGCCAATTTTCAGGGGTTTACAACTGCTTTTTCTGTTTTCTTTTTAATTAATTTTTTTCTCCTTTCTCTGTTGCTGGATGACAGACATCCCTTCCCCCCTCAAGTGATATACATACTGCCGTCAAATGGAGAGAATTTCCCTTCTTCCCACAGCAACTCTTTTTCTGGTCAGGATGACTGTTGCTGTTACATAAATCAAACAGCAAGAGATTTAGTTGATTGTGCTCCTCTCAGCTAATGCGTTCTGGCAGTTTGAGCACAAAAATTAGGTTCTCAGATTTTTGCATGCGTTAAAGTTAATGAAAATGCAGTATCAACAATCACGACTTTTAGTGTCTATAAGCACTGATTTCTTTTTTCTTTTTTTTTTCCCCCTAAGTTAATGCGATTTTTACTTTGCTGAGTCCTGTTAATCACATGGTATTCCAAAATGATGAAACCAGTTGCTTGAAGCGTTATGTGAACTTTAAACATACACAATATTGAGCAACAGTTACATGGTGGTATTGATGGTCTTTCTAGGTAAGGCAGGATTTCCTTTTTTAATTTCAAATCAGATTATTCTCACCTGTTTGTTCTACTGACCAAAGTCAGCCTGACATCAATATACAACACAGTGCCTAAGAGATATTTATTAGTCACAGAATCCTTCAAATTCTACACATCATTACAAGCTATGGTCAGGTATGTATAAGAATCACACGGGCTACAGGACTACGCAAACAGATCCGTAGCATTTTTAGCTCAAGTATTACCTTACAGAGAAGTACTTCCTCTCAAAGGAGAGATGGCAACATGAAGAAATGCTTGGGCTACTTCATCAGACAAGTACAAAATGCTGTCCTTCAGCAACGAGAGGATTACCAGGATTACCACCATTTTACACTAGGGCTGAGGTAAGGCATACAAGCGTTCTGGGACCAAGCAGCCCTCTAAAGAGAGGTTAAGGCATAAAATAAGCACTTGAGAAACATCAGATTTACACATCTCACCCACTTCAAAGCTTACAACAGGTAGAAGTGGCCAGCAGAAGGTAGAAAGCTGAACATAGGAAAGCAAAATTGCCAACAAGGAGGGGGTGGGAAGGACATTCAGATGTGTAGATGCAGTACTGCATTCACCTTACAGACTAAGCCATGAAGAAAGCTCTGCTGGAAATGTAACAGAGAAAGGCAATGAACTGAGTTCTTGCTAAGTAGGAGGAAGATTAAGAATTTCATTACTGCAAAGACTCCCCATACTCTCAGCACAGACTCCTCTGCATCCAAGTTGAAGTCTGCTTCAGAATGACAGGGCAAAAATGAATGAATTCTGACTCATCCCATAGAAATGGAGATGATGATTCTGGTTACTCAATCAGTCTTCCAAAAAGGCCCAAGTACACCAATGACATTTTATTTCCCACACGGTCTTGTAGGAGAAGCTCAAATTCCTTTGCTGAATTTGAGTGTATCAGTTTATAACTTCTTATTGGTATGATTCCTAAATGCCACGTGAAGCTCATCACATAGAAAAATGGAAAACCCCCCCATCTACAGAAGCTTTCCTGCATGCCCCATTGTATCTTATCTGAAAAAGAAGGCACATCTGGCTACTAATGGGCTTTAGCTGTATCAAGCTCTTCTGCCACTATCTTTACAGCATTAGAGAAGTTGTTTCCTCATGCTTCAGTTTCCCTGCACGTGTAAGAAAGAGGCAGTATTTTGTTGGAAGAGTTTGATGATTGTTATATTGCACTTAGCAGCACAGCTCAGTTTTCCTCTTCTATTTGGAGCTTCCTGCCCTGGTAGTTACCAGACAAAGGTCACTGTGCTCACCAAAACCTTCTGCTGTGGCAGGAAAACTGAAGAGCATCTACTTATATTCTGAGGACAGGACTTCACACTTGTGAACGTGCTTCTAATGTTACAGGTCTTTAGAAAGAAAACAAATGGAGGAACAGGTAACTATTGCCATAGAGCTTGCTTGGACAACTAACTTATGGAGGAAGAAGGCCAGTCTACACCATTTGCTACTCAAACCAATGTACATCTGATTCTGCAGAGATAAAGCTGGCTGTGGGACTGCAGCCATCTGCTGTAAACTTTCACACATTTTAATATAGTCTCACTTTCTACACAGCTGCCCTAATTGTACACAACATGAGATTCAATGCAAATGAGTACCCTGGGATAACTACATTTGGTTACAGCTTATAAAGCCCTACCAAGTCTCTCTTCTTACGCATTAACTGATGCTGCTCTTTTTTCTTGCTTAAGACATTAACAAATAGATAACAAGCCCTTTGCTAGCCTGGGAGCAGAGCAGCATGGAGACAGTTGGACTAGATGATCTTAGGGGTCTTTTACAAACTTAATGATTCTGCCAAAGAGAAGCTTGAGTCAAGCAATCCTCAATTCATCTTCAGAAGCATTCACAATCCATCAGTTGTCATCACAGCAATCTTTCTTAGAAGGCATCCATCCCTGAAAATTCCCTGTTTACCATCAATACTTTCTAAGTCTTTCTCTCTTCTGTGAAACTAACCTGCTGAAGAAACCCCCAAAAGCAACGGTGACTATCTTGCTTCCATGTCCAGAGGAAAGCTTTGCCTGAGGGAAGATGGAAGAGAGGAGGATGGTGTGGGTGGAGAGAACTTAGCTACAATTCTTCAATCTTTTCATATCTAAAGAGGACAGCAATCTCTGTTCCATCAGACCGCGTGGTTCGTGCTTTAAATGGTACTTGCTACTAGCTTGCGTTCCCTGTCGCTGTCTCCCTCCCTTTGAAGCAGACTGGACAGCTTCCTCAAGCTGGCGTTATCACTCCCTCTAACCACTCTTGGCAGGCAATCTAATTCCCCCTGAAAAGGTCACCGCCATTTTAACTGCCTTTCAATCACATTAAGCACGCTGCCGCTCGTGCTCAGAGCGCTGCGCCTGCAGCTCTCCTGACTGAGGTGCGATCGATAAACTGACATCCTGTCCCCCCGCCAGCCCCAGCAGCTCCCTCCCGGACAGCCCCTTCCAGAGAGCGGCCGGAGATGGAGTGGGAAGAACCCCTCACGGAGCACAAGGCAGCAGAAGGGAGCTCCTAACCTGGTGTTTACTCATCTACTTTGTCCCATCTGCTGAGGAACAGAAGGGTGCAAGCATCCCCTGCTCCCAGCCCTACAGAGGCACGACTTCACAGGACAGTTTGCTCAGGCATCGGCCCAGACACCTTTGAAGCTGTGTTACAAAGAACAAGCCTCCCTCAAGCTTCCCTCAATGCAATCATTACCGTTATCTCTCCCCCCGTGCTTTTTTTTTTTTTTTCAGTTACGAGTTATGTGTTCCACCCATCGATCCCTGTGTAAGACACTGTTTTAAGTCCTCTTGCCTTTTGACTGTGCTAAGCCGTTTAAGAGATGACAGCAGCTTCTATCAGCACGAAGCTGATGCGATTCTTTTCAGATAAAGCACTTTTTTTCACTCCCCCCCTCCTTTTTCCTTCTTTCAAGTAAGAGACATACACACAAAAAGAGACAGTGAATCTTTCAAAGAAAAAAAACCCTTTTGAACTTCCCTCAGGAAATCTTTAAAGGGATAACCTTACAGTGTAAACACTGAGGGTAACGTGCATCCATTCTGGAGAGGAACAGAAGAATTGCTACAAATACGTTGAGTGGTAAAAAAAAAAAAAAACCCATCAGAGAGGGAGCCACTTGATGCTTTCACTTGTGAAGCCTCGTTGGCTTCCTAAACAGAGAAACTCATTAGACAAAGATTGCACGAAATAATCTCCTGTAACAAAGACCATCAGAGAGGGATGATCCAGGGACGTGGGGACAGATAGTTCAGGAATTTCAAAAGAAATTTCACTCTTGTGACAGTTGTGAGATTGGGAAATATTTTATTAATACTTCTGTATGGCTTTACATTTTGAAGCAAAAGCTTGATTAAAATAGCAGTAGGTATTTCATGCTGGTAGCCTTCTGCACTCATCTCCAACAAAAGAAAGAAACCTCTCCAACTATGAATTCCTGCTTCAAACAGAACCTCTGCTGAAACAAAACCATTTCAAATCCTATCTGACTGCCAACAATCTTCATTTATACTCTGCACGGATCCAGTCTGAGGTAAGCACATGAAGCAATAGCAGATGATGCTTTGCAAAGCCAGGAGAACCTCTAGAAGTACTAAATAACTCCTGACCAAATGCCATCACCAAGCCCAACTGCTTAAGAGACAACATACTAATCTCAGCACTTCTCACCTAGGTTGTATTTCTAGTTGCTGCTATCTCCTTTTCTTTCCAACTGCTGTGTCAAGTACACTGAACCATGGCAAGCAAGGAGTACTTCGGCTGTGCTGGACTTCCTAAGACAGCTCCTCAGGTAATAGGAGCAGATCTTCCCTGCAGCAGCTTTGGAAGCAAGAAAGCTTCATCCTGGGAACCACACAAGTGAGGCTTTCAGCCTGTGATTGCTCTCAAGTATTAGACCATCTTCCAGAAAATCTGAGCTGGGCTGTTACTGTCCCTGACCTGCTTTCAAGGAAAAAAGAAAAAAAAAAAAAGATTTCCCAGCCTTTCCTCACCTGAAAAAACTGACAGGATCTTTCAGCAAAGCTTTCCTGACCTTGAGAGGCACATAAACTTGCCCATTAACCAAAGATGATAAGAATAGGCAGCCAGGAACCTGTATTAAGTTTGAGCTGCTTCTGTAACACTGCCCACGGTCTGAGCCAACTCATGCAATACACGCTGGCCACAGCACCCTGCTCCACTCACTGCCCAGCTGTGACATCTCCTCCCAGCAACACACCATTAAAACCAAAACTGATGAGACACATGGATGTCTATTCTCCCCTCTGGTTTTATGTATTTCCCCATGTCAACTCTTTAGACGTCCCTGACATCCCTGCAGCCTGGCAAAAGCTGTCTGGCATTATAAAAGGCCTTTGATTTCCACATCACTGCTACTTTTCAGCAAAGGGAACAGAGCCAAACACGAAGCCTCGAGTGACAAGGGTTAATGAGGGCCTTGCTAACTCCAGACAAAGCAGGTTTAAGCACTGGAGAGCATCTCTAGAACACCGTGTTGTGCTTCAAGGTTGTACAATAGGGACTCTGTCCCTAGAACATGGGAAGAAGAACCAACACTGGCTGAGAAAGGAAAAGGACAGTCAGCTTAGCTTCACCTGAGAGTGCACAAAGCAGGTCTGACCAACAGAGACCAGAGAAAACAGGAGAATCACTAAAGGGAAAAGTATAACTTCCTTAAAAAGAAATTCAATCAGCTAACTAGGGGAGCTTTCCAGCTTTGCTTTGGTTTCCCACATTTTATGGAAACTTCTCGCATAGGGTAGGCAGGTACCCTGCAGATATCATCTAGCCATCCCAAAACATTAGGCAGAAAGTTGGTGTTAAATAGTATCCTGTCTAGAGCATAGCATCCTGCACCAAGAGCAGGAGTCTAAACTAAAACTCCTTCCCATCAGGGCAATTACAGAGGATTTGCCCATGCTCACCTCTTCCAGTTTGCTGATACTTTACTGGATCGGTCCACATAACTAAACGCTGTTGACCGTGTCATGCAGATCTCAGTAAGGAAAGAAGAGACAGACCTCATAATTCTCAATGGAAGCAAAGCTATTTCCGTACGTCAGATTAAGAGATTCACATACAGCCAGCAAGAAGAGAAGGTTGCAGCCATGACTGCTGTTACAATCTGTTTAATCTTTGGTGGTGGAGGAAAGTAGTTGACTTATTTAATGCAAACTAACACACTTGAGAATTCCAGTTTAAATAAAAAGTATCAAGGAGTAAACCCTCTGCATTTATACAGCCTAACCCTATCAATTACACACACTTTGTCAACCTGGAGCCTCGTATGAAGAGCATCCTGACTGAAGCAGTATGAAAACTTCAGGCCATACTTCAGTGAATTAATTCAGACACAACTGGGAATAGTATCCAGGTGAGCACAGCAAAATGCTTTAGCCAAAGAAAGTGGAAGATTGCGCTCTCTTCTAAAACTCAGCTGTTTGGTGCACAGAGTGCATGAGTACACTCTGTATGTGCATGGTGTATCAGGAATTAACTGAGTATCCTGTCTCATCGGGACTAGTAGAGACAAAAGCACACAGGCATCCCATGCTTCTCTGCTACTGACCGTAATAACTGTGCTGAAGAAAAATCTAAGGCCGTGCATGGTCTCATCAGACCGCTACCCAGTATCATTCAACTGTCCATGCCAGAAAGAAGTAACAAAAATGAAGGCCACAGCCACAGAAAGCAAACAACATGAGCTTCGATGGATAGGCTTTAAAAATCAGTAGAGGCTGTTCCTTCAGCTCTGTGCTCCTGATACCTGCTCTAATATGATATAATTTCAGAGGAAGGTAAGAGCAGATCAGGAGTGCCAGGTTCCACTGAGCACACAACTGGCTTTTAAGACCAAGTCCCTTACTTAGCAGCCTTTCCCCTTGAGATATTTTAAATTAAAATCCAAGCTGATATAGGAAGAGATTACATCCCACCCTCTTTATTGAACGGAGGGAGCCAGCATTCCTCCCCTCATTAGGTATGCACTACGTGGATTGCTTGTGAGACTCTCCTTAGTGCCAGAGGTTTGTGCCAAAGAACAGTTTAGTAAATCCTCCTCCTTAAGGCCAAAAGGCTGAGTGTAAGAGAGGGGCCAGGTTTCTAGCTAAAATTACATTCACCAATAAAGCTCATGAGAGGTCAAATTTTGCCATAACTCACTCTCTCCTCAGTAACTGATTTCCCCGTCACTGGGGAAGGAGCAGAAGAAGGAGGAAAAATAAAATGTGTTTGTCTGGGAGCCCTAAGGGCTTGCAGTGCTGGAGGTGCAGAGCAGGTTTCTGGATTCTCATTTATCAACCTTAAAAGGGATGGAGTGATAAATGCACAACCGGGCCTTTAATATTTTATGCAGGTGCTAAAGCGACTTAGCTGTCACCTTCAATACATCACCAGAGGCTGGTACACCAGTTTTCGTCACTCCAGGCTGGGAATTTTTACAATTTCATTTCTATTTCCGTCTCTTCACATATTTCCACGTATATCTTACTAGGTATAACATATAAGAATCTATTTTCCCCAAATAATCTCCCCATTCTACCCATTCCCCTCTTTAACCACTTTCTTCCTGAGCAAGAAATAATACCATGCGTTTGCTCAGGACTTGCACAATTTTTGAATCTTATCATTCCAGAGGGGCAGAAAGCTGAAATTACTTTACATTCTTGCAAAGGGTTAAGGTCCCATTCTTTGTGAGAGAACTTCCATGTCCTCCCCTTTAACAACAAGCAACAGTCACCTACCACAGCAGAATGATTTACAAGAGACTCAAAACATCGGCGCACCTCGAAATCCTCCCTCCAGGAGAGTAGTGGCCCGTATCCTCTTCTGCCCACACCATTCGTATTCTTCAAAGCGGTTGCCATTCTCGTTCTCGATGTCTACGGAGTCATCCTCAGTCATGCACAAGCCTTCTCTCTGCACAGGGGAAAGCGGAGACAGAGTGTTGAGATGCATGAAATAGCAATACAGGATTAACAACTCAGGGTGAGATAGAGAAGGAAAGCAGGACAGTTCCCAGGATAGCATTTGGTCCCCTCCCCATTCCCAGTGATCTGAGCTCAGAAGTAAATGGGAACTAGAAGAACATGACAACCTTAAAGTCAAAAGAAGTGGCATGGGGTCATTGCTTTTGCACAAGCAAAATTCAGCTCTGGTTCCTATGACACTGGTGTGCATTTCAATACGTGTTCCCCTACTTGGAGCACAGATTCCCTATTTATCATGTAAACAACAGATTCCTTTGATCCCCAGCACGAAGAAGCTCCCAGGCTACAGGAACTGACAAGGAATACTCTCCTAGAGCATTATTGAGGCACACTGATCAAAAGACACCTGTCTTTACACCATGCACTTCTTGAGACGACAAAAATGAATGAATCTGTTATCTCTCCTATGGGCTTTCCCTACAAAGCAAACTATGACAATTCTCTCATCCCTGGAGCTTTTTCCTCCTTATTCCTTGCTGTCTTTGGGAAAAACAGCAAGAGAACAGTTCTGCTTAAACACGATTTCTGGAGTAAGGTGGTCATGAAACATTTACAAGTGCCAGCCTGTTACAAAAGAATCCAACAAAAGTAATTCCAATGCTGTTTGCCGTGCAGAAGGAACTCTTATTGCTGTGCTGCATAGGAAGCATACAGCGCTATAAAAGGCTTCACACACTCAACAGCTCTACACTTACTGTCTACAGCTTAGACTTCAGCAATAGTGAAAGAGTGCAGGAAATAAAAGGAGTCACTAATGCAAAACAGGAGAAAATCCAGAAGAATCCACCTTCCAAGACAAAGGAAGTGACTACAGATCTCAGGGAGACATAGTTAGCATTGCCTGCAAGCTCAACAGTGTTAGTGTTTGCCCCATGTTAGGTCAGACAGAGCTGAGAGTAGGGAGAAGGGAATGGCAGCTGGTGATCCTGCTGCGCCTCTACCTTTGCAAGGCATTGTTCCACATGCCTACTCATCTCCTCCTCGGATCCTGACAGAGGTCGGTTGCAGAGGGGACATACCTGCCCTTCGTCTTGCTTCCTCCGTTTCATTTTTCCAATCCGAGCTGCATGGACAAAGCAAGGAAAGAAAAAAGAAAAAGACAGACATGTCAGGTTTGTAGATCCATCCATTCCTTACATAGAAACTTGCTCTGACCACAGAAAGCTACTGCAGTGCCCAAAAAGCCTTGGACAAATTATGTAAGACAGCCACTTTCTGGAGTGTCTCCTGCACGCCCTAAATGATTCCTTCCCAAACTGTCACAAACAGATCTTAGTAGCAGGTAGCATTTAAAGAAAGATCCTTGCCGTGAAAAACACAGCACCACCCTAGATAGCTTCTGTCTCTCCCTGTTATTTTTATTTCACTATTCTAATGTATAGAGAAACTGCCTTCTTGAGGGCATGTTCTGAGAAACAAACATGTTAGGAATCACACTGATTAGAAAAAGCAGCCAAGGTAGCCTGTTGCTTAATATGATCTCTGGTTAATTTGAGCCATCGTTTAATGTGATCAAAACATCTGGAACCAAATCATTTGCATTAAATAGAACTTCTGTCCTTTATTATGATGGCTTTAGGCAGGTATTACTGAATAACTCAATCACTGGCTGCAGGAAAGTTCCCATTTAATTAATATGGAAGGTCAAAATTCTGAATGAGAGACAAGGAAAAGCCCAAGGAAAGCCCGTGTGATAATGAGAGATGACACCACCAAAAAGCTGCAGAAATCGTTCCTGACATGGTGAGTGCTGCGGTGTGCTCTGAAAGCCTTTGTCCATGAAACCTGTGAGATAACAGCTCTCTGCAGCCAGAGACAACGAGAAAGGTGCTGGAATGCCAGGACCACATCAGGGTACAGAAAAGTTTGTGTCAACTGTCCCCTATAGCACATCAGATTTGTGCATTCACAACATCGTGTGACTTATGAAGCTGAACACATCACCACAGCCTTGAAACAGGGCTTCCTTGGCTTTGCTGGACATAGGAATCTCTAGGTTTGGATGTACTTTCCCAACACTCAGGAATATTCACCTTCCCCTACTCTGAAGCTCTAGTATTAAGAAGGCTTCGTACTATCTGTAGCACTGCTTTTCGTCACTGAAAGCAAGCAGATTTGCAAAAAAAAATTCCTCCAAAACAAACCTGTGTTCCTGGCATAAAAAGGATTCCGCAAGCACAACTCTCCTACAATAACAGACAACTCCAACCAGAGCAGGAGTGTTTTAGATACCCAGTTCATTGAACAACAGCAGCTCTCTTGAGTAAATGCACTCTGCTTTCATCTGGTGTTGGAGTTTCACAGTCCATACTTCAGTATTCCTAGTAGGATGTTTTGGTAGTTTCCCTTCTACTCTGTCTGCTTAAGCCAGTTATTTTACCTGCAGTGTCAGCTTTTACTCCATAAGTAAACTGCATGACTTCCAGTCAGTACAAAAGCAAACAACAATCACCAAGTGTTATTTCAGATTTCAGAGCGCCCAAATGAATTATACCCCACTTCTAATTAAAACAGTGACCCCTAAAGTCTTAAGTTTTTATCTCCCCATTTGGAAGCCCCCAAACCACCTCTTCCAAGCTGGCACAGCCCTACTACCAGGTATAGTGTTTAACCATACTCTGTCTGGTTTGTACTTCAATGCATGAGAGCTATCTGAAGTTCTGGGTCAGGGAGTGCCTACATCCCCTAGCAGGGCTCCTTCCTCTGTGTTTCAGATGCTCCTCTGCCTTACTAGCTCTGCAGAACAGGCACTGAATAGGAGAGCAGGCTGGAAACTGACTCCAGTAAACACCTACCTGACCAGAAAAAAAATAAAATACAGGAAGACAGAAAGCAAGCCTTCTCTATCCTAGTGACAAACACCTGTCCCTCAGCTCACCTTGTTTTTGAACAGGGAAATGGAGGGAAGGAACATTAAAATATTCTGGTAGGGCTCAGCAGGTGGCTCCTTGGCGAAACAGCCCTCGTAGTTTCAGTGTCACAAGTGAAAAAGCCACTGGATGGAAGAGGTGTTGAAACCAAATCCCCTGCCATTTTCATTCTGTGGTCATTAATAGTGCCCACAGAGGCCCAGTGTGCTCCTGGCTGACAGCAGAAAACCAAAGGGACTGCTGCAGTCTCGAAAGCCCATCCCAAGCCACATTTTCCATACCCGACACGCAGCCCTGCCATCACTTCCAATCAGCATGGCAGGGACAGAGCGGCCCCAAAGGCAGGGGGTGATTGTGGTGCTGTCCCGAAGGGGAACCGCTCAAAAGAACACACAAGTGAGACCACAGGATTCTTAATTAGTGTTGATAGATGCGATCATTTCTAATTAGCTCACTAATCCCTCTCCCCCACACTCCTGTCGCAGGAGCTTGGGAGAAGAAAGGAGAAAAAAAAACAACAACGTGATTCCCTCTTGTAATTCAGCAAGATAAAAACACAGGCAGAAGCAGTCTGAGCTTCCAAATCTGTGATGCCTTCCCACAGGAGGGGAGAGAGGGTGCCAGACCACCCTCCGCAGGTGGAAGGGACCGAGTGTCTTTCTCACAGCTCTTCCCATCTAGGCTTAAGAATTATTAATGCTTAAGGATTAGGTTATGCTCTGGCTCAGAAAAATTTCCTGGAAGGAAAGCTAATGGGTTTTAGTTTTCACTGCCACGCTTCCCAGTAAACAGAAATCCACCCTCAGGATGGGGCTGTCTAATTACATCCAGAGTGCTCTTCCAGTGCATCCAGCAGTGGACACTAGACAAACCTCTCCTGCAGCATCCAAGGAGATGATTAAGTTACTCGCAATATCTCTTATGATTCCCTCCACCAGTTTGAGTGGTCCCCCGAGTCCCATGCAGACATCATTAGCAGCTCCTGCAATGGCAGGCCAATCAAATTAAATGGAAACATTTTGGTCTCCTTTCCAGTGAAAATCACCTAGCTTTGTCCCTCCCCCACCCATCACCAGCTACCGGAGCACTTGGTGTGCTGGTGGTGAATTGAGTGCAGCAACAAACCATGGGTGACGACCTCCACACAGAGAGGCAGGCTGAGTATCAGCACCCACTCAGGGTGGGTTTCTCTGCCTTCCTCAGCAGCTGCAAAGGGATTTTCGTAAGGACTCATTCTGCTCTACTGAGAATGCCAACTTTGCAAATACCCCTAAACGTGAATCAGAGATATTCAGGCAGAGAGGTAGCACCTGCTCTCCATGAATCTACTACAAGAGTCTTGAGGAGTGTTTACACTTTGTTGGACTCATCACAAAAGGCTTCTGTGGCTGATCGACTTACCCAAGAGCATCTGATCCAAGGGAAAAAAGACAGCTATGACAGAGTACAAAAAACCACCTCAAGAACAAGCTAAAGCAGGAAAACAGATGGTCAAGAATAAATCTGTTTCAGACCTTGTGTATAATTTGCTGCTCATCTGCCTGAGAGAGAACATTAACGGCCAAATTCACAGAAGGGTCTCAACGACACAGATAATTTTCAGCAATCTTCCATCTGACGCTGTTCTCCAAGGGTGGCACAGACCTGACCTACTGAATCCATGCTCTGGTACACTAATCATTACTTTGTGCCTCTAAGTAGACCTGCAGCATTAAACTCCTTCAGCATCAATTTACAGAGTGGCTTCGAGTTTTGACTTTAGCAACATGGGAAAAAGTCAAATGAACAAAATGCCTTCTTTAACATATAGGTACATCAGGAATCAGCACCTCATACGCCCAAGTTCACAAGGACACGACCCCATGAAGTGAGTTTAGCACAGATGAAAGGTACTGGATTAACTCACAGGCTGGCAGGAAACTTCAGATACAAACACTCGACCAAGGGTCTTACAGACAACGTTAATCTGCTGCTCCAGAGCTTACAAATGCATTTACCTTATGTACAATTCAAGGCAAGTTAAAGGTTTGACTTACAGAATCAGAATTTTGGACCAAGTATATGTGAACCACATAAGGTCTTATTTACACTGCATCCAGGCTCACAGAAGACATCCCTTTCTCTACCTTCCCTTTTCTTAGCTCCTGTTCTGTCTCAAGTGACCACAGTGGGATGAAACATGTCCAGAAAATCTAAGAGGCTACTCAGGTACAAAGAGCCGGGACAGCTGAGATCTGAGTCAAGGACTACGTGGGAGAACAGCAAACACTGCAGGTCCCTCTTTACAGGGGGAGTTTCCAAAAGTGATCCTGAAGCTCAGGTGGTAAGAAACTTCACAGAGACAGCAAGACAAACAGGTAACAGCAAAACTGAGAAGAACCTTTAAAATATAATAGAAACAAGTGAAATAGTAGGCTTTTGTTTAACATAAGTTCGCATTTTCTATATGCTCTGTGTCAATAAGAACATGAAGCAGAAAGCCAGATGTCTTGGACATGTCCCACACATTTTTTGTCCATGCAAACCAAGAAGGATAAGGAAATAATTCTCACAGAACAAGCTACAAAATTGTGTGATTGATAAGAAGCTTGTTAAAACACAAGATGTACATAAATAAGCTTTTTTTTCCCCAAAGCACTCAAGCATTCTCCATCTGGAATGATACTGGTTAACTAACTATTTAACAACAACATGGTGAAGGTTATGAATACAAGTTATTTTGGTACAAATGTGGAGGAGCAAATGAGAAAGCAGGCAGAATTCAGTGGTCATAAGCACTGAAAGCAGCTGAATACGCTATCCAGCCACCCAGCGGGATGCTCATCTACCTGCTCAGGACTGAGCCAGGTATCACTACGGGCATATCCTGGGAATAGGAATAATCAAGATTCATAAAAAGATAAGGTGAGGAGGAACCAACTCCAATACATCTTGACCAAAGCACTTCAGCTAGTATTTCTGCATCCAGCTTCCTAGCTTCTGCACCTAGTCCTGCTAAGGTACACAAGAGAATAATCACAGTTGTAAGCGTATTATTTAATCAAATGCCCTCATCTGGATTATGACTTTTATTTTTGTTTGCTGTACCCCTAAAAAGAGTAGAAGGTTTAGCAAGAGCAATGCAAATGCTGTGCAGAAGTAGCTGCCTCCCTTCAGCTGACAAGCCCCTTCAGTTCACAAAAACAACCCTAAGCAGGTCCCAGACTGCAGCGCATATTGACTATGCTGCAGTCCTGCTTCAGGCTAAAGTCAAAAGCAGAAAGCACTGCTGAGCTGGTTCAGCAGAGCACGCTGTCATCAAGAGCTTTCATTCATCCTGGAGGACTCCACAACGCCAAGAACCTCACAAGCCTGGTTCAGACTTTTTTTGTTAAATAAAATTATTGGCCAGAAAAAAAGGCAGAAGGTGTGAGCTTAGACTGAACTATCCAAAAATGATAAAGAAACAGTTTGACATCACTGACTCCAGAGACCTTTGTCACACAAAACAAGTCATTGCAGAGTAACACCTGAGTGTGTTTCAGTCATCTGAAGTCTGTGTCAGGAAAGGGGACTGCCTGCAAACAGGCAGCTCACTGTGCTCATCTAGCAGTGCAGATGTGAGCACACATGCCAACAATTATGTGATATTGATACAAGGCAACTCATCTCTTTGTTGTATGACTTGACAGACCTTCAAGAGCTTCTGGCCCTCAGGGTGCGTATTTGAAACTCCCCAAGCCACCTCTGAATTCAGTTCAGTACTTCTTATCAAAGACATTGGGTCAGTAACTTAATAAAACTTCAACTCGTTTAAGATTATACAAGTAGTAGTACGTCAAATGTAAGCAAACTATTCCAGTACTGGTACAATCTAAAACTTTTTGTTATTTGGTTAAAGGTTGTTTTTTGTTTTTTGTTTTAAGTTTTTTTAAAACTAAGCTGCATCAGCATGACACCACCCACTCTGTCCTACACAACCACAGCAGGAAGCTCAATATTAACGTGTCTCCTGGCAGCTTAAGCACCTGAATGGCACCTGAGTGCTGCAATTTGGGTTGGCTACAGGCCATACAAAATACACAGGTCATATACAGGCCACAGAAAATCAGATGAGTGATTATTGTGACTTTGTACACGGTAAGTTCCAATTCCTCCGAATCTGGGAGAAGCGTTTCAGCTTCAGCCAAAATAAAGTTTTTCTAAATACTTCTAAATACTAAAGCACTTTTCACTAGATGCCCTCGTCTACTTGCTGCTATCGACACCCAGAAACTCGAGCATAAAAGTAACGCACCGGCTGTGACCGAGAGCACAAGAACCCAAAACCACACAAGGTGACGTCAGATACAGCAACGCTCACACCGCAGCTTGAAAGTTTCCTCAAGACCCGGGCAGCGCCACGGGAGCCCGAGCGCACAGGGGCGCCGCGGGCTCGTCGGCGGGACCCCAGCAGCGGACAGCGGGGCCGGGCCGCTCCGGGAGGATGGAGGAGGGCCCGCACTCACCGTTCAGCCGGGTCTGCCGGTTCGCTCGCACCCGCAGGAAGGTCTGCAGAGGGGAGACAAGAGCGGACACGTGTCAGCGCCCCCGGCCCGCGGCCGCCGGATGTAAACACCCGCCCCCACCTCGTAAACAAGGCCCGGTCCCCCCCGCCCCGCACATCGTCGGGCCGACGCACCGGCCCCGGGCCCGCCCCCCCCGGCCCAACTCCAGCACCCACCTCTTCCCGGCCCCCGCCGCCGGGCCCCCTCCTGCCGCTCTGCATAGCCGCGGGCGGCCGGCGGGGCGACGAGGCGGCGGCCCCGGGGCGGCTCCTCTCGCGCGGCCCGGGATGCGGGCGGATACGGCGCGGCCCGGCAGGCGCCGCCGATCAGCCCCCAGCGGCCGCCGCCATGTTGGCCCCGGTCATGTGACCCGCCGCCGAGCGGGTGAAAGTTCACCAGGAAAGCGGCGGGGAGAGGAGAGGAAGTTCCCATGGCAACCGACAGGCGGCAGCAAGGTTCGGCGAGCCCCGGCCAATCAGAGCTCAGCGGCCGTTGGAAGCTAGGGAGGTTTGGCCAATTAGAGATCGGGGACAAGTGGGGCTCCGGCGTGCGTGGCCAATCAGAGATCGGGTGCAAGTAGAACCCAAGGGCAGATGGCCAATCAGAACCCAGGGGCAATTGGCACCCTGTGCTACGTGGCCAATAGGAGCCCAGGAGCAACTGGACTCAAGGGGTCCTTACCCAATGGGGCGCTTACTTACAAAATCAAAGCTGCTGATTGTTGCTTCTACTCTTTTAATTAATTAAGCTGTCTTTCAGGAGGCACTCTCACCACCGAGGCTTTGGTAGAGGAAGGCACTGAGCAAGCCAGCATTCCTGCAGCGCTCCTACTCACAGATCTCCTTCTTCCCTAAATGTCCCCGTGGTAAATAAGCATGAGGACTAAGAAAACCAAGCCATGGGGATTCTGAAAATGTATACTCCAATTATTCCCGTCTTAGCATGCCACTAATACAATGAATATTTGCTATTATTAAATCCCCACAAGGGGCATTCGTCATACTAGCACACCTCTGCTTATGGAAAGCTAAATTTTGCAGCTTTAAAGTCACTACGAGAGTCTTCTGCTCTGCTTCCTGAACGTTTCGCTTGGTACGCCAGGAAGAATGAATTCTCATTCATGTTGTGGCTTTATTAAGGATAGGCTGAGGCTTTACACAATCCTGGCACCCACTCTGAGGTCCCTTTACATTGCCTGAGGAACATAAAGCAGCCAGCATAGGCATAAATGAAAATCAGGCCCCAGAGGTCTTTTCTCCCTGCAGTGCAGACTTACAGCTCCCATTACACATTTGCATTAAGGGCTGCAACCCTCCATAAAATATACTCACAAACTTAAAACACATTAGAGACTCACTAGACTCAGCACATAGAGGGGGCTTTTGCTGAGCATATTTGTCCTCAAGTATGACATAATAAAAATTTATAGGAACAGAGGACTGCAAGGGACTGCCAAGTTCACAGAGACTGAAATCTGGAGAAATGGGGTGGGAAGGGGTGCTCCTGAGCAAAGGGGGACATTGCAAAAGGCTTTTCCACACCCTCTTGGAAAGAACATTATTTATTCATTAGCCTTAAAAAGCAGGCGGGGAAGAGAGCAGGAATAGCTGAATTAGGCATTCCTGTATCTTCTGTGGGGTTTGCTGCTCTTGCTTTGTACCAGGTCTCATATGAGGGTGAAGCGACTGTGATATGACACAACATTAGAACTGAAGGGTACCTTAGAGTACGTAGCAAACAATGGAGGATCTGTCTTTATTTGGTAATATAACCAATAAATAGGTCAGAGGACAGAATAATGGGCAATAAGCGCACATTTTTTGCTGCTATTAATAGGACCTATCTTCTAGAGCACATGCTTTAGTTGGGGCTGCTGGGCTGGGCCCACAGAATGGTCACCAGCTCTCTTTCTGCGGATCCTAATGCAGACTGGGCAGCTGTCGAGTGGCTGATGTAGAACGGCTTGACCTTGGGCACAGGACATCGCTGTGAGGGACACTGGGCCATGAGTGTAGGACAGGATATAGGGGTAGAATGGCACACAGGGTTGTGGATTTATGCCTGACACAAATACAGCCATAGCACACCCAGCCTCTCCCCACAGTAGCTGAAGGCACGCTCGGTGCTGTGCTAAAGACTACCATTATTTTTTCTGTTGCCTTTCAGAGCTTTGTTGAAGCCAGTGGCTGAGCACAGGCTTGCAGCCAAGCAATCTGGATGTGTCTTGAACAGAAGTCGTGTGCCAGCCTGCCCCCAAACCACAAACAGATCCCCAGCAAGCTGAGCTGCACTCTGGCTGCTGCCTCCTTCTTCCTTTCTTGCTCTGTCTCCCCTGAGCTTTTACTCAGTGTGTCACAGCAGGTCTAAACCTGCTACTTCTCTGGGTAGAGAATGTTTTTGTTGTTTGTTTGTTTGTTTATAACCTGCAGGATTATAAAACATGGTGGCATGGCTCTGCCAAAATTTAAGTGGGAATCACGAGTCCGTTTGCTGGGCAGCAGTACACCGGTGAAATGGAGAGCTCTGGCCTGCTGCAGGCTGACATCATTCACTGCTTTCCAAAAAAATCACTTCTCTGAAAGTTTCACAGAGGCACGGGGTAAGTAATGACAAACACAGCCATGGCAACGGCAGAGATGATGAACGTAACGCAACAGAAACCTCTATGAAGATTTAAAGCTGTGATTGAAAGCCAGCACTGGGAGGACTCTGCAGACAAAAGCACACCTGCATGGCCACGTGAGGGACAAGGTGCTCTATAGGCATGCGGAGCTGATGGAGAGCTGCTGGGGCGAGCTGGCTCCCATGTACAGCGGAGAGCAAGGACGGTGCCTGCCTACTTACCTGGTATCTGTCTGAGTGATGGATGTCATCCGAGGAGTGGGGTGATGCTGTTGGAGAATCTCCTTCCCGCTTGATTGAAGCCGACAACAAAATTGACTGCGAGAGAAAGGAGAAATTCATGCTGTGAGCATCGTCCAATGCTCTGCCCCTGACTAAGCTGCCCTCAAGGGCGTGGAGAGCAATGTGAGGCTGGCCTTGTGCTTCGCGTGCTGTGCATCGCCTGCCCTGCCTGGGGGTGGGCTGCGGGGCTGTGGCCTGCTACAGCCAGTGCAATGACATTAGGCAACAAAAGGACAACTGTCCTTCAGACAGTGATGAGTGATCCCATTGGAAGAGGCCAGTGGGTCTGCTGGCTGAGCAACAGGGTCGAGCTGATGCTATTTGCAACATGCACTGCTGGTTTTAGAAGCACAGCCCAAAGGGGACAGCTGGCTGAGCCTGGACGTGCAATTTAAAGTGATTCAGAGGATGAGAACTGCCTTAAATTTGCTTTCTTTCCTATCAACCATCCCCTGCCCCATATGACAGATGAGCTACAAGAATGCATCTCTGGACCACAGAGGTTGCCCAGCACATGTGGGTAATGAAATAGCCACACCAGTGAGTGCTGCTCAACGTGTGCCCCTCCTGTGCTGGAGAGCATCTTGCATGTGCAGTGTCAGCACTGCACAGCTATGCACTGCCCTGCAGATGCCATGGGGGATCCAGCAGAGTCCCCCGCTTAAAAAAACCACCCCAGAAACCCGCACAAACCATATGGCAATGCAGCATTGTGCTGGCATGGAGCAGTGCCAGTGTGTGCTCATCTGCCTCTGCAAGTTGCACTAAATCTCTCAGCAGCTTTGCATTAAAGCTCTCAGCACCTCGGCTGCACAGCCACCCTTCATTCTGTAACGATGCTATTTATTTTAATAAGTAGCACAGGGAAAAAAAAAAAAAAAAAAAGGCCTTTTAGAAGGTTAAAAAGATCAGTGATATTTGAGACCTAAGAAATCACTGATAAACTTCGAGTCAACAGTAGCTAAGTCCAAATTCTACATGCAGTGAACCTGAGAGGAGAAATTGCTGCAGGAGTTTGACATCATTTAAAAAAATGTATGCTGAGTTGTGAGTCAAGTTTATTATTGGAAGAATTGGAGGGGGAAATCCAATTTAAAATTCTAATTTGAAATCTAAATTAACTAAACTAGGTTAAATGTAGCACAATACGTTGTAAAAGATATACACTGTAAGCTCAGCTCTCCAGATGTTTGTTTCCAGGAATCAGCTGGCAAGATCCAACAATAAATGACTGCTCGGAGATGTGTATGTTTGCGAAGGGAAGTGTAGATATCATCTGAATTGGACAGGTCAAGTGTGGTGACAACATTATTAAAAAGCATAATACCTTGGAGAAAGGCAAGCTTTCCAGCAACATTTGCCTCTGGGCTGAAATGAAACATGAAAAAATGTGCATTTTTTTTGAAAGATACAAGCAAGTGGAAGGATGACTCAGCATACAAATCCATTTGGTCAGCAGGAGGCAATCTCTGGGCTCCGACAGCCCTCCTGGAGAGGAGAGCAGGGCAGTGTGGGCATTGAGTAGGGCTCCAGAACAACGTCCCAGTTGTGGCAGTGTTGCTGCCCTTTCCCCACTAATAAACCAAACACCCGGAGCTGGGAGAGTTAAATACATTTTGTCTTCCAATGTATTCTAGAGAAGGGGGAAAACCACCCATCTCCCCATTCTTTGGCAACAGACAGACAGATCCTCCCCACCTCCCGCTCCCCCCTCAGCCTCTTGGTAGCTCTAATCCAATATTATTATGTGAAAAATGGTTGGGCTAGCTATGGAGACAGTAAATTAAACGTTATGTATTAGTTTTTAGCGTGTGGTCCTGGGAAGAACGCCGGCCCCATTTATTCCACAAACCTCCTGAGCACCATGGCGATGACCTCTGGAAAAACGCAGGGCTAAACTAATCCCAAAGATGTCAATCTTGGGGCCTCTTCTACATACACTTGCAGTTTAGATTAATAAACTGTCTATTTTTAAATTGTGTGCAAGCACTTCAATTCTAAATACCTCGCCGGCATGTTAAACACGGCGTTAGCGATGCCAAGTCACACTTCCCCTTTGCTGTTAGGAAGCTTGACTTCATTTGTTTTCCTTGTTTCCTGGAGATGTGGCACACTCTGCCTTTTGGCCCATGCTGGTGGGACAGCGTGGGGCAGGGGAGAGGCAGTCCTAAGGGCTGTGGCATTGGGAAAGGTGCTGGAGGAAAGGGTGACTTCATAGAACCACAGAATTGTTCAAGTTGGAAGGGACCTTAACGGGCATCTAGTCCACTAATACAGTTGGCCAGCTTCTCTGCCCTCCTGATTTTGGCCTCTTTCCCCCCAGACTGTTGCACTGGGGCTGTTTCCCAGTGGCTGTGGCCAAGCTGGTACCACTGAGCAGAGTAGAGGCAGTGATAGAGCCCTGCTCCATCTCACTACCACCATCTGGGAAGACAGCTGTAGAGGTGAAGGCAGCTTTGCATATTTCCTCCAGCCCTCTTCCAACTTTTCACCCCAAAACTGGGGCTGCTTGCTGCCTTAGGTGCCAGTGTAGGATTGGAGCTACTGGGAGAGAGCATCCTCATCTCCTGCTGCCCCTTCCCTGGCAAACCACAGCTCCCCACATTGAGGGCACATGTGTGAGCGGCTGTGCAGCCTCATATTTCTCCCTCCCCTTTAAATCATCTCTCCATTGGGTAAAGGCACTCTCTGCGGAGGTTATAAACCCTGAGAGGATCAGCCTGAGCATTACACCTGGGGCAAGCTAAATAAAAAAAGGTCACCGGCGCTTTTTAAACATGGACAAAAAAGCAGTAAAATGTGTTTGGAAAAAAAAATCTGGCATTAAATCATGACTTTTTGCCTGGCTCGCCTCATTAAAAGTGGCCTTTTGGAAGGTAAAATTATCATTGTAAGTGATAAGATCTTTAAGAAAATAATTCACGGCTTCTTCACCCTTTAATATGATAGCCGCCACCGGCTAATTTTTTTCTTAATGGCAACGAGGCCATCAATCTTGTCCAAGCCATGCGCTCGCTCCTTCCTGCGGCCCCTCCTGCTGTGCCTCTCCCCGTTTGGTGCTGGGCAGGTTTGGCACCAACCAAAGGTGCACGGCATCACCTCCATCACGCAGGAAGGGATGGAAGCTGCACCCAGCCCAGCTGACATCCCGCTCCCTTTCAAGTCTGGTCATTCAAGGGTATTAAAGTGCCCTGGGCTCCGGCTTTCTGACAGCCCTGGAAAAACACGGGGAGTCTATTTTTCTTAAACAATCCATCACCGCTGCTGTCAGCAGAACAAATACCCTAACCCTGCTTTTTATGTATCTATAACCTTTTTTTTTTTTATTTTTATTTTTATTTTTTTTTTATTTTGGCACGAAGTGTTCCCTGCTTGATGCATTCAGCTTTAACTCTGCTGCCTAAATAGGTACTTATCACTTAACATGGAGGTGATGGCTTGACATGTTTTCTGTCTCCTGCCCTCCCCTCCACGGTAGGGAAGCCGTCAAAGTGTTGCTAATAGCTGTTATCACTTGGGAACTGTAACCCGAAAGCAATGAGTGATACCAGACCTGGCTGCGATTTTCCCCCTTCACTCTGCTCACCATTTGTTATGCTGCTGCTGGAGGATCCCTGACAAAAAGATGCTACTATTAAAGCTGACTTTCCTAGAAGCTTTTGGAGGGTCCACGTTTGCTGCCAGGCAAGCGAAAGGCGAAATTATGTGGTGGCTTTTATCTGGGTGGGATGGAACTGGAGATAGAAAGCTTCAACATGGGAAGGATGTGAATAGTGAGCAGAAATAACAGTGTTAGCAGGGAGCTGCTGATTTATTTCAGTGATGTGACTGCACAGGATAGGGGACCCCTTCACACTGAGCCACCAGTGGGTACAGACAGGATGGAGGGGACAGAGCTGTGGTCTGGAGCTGGGACACAATCCCTGGACCAAGTCCGTGTGTGCTTCTCCTGCCCAGTGCAGTGTCTCCAGCACAGATGTTCAGCCCAAGCAAAGCAAGGAGCTTTGTTCAGCGTTGATTTGTGTTATGGCACATAACCTCTTGGAGGTTTGTGTTGGAGTGGCTCTGGTATTTGTCACCCTGAGCTGGCAGCCGGCATGCAACCAAGGTAATTTCCCCTTCTTCGCAGATCTGCAGGCTGTTCCCATGTCCCCACCTTGGCTGCAGACTTGCCACAGCATTCAGATTTGGCTTTTTAATCCTTCCTCGTAAATCGGTGTTGCATGGGGAGGAGCGTGACGTTCCCGAGCCCCTACAGCGAGCTCATGACACGAGAGAAGGAGTCAAAGCCCTGGGGCCCCAACACTGGCCCCTGCCCCTACCACCAGACATGATATGGAGAAGTTAAATGATCGTGCTAGAAATTTCATCTCCAGCCAGGCAGCTGGCAAGGGCTTAGCACAGCCGTTCCGTCAGGGTTTCAGGCTCCAAATCTTGCTTGTTTCAAAGCTCTTTCTCCTTGGAGGGCTTTAGTGGTCAAATTTCCCTCTAGGCGCTGTAATTCTTTCTCAAACTGCTCAGCCAAGCTGTAAAACTGCGGGGTGGGTGGGGGATCGCAGCGGAGGTCCAGGAGCACCCGGAGTGTTTGCTGGTGGTGGGAGCTGGCACGTGAGCTGGGCTTTGGTGGGAAAGACAATCTGAAGTCATGTACGGCCAAGAGGAAGTCACTGAAATTTAGGGGGAGAGATCTCACCTCTCTGGGCAGAGAATGTCCCACCGAGATGATGGAACAGGTTAGCCAGAGTGGTAATGGGTGCCCCATCCCTGGAGACATCCAAAGTCAGGCTGGACAAGACTCTGAACACCTGATAGAGCTGTAGGTGTCCCTGTTCATTGCAGAGGAGTTGGACTAGATGGCCTTTAAGGGTTCCTTCCAACAATTCTATGATTCTATACCCATGAAAGGAGATTCATAGCCAGACAGTGGCAAAAAGCATTCTCAGGTAACTGAGAGCACATGGGGGTGCAAGACTCAGCATTACCTCTCAAGGACAAGCAGAACAGTCAGCCTTTGGGGAAGTCCTGCACAGACAGTCTGGGCTCTGAGAGGGCTGGGGCATGGCTGACTGGGACACATCTCCAGGACGTGCCCTCCTGAGTGGCTCTGCTGTTGGACTTCTCCATGAGGACTCAGAATGATGTGAAAGGTTACTGACCAACGTCCAGCTCGTGTTGGGGAATGGGATTTCTTTTCCCATCCAGCCTGATGTCTCAGGCTTGTCATCAGAGATGAGTGCCACAGGGAAGCCAGGGCTCTCCTCTAATTCCTATGCATGGGGAACACCTCTCCTACAGCAAAGGAGGTGGGTTTTTAGCACTTTCTTTGCACCTCTGCCTTCTGCAAAGCTCAGATACACATGTGGGAGCTATCTGGGCTCTCAACAACATGAGGATGAAGGCACCACTTTGGAGCTACCCAGTTTGCTGCTGCATGGGCAGACACATTGTCTGCAGTTCCCATCTCGCAACCCTTGTTTGGCCGTCAGTGCCTCAGTCAGCCCTGATAATAGAAGAACTTGATACAATAATCCTGCGTTCATCGCATCCCATGTTGAGTGATTGGATTTTCTTTGACATATTGCCATGAAAATTGACCCAGCACAGTGAGTGACAGCTCTTGAGGGGCAGGAGAGCAGGAAGCGAGGGATGTGCACTTACTGCTACCAGCAGAGAGAGATGTTTGCTGGGGTAACTATGGGGAAGGAATGGGCTTTTTCAGAGGGAATTTGCATCCCAGTGGCTTGGTGGGCACAAGGGAAGAAGCAGCCTTGGCTCGCACCTCGACCTCTGAGCCCTGTGTGGTGACAAAGAGGACTTTAACACCAAGCTTGCCCGGTGGTCAGCGCATCACTTGTCCGTGCCACACAGGACCTGTCTCCCAGCAAAAACCACCTAGAAATAATGAATCCTCCTGGGCTGGGAGGCTTTCAAGCTCTCTGAGAAGGGAATGAAAGATTTCCTGATTTCACTGTCTCCCTCCCTGCTCTCGTGGCTTCTTGAAGTTAATGTTCTTATGCCCAGACGTGACGGGCAAAGGGAAAAGATCCATGTGGTGACAGGGGACGATTGATCTCCTTTACATAGAACGACTCTCCAGTCCCAGTTTAATCCCCTCACTCAAGGCAAATGGGATTCTTTGTCAATGGAAACTTCAAAAGCCCGGCCCTGCCGAGAGATGGACCTTCTGCTTTATCTGCTGGCTGCCACTCATGTGGTGCATATCCCTCCAAACAGCTCATCTGTCTTCCCTCCCGTCCCTCTCCCTCACAGGCGTTATTTTGCAGGTGCCTCTCAGCTCCTTCAGGATGCTCAAAGACAGCCACACTCCCTGTGGATCTTTATTTTCCCTTTGGGTTTGAGTTTGCCTGGGAGGTATCCCAGGAGCATGCTTGCTCCCAGCCCCTGGCCCAGGGGGTTGCAGGGTGTTTATGTGCTTGGCAATGCACTGGCCCCCATGTTGCATTCCAGCTGCTCCAAAAGATACCCAAAGCATCCAGAAAAAAATAGGCAAGCAGGGCCCAGAGCTCCTTGTCAGCCACTTGCCTGCACAAGCACTGATCCTTCCTGCTGCAGCATCATCTTAAGGGCAGCTAATTAACAGATGATGCCCTTTGCAGTGATGCTACGATTCATTTTGCTCCGGGCAAGCAGGTCTTGTTGAGCCAAGGGGATGGGAGGAGGGTACTGGGAGGGGAATCCATCTGAGAATGGGTCTTCTAGTGATTTGGGTATGTTTTGGCCCCGCTTCCCTCTTCCAGAGCTGGCATATGGCTCTGGCCCCTTAGCTCCCGTGCATGATTTCACAGTCTGAGCTCAGTATGCGTGTGATCAGCTCTCATTAGCTGTCATTAGACACAATCTGGAATCCTGGAGCCTTCTGGGTCCTTCAACTCCAGCGTCCCTCAGCTGCACAGGATGTGGTGGGGAACAGGAACAGCATCCCCTGTGCTAGCCTGGCTCCTGGGATGGTATCACCCCCAGGGAACATAGAGTGGAGTGGGATGGGAAGATGATGGGAAATAAGGAGCATCACTCCAGCGAAAAACATTTCAAGAGGTACTCACTTACCTTGGGGGTGCCTGCTGCCATAGCATCCTTCAGGATGGAGTTCTTACTGCCAAGAGAGAAGAGAATGGGGTCAGAGCCATGAAAGCACTGCAGTGGCCGGCGTGAGGAGCTCTTGGAAGGGATCTCCAACAGCAAAGAGCTCTTCCACCCTGGGGAAAAATGGGGAGTGAGCCTGTGGGGCAATGGGATGGCAGCCATAGAGAAGGTGGTGAGCACAGCATGGGGCTGGGCACAATAAAACAGGAGGACGGGAAGCAGAGGGGGAATAAATCAGCGTAAAGAGCAAGGGAACGAAGATCCCCGCTGCTGCCGCAGGCTGGAGTGATTTGTGAAGCCAGTCTGCTCCCCGTTTAGCAGGGAAGGAGGTCCCCGAGCAGCGCTCCTCCTTGCCTGCCCTCGCCAGCGGGAGATGCTGCAGATTTAATAACACCTTCCCCCCTCCAGACAGGTTAAACTTGAAACAATTACATATCAAAGCCGACATGGCGGGGAGGCCCGCGCTGTAATTTTTTGGTTATTAAAGTAATCTCTCTCATGTAAATTCTCCCGCTAACATGCTGCAAACAGCATTAGGAAATAAATGATTTCCCCGTGATTCGATTTGTCAATGCAAAGCACCTGCAGCAGGCAAAAGGAGCTTGAAATATGCTGCCAGCCCCAGCGCCGGTGCTCACGGCGCAGGCTGGATGCCCTGAGCCTGGGGAGGTGATGGATGGATGGGTGGGCGGGGGGGGGGGGGCTGGGAAGGGGAGGGATGGAATTGTGTTTAATAACAAAATTTGTATGCAAGCCCGCATCCCAGGCTAAGGATGAGTGATCGGCAGCCAGAAAGTATTAAAAAGCCTCGCTAAACAGATGCTGACAATAGAACAAGACATATCAAATCAGATCTACTTCAGGAGCATTAATACACGCACGTGCCCCCCCCCTCTCCGTGCACGCGCCGTGCCGCACACACACGCTCCTTTCTTCTCAATCACAGCAATATGGGAGACATCAATAAATTTTTATGAGACTTTTAGAAGATCAACATGGTACTAGATGTGACAAAAAAGCAATGTGCCTGTCATGTTCGCTTTGTCGGGGACACTTTAGCCCCAGATGCCGAGCTGCAGTGGCAGCGGGGAGAAATTGAATTTGGCTGGCTTTAATCTGCCTTGATTTGGCAGATGGCTGGGTGTTATGAAATGAGAAGGGATGGAGGAAGGTGTTTTCTCCCGGGGCTACGGTCCCCTCCTCTCCCAGTGCCACCGCCCCACAATGAGGTGACACCCACGGTGATCTCTCCCCACTCCAAATGGCAGAGCACTGCTCCAGGCTCTGAGGTCGGTGAGGTGCTGCTTTTCCATGAGTATGCCCGGAGTGTGTTGCTCAGTATGAACAAGTGCTGCGTGTTTTGAGGACATCACAACCATCTTCTGATGTGGCTGCTGCCTATGGCATGCTGCTGATCCCATCGCACCTCTTGGCCATCTCCGGTCCCACAGCCCTGCCGCCCCCTCCCATCTCTGTTCCCAACACGAGCAACTGGGACTTCTGTTGGGACATAAATGCCATCTTCAGCTCCCTCTTGCCTTCATGCCAGGTAGAACTTGTTCTGCCTTGATGATGGCCAAAATTGAGCTTAAAATCCTCCACCTCCCACGATGTTTTCACTTTCTGAATTGCCCAAAGTGTGAAACAGTGCTTTTTTTTTCTTCTATAAACCAATCATTGGGTTAAAGAAAAAAACAACAACAAAAAACCCCAACAACCCACAGCAACAACTCATTTCCTCCCTTTTCTTGTTAAAGGTGTTTAAAATTATTCCTTTCCAAGGGTGAGAGGAAGAACCTCATTAATTCCTCCCAGCAATGGCTGTAGTGCCAGGGAAGCGGAGCTCCCAGGAAGAGTTTCTTTGGCCAGCCAACGGGCTGCCATTGGGACCAAAGGGGAATGGCTCCATTTGTATTGTTCTTCACTGGGAGGACCAGTGCTGACAACCACTTTTAGATCTGCTCTACAGCAGTTGTGCTGGGAAGGAGCTGCGAGTGGAAGGCCTGTCAGCAAAGAGAAACCTTCCCGTCCATAAACACCGCGGACAAATTAAAAATGGTAAAAGGGAAATCAAGACCTTTAAAGTTCAAACACTTTTCGGTGCCTTTTAAAGTTTTTCGCTCTAGGCTCTCGCAGAGAGCACAATCTTTGGAGACCTCGGGATTCTCTTTAATCACCCAGCCAGGCTGCAGTGGTCTGAAATGATTACACATTTACATAGTAATAACCCCAACACTCCCCACATTATTTCATGGCTAGCATATTTCCACTCAGCGAGTGATCCATGTGTTTTAAATTATAACCTGTACATAGGAAATTAGTTACTAAGTACGATATTCACAGGCTCGTCTGACACTTCTAATTAAGGTGATTTACACAGAATTATCCTACGAAATAAAAAAATGGTGTTTTGCTAGCTAATAAAATATAATTACTACCCACTTTTATAAGTTACAGTTAGTTTTAATCTATTTGGGGAATTGTTTGTCTAGTTCATTACAGCAAAACAACTTCTTTGCCTTTTAGGGACCCTCACCCCCCAAACTACCAAATAAGAAAGGCAACATCCTGGGAAGAGGCAGTACTTCGGGCAGCTGGCTCTGCCCTGATGGCTTTGCATCTCCAGCTGGGAGCCCATGTTCCTGCTCTGTGTTCCTGCACGTGAGGATAAGCTTCTCAGGAAGAGCGGTGATGCGCTGGCACAGCTGCCCAGGGAGGTGGTGGGGTCATTGTCCCTGGAGGTGTTCAAGGAGTGTGGGGATGTGGCACTGAGGGACGTGGTCAGTGGGCATGGGGGGTGGGGTTGGATGGGATAATCTTAGAGGCCTTTTCCAACCTTGGTGATTCTATAATTCTGTGATGCCGTGCATGCAGATGCTTGGTGGCTTTGCAGGGATGCTCGTGCTCATGCCTCACAACGCTGCATAGAGGCCAGCATGCACCTGCTATTTCCCATCCCTGCATCTCATCCCCAAAACACCCTCACCAGCCCCTGGGATGTGACAGCCCCAGCTGGAGCATGGCCAGCTCCCATGTGGCATCCCACAAAGCCAGGAGCACGCTGCGGCCAGCTGATGTATTTCTGTACAAACAATCCAGTGGACACAATTTATTTCTAGCAGCTCGGGCTCCCAGCCTCGGGACGGAGCAGCAGCAGCAGAGCTGTGCAGAGCAGATGCCGGCAGGGAATCAGCAGCAGCCGGGCAGAGAGGGAATTGGATTTTTGTGGACGCCAGTTTAAATAAGTGGAAGTGTCACTTGAAGCCTAAATAAGGAAATGAGGGTTTGATTATATATTTTTTTAAACTACACGAGGCCAAACCCTCACCCAGCCGCGGGTGACAGCTCCCTGGAGCCGCCGCACGTGATCTGTGCTGTCAGGGGGAACAGTGTTTAACCTGCTCCAAATACTGATTTAAACATCCCCTGCATCCAACGGGGAAAGGGGCTGAGTGATGGAAAAAACAGCCAAAGCCCCTGGAGTGCTCTCCCAGTCAATATTTGCGAGCCCCAGTGCCCAGCTGGGAGGTGACACTGCAGCAGGAATGCAACAGGAGCACAAACTGCCCCGAGCAGGGGACCCCAGCGCATGGCACCCCTCTGCCTGCCCTGTCCCTGCTCGTGGGGTTCGGCAGGTTCTGGGTGGTGAAGGGGTGGTATAGAGTGAGGGTTAGATGGAGAAACATTTCACTATTTGAAAAGGAGGTGGCTGGAAAGAGGGAAGTTGGAGGGAAAGGTCATGCGCAAGATTGATCCGGGGGGCTCTTTGCTACCATGGCTGTAATGAGTATTTAATTATTCCCAACTCACATGGCAGTTCAGAATAGGTTCTGCAGAAGGCATGCATCGCTCAAGGGAAAATCACCAGCCAAGGATTTATTTCTCACCTCTGGTTTCTGTGTATAGCCCCCAGTGCTGGGCCCCCTGTCAAGTGCTGCACCCCTCTGCCTCCTGTTCCTCCCCATTCCACAGACCCTGGGGTTGGGGCATGGGCTTTGGGTGCTGCCAGCCTGCAGCACTGCCAGGAGCACTCAGAGTGCCTTACGAGTGCTGCTTGGATGAGGAGATGTCTGGCCCACAAGAATGGAAATGCATTCACACCAGGTCATGGGGCTGCTCTGCATCCGTAAGGGATGTGCTGGGATGGAGAACCCAAAGCTGGACCAGGACAGCCCCTGCCCCTCCTACCTGTGATCAATCTGCCCCAGCAAGGGCAGAGACACAAATCAGAAGGAGGAGAAAGAAGATAAATCCACTACATTAAGAGCACACATTCACTAGTTAAGAAACAGCCTTCTCTCCTCATAAATTCCCTTCTTTCTCCCGTGGTTCTCCATCAGTGACAGTGGCAGGTGTGGACCTAGGATGCTCTGACCCTTTCTGGTGCAGAAAAGATGGGTCTGGGTGGGCACCCTTCCCCCTGTACACACAGGGTGGGGAAGGAAGGACAACCATGGGGTGGGTAGATAGCATGACAAAACTTCATCCAAGCATGTGGGCTTTAGGTGGTGCTTACAGGATATTTGGTGGGTGACAAAATGCCTCACACCAGGGCAGAGCATGAGTCCTGTCCAAGTGTCATTCATCAGCTGTTGCTCCTGGGCACTTACAGGCTGGAACAGGCTTCCCAGAGAGGTTGTGGATGCCCCATCCCTGGAGGTGTTCAAGGCCAGATTGGATGGGGCCCTGGTCTAGTAATAACTGGTCTGGTATTAAATGGGAAGGTTGGTGGCCCTGCGTATGGCAGGGAGGTTGGAGATTCATGATCCTTGAGGTCACTTCCAACCCTGGACATTCTGTGATTCTGTGATTCTGTGATCCCAAATTTGGCTACCAGACCCCTGAACTGTGCTCTGACACGGAGCAGCTCTGCTAGGCAGCATGGGACACACTGTATGGGGATGAGGCAAACCTTCCATGCTGTATGGACTGACCCCATCCCAGCAGTGTGATTTGCTGGGGGATAAGGAGCCCAGAGGCACCATCCCGCTGCACAGAGTATGGCCAGGCACTTAATAGCACCTGTCCCCAGCATCTCCAAGCATGGATTTATGCCTCCAGGGGTCACCTCTGGCGAGACTCTAATAACATGACTTTATTAGCTTTCTTGTTCCTTCTTTAAGATACAGGAGCACAGGGGGAGGAGGGCAGTGACGGGGAGAAGGGGGGTGCACGGGGAGGAAGCGCTGCCCTGGCGATTCCCCTCCTGGGTGACAAGGGGGAGAAGGAGAAAAATGGCGCTCCCTCGAAATTTATCATGCACCCAATTACAATGTTAATTGGCAAGTCCCAGAAATCAATTAATTCGCAAATTTTTTTCAATTAAAAATTAAGATAAATCATAAAACGTTATTAAGGAAAGGCCAAACTCTGTGAACTTTTTTTTTTTTTTTTTTTTTTTTTTGGTAGGCATCTAGTTTTTGCTTTTTTTTTTTTTAATTTAAATTTAAAACAAAAAAAAAAAAAAAAAGGAAAGAGCTGTGTTGCCAAAGCCCAATGCCCTTGAGTGCCTTTGCTGAAGCGCAGGGGGCTGTCATCAGCAGGACTGGGCTGAAGACAGATAAAAAAATATCGACCAGTCGGACACACTGCTTCTGCTTTATTGATCAGGCGGGAATTTAACTTGCTGTGCATATCCACCGTGTCAGCAAGGGCCACGGGCGAAATTAAAAGTACTTGGCTTGGAGATGTCGCCTTGATACCGGGGGGTGGGGAGAGAAGGAGGGGGACGCAAAGGGGGAGCAGGAGGGAAAGGAGAAGGAGGAGGTGGAAAAAGAAGAGAGGAAAAGCAGGAACAGCAGCAGAAGTTGAGGAGTGGGAGGGAAATGCCCGTGGGCTCAGCGTGCTTTTTCCCACGTGCCATCTCTCTTGGCCCGGTGCTCCCAGGTGACCGCTGGATGTAAGGTAGGGATGTGGGATGCAGTTCAATGGGGCTTTGGGAAAGAAGTCCCTCTCGGCACAAAGCACCTCCCATCTTCCCCATTCAGACATTGGCGAATCTGCAGTGCTCACTGAGCAAGATACCTGGCTGTCAGGTTAAAGTCTCCAGCATAAATCGAGGAGACCTGGGACAAGAGCCATGACCCTGCTGTGACACATGGCAACAGAGCTAATTCGGGTTTTATGCTCTCTATTCATCCTGCTGGGCCTGGCAGCATGGCTGCTCACCCCTCCCCCTGCAGCTCGGGGAAGGCCCTGTTGGGTGGCACGGTGCTCAGCGCATCCGGAGCAGAACTTAAGCACAGGGTTCCTTGTGCAGGAGAAGGGTCAAGAGCCAGTGAGAATTGCTTGGGTGCATCCCACCTGCCCAGGAGGAACAGGGAAAGCTGCTGGCATGTAGTCACGTATGCCCTCAGGTATTGGCATAGGGTGACTTTAATCAAAAAGGCCACCAAAGTTTTGTGAAATCCAGGCTGCATCTCCTGGTGCTCAGAGACACTGACCATGGCTTGTGTGGAAGCGGGTTGACCTGTCCACCTCCCAAGATCCCATAGCCTGGGATCACATTTGGCTCTTTCAAGAGGATCAGAAGAGAAATTACTTCTGGACACGACAGAAAGATGACCAGAGGAACCAGCAGCTCCTGAGGCATGCACAGGGATGTCATCTGTGGTGGCAAGGTGCAAGGAGAGCTGCCAGGGGATGCTAAGTGGAGGAAATGGATAGGGAAATCACAGATCTGAAGCACAACTTTGCTGCTGGCCGTGCAAGGAGGAACCTGCTAGTTGTCACGCAGGGTAATAAAAATCCCCCTGCCAAATACATTTTTAAAAGAGCACTGCATTTTCAAGAACAGCACATCATGCTATTAAAAAAGAATGCACCCAAAGGCACATTTCCCAACCTTCCAGCGGTTGACTCAGCAACTGTAATATTTGTAATGTGACTTTCTTAGGCTTTTTGAACCCCCAGTGCCCCTCCCACCTCAAGCCCAAATCATAGCCCCAAAGCTGCCTCTCTTCTCCACCTATAGGTGCTTGCATGAGGAATAAAACAGGTGGATGTGAATCAAGAAGACCTGCATCCAGGCTTCATGCACACGAGTATTCACGTACTTGGGGTGATGTGTGCAGAGAGTTGCTGTCATTATTTCTTATTTTTTAGCTTGGTGTTATTTAGCTGCTCAGTTAGGGACAAACACCTCTGCTCTCCCCATTGCACAGATGCAGTGAGCAGAGCATCCCTCCCATCACCGCATCCCTCCCAGCACCGCTTCCCTGCTGTGCTATGCTTGTGCTCCACCAAGGTGAGCCAGGAGGTAATTCCTCTTAGGAGGAGGAATACCAACAGTCTCGCTCCGCAAGAGTTAAACCCCATAAAACCAAGGTTTGTAGTTTTGTTTTCTTTCAATTTATACCCTTCACGTATAGAATGGGGAGGGGGGGGGGGTAAAAAGAAGGAGGGGGAGAAAAAAGAAAGCCAGGTGACATATTCTAAGAGGGAGCACCGAAAACGTGTTAAGCACTTCAAAATCTCATATATTCAATCGGCCTCTGGCAAGACATCTGCCTAATGTTAGCGCTTAAATATCCTTTTCCATTTTACATGCATTCAAGTCTCATTTGAGCGAAATGAAACGGTATTATTAAAGGGAGATTTTGCACAAATGGCCTGAATTTGACATGTCAAGTTCAATGAGGCTGTTACATATGTAACACCGAGAAGGGCTCGGAGGCTGCCGGCTCTTGAAACAGCGCCAGTGGCTCAGAAATGAAATTTGCATTCAGAGAGCCTGGCCGAGCCATGCGGGGCTCGGCGGGTGGTGCCTGCCGTGCTGGTGCTGCCCATGCCAAGGGCTGTCCCGCTGTCCTGCAAAAGCATTCCTGCAGCCAAGGTGGGACACCTTGGGTGGGTGGATGGGCAGTGCTTGCGTGGCTCTTCACTTCTCTCCTATCGCAGCTCCAGCCTGGAGGAATCCCCTTCCTTCTCTTCCACCACCATTGCATGGAACTCTGTGCTCCAGCAATGCCCCTGAAGCCCCCAAAATGGAGGCAACAAGGCAGCCCTCAAATTGCTTTGCTACCAGCCTTTTCTCTTTCCATGTGGCCCCAGGGCAGCCTTGCAGCTTGCTTGCACCCAATGCAATCCAATGGCCATTCTGCCTTGGGGGATGCCGCTCTGTGGAGCATCCCTGGAGCTGCTGAGTCCTCAGTGCTACAGGCTCAGCAGGTAGGAGGGAATCTGCCTTCCTAACCCATAGTGCTGGAAATTTATGATTTGGTTGCAAATCATTAAGGTTTATTAAAACTTAACAGCGTGCACCACGATTGGCTACATCCTCTTTAAATCTAAAAAAAAAAAGGGCCCTTGGAAAGCAGCCCCTCGGTTCGCTTCTCCCCATCAGACTGATAAGTAACAGCTGCTCAGCCATTTCGGTAACGAGTCAGCATTGGCAGGGAGCGGCCAGGGCTGCCGGTGCCCGTCACGTTTATAGGCCTACATTTTATTTTTATGTTTATTGGGTTATTTGAGATCATTATTAGTTTCTCTCTCCTCTTGTTGATGTGTTCTCGCTCCCGGCGAGAGCTGGGGCAGCAGGAGAAGGGGCCACCTGAGGGACGGAGCCCAGCATCCCACCACCTGCATCCTGCCCACTGCTGCAGTGGGCAGCCTATTCCTGTGCTGAGTCACGGCCCACAGCCTGGATTGAGCCTTATCTATCATGAAGCGCGGAGAGTCGTTATTTAATAATTAATCAAGACCTCTGATTCTTCTTCGCCGCCTGCATGGCCGAGCGGAGCGGGCGAGAGAAGCGAGGGCAAGCTGGGGAGAGCTGTCTTCTCTCTAACTGCTGCTGTTATTTAAAGGAATAATGCCATTCTTTTTCATTTGTCAGCTGGCCCACAATGGCCCTTGTCACGCTTTATGATTTAGGGTTTCCTTTCCTTTCCCATTAAACGCCACCTTCCCATCACCGCCTCGCGCCAGCCGTCCTCCGCGCCTGGCTCGCGCTTTCAGTTTCGCTCTGATATTGGCCCAACTTCTTTGATGGGCTCCTCGGAGCGCTAATTGCTTCTGTTCATTTAAACCTGTTCACTAATTTGCAGTGGCCCTTTATTAAGTTGGATGCGGCCCAAATGACGCCATAAATTACGCTCGCGAGGGGAGCGGGTGGCGCGGGGGATAAATGGGCTCTTCCCTGCCCCCTCTTTCCCTGTGTGGTGCCAGGATCCAACATGATGCTGTGTGGGTGCTCCCTCAGACCTCTCTGCTTCTCCCCTTTCTGAGCATTTCTGGCTCGCTGCAAGGCAGAGCCCAGCCAAGCTGGGGCAGGGATGGATCTGGTTTCTCCACATTCCCCATAGCCATGGGAAGCCCCCTGCCCTGGTGTGCACGCACACACACTGGTACAGGAGCCCTCCCTTCTCTCCTACCACCTGGTGACGTAACTCAGCTTTTCACTGGTGGTATGATTCCTTTCCTCACCTTTTAATGACCGGGGAATTCATTAATAATTGAAATAAACACGCTCTTTTCCAAGGCTGCTGAATTTTATTAAGGCAGGAGCAGGGATCTGACAACCCTTGGCTACAGCCATTTCCTAAATAACTGCTAGCAGTTAAAATGCAATTATTATTATTATTATTATTTTTAATAAAAGGAGGACTTGGCCATGCTGGGGAAAGCATCAGGAGCAGAAGGCAGCTCCCACCCTGCTACATTGCAGGATGCATCCCAGGTGTCACAGCAACCCATGCAGCCAGTATGGGGCCAGGCTGCAAGTACCAGCACTTGCTGTTTTGCTTTGCTTGCATGTCGCCGTCTCCTCTGCTATGGCTGCATGGGGCTCTGGGCAGCTTGATCTAGTGATTGGCAATCCTCCCCGTGGCAGGGGGTTTGGAACAAGATGATCTTTAAGGTCTCTTCCAATCTAAGCCCTTCCATGATTCTATGATCACAGGCTGCTTACCTGATGTTCAGCTGGGTGAGCTTCTCCAGCTCCTGCTCCATGTGCTCCTGCAGCTCTCCAGGGCGCAGGAGGACCTGGCAGATGGGGCAGATGGGAGCTTGGCTGTCAAACAATGTCGCTTTCTTTTTGCCTGTGGGGAAGGAAAAGAGGGGATAAAGCTTTAGCTCCTGTGCAGCCTCAGTCCTGGAGCAGTGGCCAAAAGAGGCATTTCCTGCTCCGAGCTCCATTTGGTTTGGGCACAGCTTTAGGTCAGATTTTATCATCCCTTCTGCTCCTAAGCAGCAGACACAGAGGGGAGTGGTGTGGTCTGGAATCCAGTTTTCTTCTGGAGTACCCCCAGTTCTCCCCAGTTCTTGTGCTCCTTGAGGCAGTTACTAGCTCTGTCCTGCAGATGGGCATGAGGGCATCCCAGTGACTTAGCAGGGGAAGGAACTAGCATTGAGGGACGTGGTTAGTGGGCATAGTGGTGATGGGTCAGCAGTTGGACTAGGTGACCTTAGCAGTCTTTTCCAACCTTAATGACTCTGTGATTCTGTGAGTCTATGAACAGCTCCATTTCTGGGCTGCTCCTCTGTAACCTTGGCTTCCCCTATTTCCAGAGCAGACAACGCAGCTCGGAGCCAAATGCCACAGCATTTCTCTCTGCTCTTAACTAATTTAGAAGAAGTATTTAAATTCTCTGTGATGTCCCTGAAGCTGGGGGTCAGGACCCTGAAGAGCAGAGCTGTTCACCCCCAGATGCAGGCACGGCTGTCCCCTTCCTCATCCCCAACCACCACCCTCCTCGTCTCCAGCCCTGCCAGGTTTCCCCACTCCATAGCCAATTTCCTCCAGCTTGGAAACTTTATTACCCCCTCTGTAAGGAATATACAGCGCCTATTTAACATAAAATAAAACTCTAAAGCAAACAATGAAGTTCCAATAAAAGGGGAAAGCCCAGGGGTGCCCGCGCCCCTCTCCCAGCTGTATTAGCAACTCTGCTCATGAGAGGGCGTGCGGAGCCCGGCTCAGCTGCGGCGGAGGAACATGCTTTATAGCTGCCTGTTGTCATCCAACGCCGACCCTCCTGCTGGATTATTTATTTATGTATTAGACATGGATCAAATTGGTTAAATCCGAGTGAGAGGCAGTAATGCACAATAAAGCAGCCAGCGCTGGATATGAGGGGCTACGTGCAGCGTGGCCTTCCAATCAGAAGCCAAAAGGTGCCATTTTATGGCTCCTAACGATGGCAGAGCCCAGTTAAATGAATCCCCATTAAAGGAATAGACCTTCTTGAAGTATAAAACATTGGTGTGAGCAGCTTTACTGGGGCCCTGCTGCTCTCTGTAAGCGCCTGGTGCGGGCATTTAATGAGAGGAAGGGTGTGAGATGAGTTGGAGTCACCTTGGCTCATCCTTGCCTTCCAGCAGGACACAGTGCACGTGTCTGGCAGAGCCCTCTCCTTTGGCCTCCCTACAGAATATGAGGGAAACTGAGGCACGGAGCAGAGCTCTGTGATAGGGGCCTTCCCCTGCCTCTCCAGCACCTCCGTCCATTGGGAGCTCTCCCATAGGCAGGCCCAAGAGGAAAGCCCAAGTTGGACTTGAGTTGCTCCCAAGGCACATCCCTTGGCTCTGCATCCCTACTGCCTGCTGGAGAAGGGAGGATGAAACATGCTGCTGTGCAGCTGGGTGCATCTCCCTCTCTTCAATAATGCCCAGAAATCGCCAAACCCAAACAAGCAGCTCCTGCTGACCCTTGCGGGAAAGGTCGGCATTTCAGTAATTCCACCTTCCTGCTGGAGCTTTTCCACTTTTGTGTAGCAGGGGCTGAAATAGCCCAGGAGCGTCCCCGACCACCTGCTATTTATAACCCCAACTTCACAGCAAAACAATGGAGCTGTCTGAGCCTCCTTCCCAAAATAAACAGGCAGCCTTTGAGTGGACGGGAAATCCTGCTGGATTCCCGCTGTGGGGTGTGCAGATGGATGGGGAAGTGGCTGCCCTCTGTCCTCCCACCCTGAATCCACACTCCCTGTCCCAGCCACCACCACAAGGCCCTCCCATCCTCCCCTGCCACCCACAGTTTGCACTGGTGGGATGGGGATGCTCTTAGAGGTTGACCTGCAGGTGTCTGTGGTATTCTCTTGTGTGATTGCTGTGAGATGGTGGAGCACAGTGGCAGTGGTAGGAGGAGGCTTGGATAGAGATGTGCAGTCAGGGTCCCACTTGGGAACGTGCTGCTGGTCTCCTGCCTACTGCTTAGGGATCTTTGGTGGGCAAGTGTTCCTAAGCAGAGATGATTTCAGATTTCAGCATCTGGGGTAACTGGGGGGGATCTCAGACCATAGGAAGGACCCTCGCTGCATTCCACTGCAGGAGAAATAAGCATCGATGGCCTTCTCTACCACCTACACAAATGATATTGCAACAGCTCTGTGTCATGTCAGCTATCACCCTGCATCTGCTCTGAAGGTGTTGTGACAGCAGGGCAAGGTCCTCTGACTCCACCAAGTGTGGGAGGCTGGGCTCAGGCTACATGAAGAGCTTCAAGAGGGGCAGGCGATCTGGGCTCTGGCCACGCAGCCAAGACCCTGACACACAGCCTGCCACAGTTGTGCTTAAAGCAGGAGACAGAGGAGCCCCAGCACCTGGCCCAAGGGCTGACAGCTGCACTTCAGCAGGTGCTAGGCTAAGTGACAGTGACAGCAGAGGGGAGGGGATGGCTCCATGCCAGTGGGACACCTACACAGCCCATCTCAGCTCTGCCCCATGGCCCCACACTCGCTCATGCTGCCCATCCCATGGCACCCAGCTCCATGCTGGTGGTGCTGGGTGGTGGGATGGCAATCTGGAATGTTCAGGTTTAGGTGTCAGTGCAGAGAGAGAGGGAGATGTGAACACTCTGTGCATCACTCTCCAGTGCTGGGCATCCTGATATTCAGGAACAGCCAAGGACACTGTGTTGTGCATGCAGCTGGACCAGAGGGCATCCGACTGGGGTGAAATGAAAGATGCAGGCTCCGAGCTGCCTGCTCCAGCAGCAAGTGCTCCCTGCCCTGCCCTGCCCTGTGCTAAGACTACTCCTGAGAGACCCTGAATGGCTCTTTTCAGGCTTCTCTTCTTGGCAGCTGTGTTTTTGTTTTCCTGCCCCTCTCTCTCCCCACCACTCTCTGGTTCCACATGTTTACCCTCCCCGGCTCTGCTGCACTCCCCCCGCCAAGCCCCTGCTTGCCAGTGCCAGAGAGATGAAAAGGCAGATCTGCATGTCCCGCTGCTTGCACGGTCTCCTGGGCTCCGTGGAAATGTTGAACTCCAAGTGTTGAAACCAAATATTTCCTGCTCCTAAAGCCGAGCGCCTGACGTGCAGACGCACCCCCGCGTGGAGGAATTTCTCCATAGGTTCCATCAGAGGGCATCTGTGTGTGAATGGCTCCCAGCCTTGGCAGGGGATGAACAGACCCCAGGTCAGGAGATGCTCATGGGATGCACTCATTGGTGAGGACATGCTTCGTCTTCCACTATGGTCCTTCCCTAGGCCACCTGCCCACGTCCCAGAGCATCTTCTCACTGCGCTGTCCTTCCTCATGGGCATCCAAAACTCTCCCTTTCCCTGCCTTGTCCCCAGGAGCACCAGACTTGCCCTCCCAATTCTTCATTTCCCAATATCTCAAACTGTTTTCCACTTGTCTGAGTCCACAGCTCTCCTTCCTTGGAGACGCCTCCCTCCATTTCATCCTCCCATTTTCTCTCTCCCTCTTAACCACTCCATCATTTAACACCCATCACAGCTGGTTGATCTGAAACCCTCCTGAATAGCAATGACCCCGGACAGGGGCCCTGCACACTGCTCTGGGGCCATGTAGGAGCCAGGTGGGTGGTAATGGAAGTGCTGACACAGGCTCCTTGACAGCACCACTGCTATAATAATCCCTCCTGGCTCCCCCTCTGCTCAGCTTCCATGGCGATTATTTTCCGTTCCATGATGGGCCGGCTGTTATTTGTGTACTGATAGCAGATATCTCGTGTGACAAGCTTCCTTTCCTTCCAGCTCAAAAAACAATAATTCAAAGAAAGCCCCATATTAGCTTGGAAATAGCCAAAAGCCTGCTCCTCTCCGGCGAGCCTGCATGGCATCCGATGGCATGACAGCAAGTGGCGGTGAAGGGGAAGATGACAGCAGTGGTGATGAAAGTGGGGGTGGTTTGGGTCAGCAAAGAGCACCCGGTGACAGCAACAGAGTGGCTTTGGGAGGAAAAATGACTTGGTCATACAGGGAGGAAGCATGGGGTGAACTGCGCATCGCTGTCCCATCTCCTTGCCACACAAGAGTCACCTCTCTGTGCCACACCAGGGTACCTGGGTTTTTTGGACAGCACAGGGCCATTCCTGCCATGAACTCTCTAGAGAGGGACAGGGGTTTGTGCAGAGGAGATGGGAGATCACAGATGGACAGAGAGACCCCATGAGCAAATGGGGTGCAGTACAGAGCCAAACAGAGCCTCTGCATGCCCCCGAAGGGTCTGATCCCTGGTAAGGGGCTGGGCAGCTGAGCAGCTTAGCAAATACACCTGCTTGTCCCGAGGCTAAACAAAAATCTAAGGCAGGATCCAAAGCTGAAAACTTGCTGAAATATTGATTTCCTTCCGAAGAAAAGAGAGGCTCTTGCAGCTGTGAGCTGGACGCTGCAACTCTGCACGGCGCTGCTGCCAGGCACCTGGTGGGAGCTGTTCCATGTGACAGTGCAGGGATGGCCCTTGGAAGGGAGGGACAGCCCGGTCCTCGTGGGCACCATACTTCTGGGGGGCTCCTGGGGACATCCCCAGAATCCCAGGTTCCCACCCCAAAAGCCACTTCCTCCCTGGGCACTCCATCTGCAGGGATTGTGGCTTCCCACCACGGGATGGAGAAAGATGGATGGAGCCGGGCAATAATTTAAGAAACTGAGTGAGTCTGTACATCCAATCACTTTACAAATCAGGGGAAAAGGAGAGAGGAGGAAAGGAAGGAGGGGGGGGAGAAGTGAAAAGGCCGCGCAGGGAAATGCATCACAATTACTGTCTCAGCTCTAATGAGGAGCCTGTCATGAGGCTGTCATCCTGCGGAAAGCCACCTACTCAGAAAGATTCAATAAAAAAGTAGCAGAGAGATAAAAAAGAGATATATTTCAGCCCTTGCTAATATTCTTTTCATTTGTCCCAGCACAAAATAAGATACTGCACTTAACCGGCTCGGTTAAAATGAAAAGCGGGGGGGGGCGGGAAGGGAGCAGCATTGATCAATACCACTAAAAGCCGGGAGACACGGTGATGGAGTGCAATTTTTTTGTCTGTGCTGAAGCATAGCAGAGGCCCGGGCGGGGTAATTTATGATTCACACGCATGCTGGCTAACTAGAGGCTGACAAGACAATGAATCCTCGATGAGAGGAGTGCAGGCCACCTCGAGCTGGGAAGGAAGATTGTGACAGGGACCCGGGAGGGTGAGAGGAAGAGGAGGGCTGGGGACGGCCCCGTTACTCTGGAGATGGATGGAATGAGGGCAACGGGGAGCAGCAGCAGAGGGTTGGTCCCTTCTGCACACCAGAAACCCTGATGGGTGATGCCATCCCTGGTGGCAGGCTGGTGACATCCTGCTGGCCATTTGGTACAAGGGGCACTTGTTGTCCCTCAGACACTGAGCTGGGGTGGCTGCTGGTTCGGTAGGATGAGATGAAGAGGAGGAAGTGTTCCACTGCATTGCTAAAATGTGCCTCAATAATCCACAGTGGTTCTTGGGATGGAAAGACCTGGAACAAAGAGCCATCTTCTGCTGACAAAAAGTGATGGTGGAAAATGGAAAAGGTGGGAGTTTTGCGGGGACATCCCAGTGTATGGCTGGGAGCCCACAGATGATCTGAGAACTGCTGTCCAAGGCACTATCTGGGGTCTGCTCCATGCCCTGATTGCTTCCGATGTACCAAAATCAGAGTACAGCCATGAGCAGGAGCACCTCTGTGTCCTCGGTGAAGGAGCTGGGAGCACCCCAAGGGACAGCAGCAGTTTGTGGATGGGACCCTCACTGTTGGTAGTGACAGAGGAGCCCTGGGACAACTCCAGCCTCTTGGTGACATGCAGCACCTAGCTCAATAATACCCGCAGCACATGCAGCTCCCATGCCCTTGGCTTGGAGGGCAGCCAGTTGGTTGGGGATACGCCAATATGCCCGCAATTTGAAGAGACAACGATGGGGCAGAGCTTTTCCCTGCCTCCCACCCACTCCCTCCCCCCAGCTTGCATCTCCTCTCCTCCCTCGGGGGTGTGTGGGGCACACATCGAAAACACAGATATTGAACTGTCAAAACTATTTCCTACAAGAAAATAGATTCATCAGCTTGCAGCACGCAGGGTCATTGCCACATTTTCCCCTCGCGCCAGCACCTGCACATGCCGGCGCATACCCAATGCCTCTTCGCAGCACCGGCACTTTAGCTTGTAGCTCAGGGCCCTTAAGTGACTTTGAGAAATGGATAATCGATTATAATTCCACGGGCCTCTCTGCAGATTTATCCGGAGAATGTATAAAAGCCAGGGCTTGGGAGAAGCGGGTCCTTCTGGCCAACATGTCAATTGCCTGCACTCTCCGTGCCCGGCTCGGAAAATCGCATCCCAAGCACGACTCTGTTTAATCCATCAGTACACAATCAATGCACTCTGTAATCAACTCTTGATCACTTAATTTTACACATGTTGGCTGAATCCCTTTGTTTAATCACTAGATCAGGCCACCTTGTTGTGCAGCCCCCTCCTGGCTCAGCCCTCCCCACTGGCACTGCTGCCCTGAGCCCTCCATTCACCTTGAGCAAGAGCCTGGTGAGTGGAGAGAGGCACTGGAGGAGGGAGGATGCAAGTGGAGAGAGCACGAAAAAAGCTCCAGAGAGAAAGAAAATGTTTTCCCTCTGCAATCCTAGAGCTTGTCCCACCCATACAAAAAACATCGCAGCTGGGATCTGGAGAAGAGCCACATGTCCTGGCTGCAAGGGGATGGCACCCATTGCACGACTCCCATCCATACCCCCAGCACCCTCCCACCCCATCATTAGTTTGACTGTTTGAGCAGCTGAGGCCATTATCAGCAGTGCTTCTTGATCTTTCCCTCCCAGAGGCATCCTTGGGAACATCGCTTCCATCTCACCAGGGTTCATCTTCCTTTTTATGGCAAGAGCACGACCCTAGGGTTGCAGATGCTTGCGAGGCGGCTTGCTGGCGTTTTAGTGTGATTTGTGTCACCCGCCCGATGCCACCTCACCCTTGGCGCTAGGGTCGGCGTCCAGGGGATGCTCATAGGTGGAGATGTCTAATGGCATGACATTGAAATGCATTGGGGTTTCGCATGCATTCATCTCACCCTGCTGCCAAATAACCCTTTCCAGGAAGAGTTTGTTGTGTTTTATCTGTGTGCTGAGAACCTGAGGGCTCAGAGATCGGGAAAACACCATTCTGATGCCACACATTGCACTCCTCGTACCTGAGGACATCATCCCTAATCCACAGCTCTAAAGAGGCTTTGATGCTGCCTCTAATTTGGCACGTGGAGCGGCCGCTGCTCACGCTTGCTTGCAGGAATAAATGATGGGATACGCTTGAACAAGAGGGATCTGTGAGCGCAATTGCCAGGGGAGCGTGCAAATGTTGTCTTTGCACAGGAAACGTGCACCAAGCCGCGTGCTGACACTGAGAGGCCGGGTGTAGGACAAAGCCGGCGCATATGTTTAAAGAGAATTCCAGTTGCTATCCTATAGCAAATAGTCTTCAAAGAGCCCCTGGAGCTCTCAGCTTCTCAGCATGGAAAGGGGAGTTTGTACAAGATGAAACACAAATAAATAGTTTACCATATAAAAGATATCCCAGGCAAAGAGTGAGATGCAAGTTTTTAGATCTCACATTAGCCAGCTGTGGTTTTATTGGTCCCCGAGTAAAAGCTGTAAATAAAACACAAACCGAACCTGCACATTGTCAAATTGCATTTTAAAAAAACCAACACTTAATGGTACTTGAGAGCATCAAGGGGTGAAATAGTGCACAGTGCATCACAAGACAGCCCACGGAGCTGTGAGCAAAGTGAGAATACCAGAGCTGGACAAGTGGACCAAAGTGACAGGGATCAGTGGGAAACCAGAGCATCTTCTCCTCTCCCTTCTGTGCCAAGCTCTGCCCAACCTCTGCAGCTCTCAGCTCTTTAAACCTTGACTTATGATGACAAGTGGACAGCAAAACCACCCCATCTGGCTCTGGGCTCCTTGTGATGCCCAGAGTTCTGTCCCCCTCCAATGAACAAGTCAATCTGTCCTCTGAGCTCTTGGCCATGGGATCAAGGTTCCATCACACCACAGCTCTTCCCCACTGTCACCCACGTGCCAACGCAGGCGATGGCACTGTCACATCTCTTCTACTATTTTCAGGTGGAGGGAAGGAAATAAAGAGAAAAAAAGAAAACAACAACAACAACAAAAAAAAAAAACAACTTGCCAAGGACTAATTAATATTTAATTTACTGCAAAATGTACTTATTATTCCCAAGTAATTGGCCGCCTGCACAGCTGTGGCCACTAATGAATAGAGGGGGAACAAGATGCGGGGCTGGAGGCTGGGGGGAGCACAGGGGTGGTGTTGTCTTTGATCAGACTGAACCGCTGCCTTTAATGTGCATAATAAGAAAACTTAAACAGCTTTGGTGTTGTTTTTTTTTAAGATCTAAAAACGGCCGTGATGCTACTAATGGATCGCGCTTAGCTTATTGCACTGTAATCGCCCTATTATCGCTGCAACTTTAACGAGGGGAAAAAAGGACTCTGGAAGATGGCATTTGCAAATAGGTTGTTGAATAACATTGCTGCTAAACACAGAAAACAGGCGAGCCCACTTATTGCAATTCCTCGCATAGACTGTCAATGCCCAACTAAGGCACTCAGCATTCGAATCTCTATTGCTGCTTTTTGCTCTGTGATTGAACTATTGGCTCATTTAACTCTGAGGACAGAAAATATTTTTTTAGTTGCTAATAGAAGTGGCCCAGTGTGGATTTCAGCTCAGCTTTTCCTGCAGAGGGAGTTAATTTCACCCCAGTGCTCAGTGCTTAAGTGGGATTGAAGAGGCGTGTGAGCCTTGTGCCGACCCTTCTGCATAAGGTGACATTCACCCTGAGAGTGTCCCCTCCCTGGGGAGTGGTGCACAGTGTGAGGCTGGGAAATGGCATTTCCCACGTGCGGGGGATGGGGCTGACAGGGGAAAATGTCCCTCGGCCACGGGTGGGGACCTACCCCCATTGGTCTCATGGTGGTGGCTGTAGCCATCCCATTTCCCCATCATGCCTCAAGCATTCCACTGCTCTCCCCGCTCCCCGGCCCTCATTCAGTGCTCAGCAGTGGATGTTTATGATGGCCCCAACACCTCAGGCTGTGCTCCCATCCTATTTGGGTACGTGGACGGCGTGACGGCCAGCCCAGCCTTTGGCACCACTGCTGCTCACTGCATCCAAGCCTGGAGACGTGTTGGCATGCTGCCGGCCCCTGACTAAAGCAAACAGCCAGCCAGACGTGTCCTGGGGGCAAAGACAACACCATGCAGGGACTCCGAGAGGTGAGAGCAGCCCAGGGAAGGGCCAGAGGCAGAGAGCAGTAGTGGTGTCTCCTCCAGAACACGCCTGAGCCTCCTCTCCCGTCCTCTCCAAATAAAAACCCGGCCTAAGCCCAAGCAAAATAAATAAATAAATAAAAATATCAACATACGCCACCCCAGGGAATTTAAAACTCTGACCAAATAGGCACTATTGATGTAGAAATATAAACGCGGCAGTGGCTCCGTGGGCCCTAAAGCTGAGCTGCAAAGTGGATTGTTGGGTTCGATTTGTCAAACTCGGAGGCTGGCAAGTTTGGGCAGCTCTGCCGATGGTGTTTTATGGAACCTTTCAGGAACCCTCAATAAAAAATGTATTAGATTAGTAATTTGAGTCCCAAATGACCAATTTGAAATGATTGCTTTCTTATGATTTTTCTGAAAGTGCCTGTTTCGTGAGAAATTGCTTGAAAAATCAGAGGGAGTTTGTAGAGACAATTGTAACAGCACACACGAGGGCTGGTTGCAGTGGGTTAGGGGAACGTTCATTTAACGAGGAAGGAAAAAAGCTCTATTTTTTGTGTCTTTCCTCCTTCCTTGGCTTCAATATTACCATAAGAAGGGCTGATGGTGAAATACTTGGGAAGGAAGGGAGGTTCGGTGCCAAAATGACCTCCCGAGGTCCCTTTCAACCTCAATTATCTTGCGGCTCCTCAACTCTCTTGATCGTCTCCCTCGCTGCCTTCTGGTTTCTGCACTTCGAGGGCTGTGCTCACAGCACACATCAGCTCTCTGCCCTGCCTGCAGGCGTGAAGCATGCCGTTCCTATTTATTTAAACGAAAGCCGAGATTCTTATATCACTGCTTGACTGCAGAGGCTGAAACTTTAGGAGAAAAAACCCTGAGAGCCTTGTGATAAACTTGTGAAAATTGGCAGTGCTGAGAGCGAACCACCCTGGAATACTGCTACCTGGAAGGCATTAAGGAATTACAGAGTACAGAGCTTGTGTGGGTCAGGCTGCTTGGGAAAGACAAAGAGTTTGCAGAAGAACGAGTAGCAGAACCCATCAGCTTGATCACTAACCAAAAAAGCCTGAAATGACTGAAATATCTATACCCTGATCCTCTTTAATTGCTCCTGTTTAAACAGGCCATTCTTTAAGACGGGAAAATACAAAGTCAGTAGGGTTTGTGTAAATGGCAATTTGCAAAAAGGATAAGGTGACATTTCTGACATGAACACTGAACAAAAAAATTAATATTTTGTCTCTTTAATAAATGGGTATTTGCAGGAGAGAATCCATTATAAAAGGAGAGCTAGTGCGAGGTTCTTGAAGCTGTTTCCATCAATTGCTATAAGATTTATATGTAAATATGTTAATGGTACTATTAATAATTTAATGGGGGCATGGCAAGCTGTGTTTACATAATAAATATGATTAAGTGTTTCCCTCGAATGAAGTTGCAGGAGTGTCACGCTACCCCAGGTTATTACCAGCGAGGCTTTGCTGTGCTCACCCCAGCGCTGGCAGGAGGCGCGAGGCTGCGCTCCCATCGTTGTGCCAAAAAGCTCCCACTGTTGCTGCAGAGCAAGCAGCAGAGATTTGCTGACGTGCACGGGTGATGCTTCCCCCAATTTTATCTCTTACAAGGGCGGATGAACGCCCTCCACTTGAATGAAATCGTTCAAGATTTACTTGAGTGTAATTGAGAATAAAATCTGGTTGGAGATAATTAAGTTGCTGAATATGCTTACCGCTCCTTAAATCCACTGCTCACAGAGCAGGACTGGGAGAATAACACAGTCGGTAGGAATAGAGCAATTTATGGGCAAAGCAGGCAGGCTGCTCCACTGGGCACCAAGACCCCATGGCATGCTCCTGCTTGGCTTTGCCCACCTAGGGCTGCGGGATCCTGCCTACACCTGAGCACTTCCATATCCCCAGACATTTGCAGAGCTGGAGAGAGCTATAGGGAAGAAAAAGACTAGGATTTCATAGAGTTGGTAGTAAAACCTCCCAGGGCTGTGGTTAGCACTGGTTAGCACCCCTTTGTCTCTCCTTGTCCCCAGACTGTCTTGCCTACTGACAGCAAAAGGCTCTAGAGTGGGATGGAAGGGGTTAAATTAACTGCAGTGCAAGGCCAATCGCACTGAGGTGTCAAACTATAATTTTATATTAGGGCCTGTAATAGTTACTAGAGTTTTACTACAATAACTACATGTCCAAGCAGAGTTTAATGAGAAAATCTATAGTTTTGCTATGGTATTTTCTCTTAGTTTGCATAATTCCCTGAATGCAACCCAGTAAAGCTTTTGACCCGAGATAATAAAAAGGTGATAAAAATGGGCTGTAAAACCCAGCATATACATACATATATATATATATATTAAACAGCCACCACAAAATTATGGGTAATTTCCACAAGATGAGATGAAACAACAAAACCTCATTGGACACACCACCCCATGCACTGCAGATGGCATCCGTGTGGGTGTCTCTTATGCCAACAGAGCCTTCCCCATGGAAGATATGGGCTTAGACCCTAGGGTCCTGCTCCCATGTTCTGACCATGGTTAACCCGAGACCCATGGGGTGGGCTCTGGTGCAAGGACCCAGCTCTCTGCATGCAGAGAAGGAGAAAGCTCCTTAGTCACAAGGCATGAGGGAAGGACACATCAAATCATCCCCCCCTCTCCACATTTCCTTCTCTGCCCTGCAGCTGCTCACAAGGATGTTTGGATTGTAAATGCAGCTGTAACTTTCAGTATAAAACTCAACCTCTTCTCTCTGCTTGAGCCATTCAGGAGGGCACAGTGTGGTGCCTGGGCTGAATGTTAAGGGACTTCCATGGCTACCAATGGGAATTGTGGATGAGCTGCATATGGATGGATCTTCCCAAGATACACTGCTATGTGTCCCTGTTCACTGTAGTTGGTCCAAATGACCTTGAATGATCACTTCCAACTGAAACTATTCTATGATTCTATTCATTCTGTGGTTCTATCCTTTCTGTGATTCTGTGAGTCTATGATTCTATGATTCTCTGGCTTTCAAGTGAGAAGGAAAAGTTCCTCATGAAACCACAATCCCAAAGAGTCAAGCAATGTTGGGACACCACTGAGAGTATCAAGTGTGCATGGAGATTTTGGTGTGCAACAGCAGTTTTGCTTTGGATTCTTCATTACCATGAGGATGAGATGCTCTGCCCATCCTCACCTGGAGCTGTGGCTCAGGGTGAGCCAGGCACTGGGCATGGTCCCATGGTTCCCCCGTCTCCCTGGTGAGCTCCCAGCTTTCTGTCACCCTGCCAGCTCCAGGCTGTCCCTCTCCCGTTCCCCCATCAATCACCCACAACGGGGATGATGTGTTAATGTTTTTCCTATAGACAGACACATTATGTTTCCACACTGCCTCTGCACACGCCGTGTTTACGCCCCTTCTCCCTCCGGGGAGTAAATCAAGCAAATTGATGCGAGCCATGATTAATTGTGTATCTCGGACCAATCTTTTACCGAGTCCCTCACACGGGCAGGTTGGTCCCCCCCTCTCCCTCCCCGACAAACCGGGGAAAAGAGCCTGTGCTCGGCTCGCTCCCTCTCGTGCAGTTTGACGGATAGACCCTGCCCGGGACGCGGCGAGATAAATTTGAAAGGCCTGCGCCGGGCTGTCAGCGTTAAAGATGATGAATGTGGGAGGTGAGGCGGGAGGGACCCGCCGAGCTCGGCGTAATGGATAGGGCTCCTCGGGAATGGATGCTCGGCCGGTGATTCCGCGTTAATCTCAGGGCTCTGCCGAGGTGCTGCCGACTGATAACAAGGAAATAGGAATGACAACAATTTTTAGCTGAGAGATTCTTCACAAAAATGCCAGCACGCTGGAGGTCTGACAGGCCCTGATTGAACAGGAGTGGGGCGGGGGGGCCGCCAACACCTCTCTGCTAACATGCAAAAGATGGATCATTTCATTCCCCCGCCTGACCATCTACATTTATTATCATTTCCCTTAATTCTGCCTCGCTTAGATACCTGTCAGGACCACTTCCCTCCCCAGGGCCGGCTGACGGGTGTGGGATGCAGGGGCACCAACACTGTTGGTGTTGGAGACCGCCAGCCTGGGCAGACTGACAGGCAGATGGCTGGGACAGACTGCCGCCAGCGTGGCATGGCGCTGGAGGTTGAGGCGGCCATGAGATGGGGGGAGCCTGGAGCTGTCCTCAGCACCACACCAGCATGGCCTCAAGACCACTTGGATGTGTCCCCAGGCCCCCGTCCCATCCCACAGCCCCTCTGCCCCTTCCTGCTGCAGACAGCACCGTTCTCTAATGACCCCAATCATACAACTATTTGCTGGCCACACATAAGCGCTTCCACTCCACCCCCTCCTCACCCCTGACTGCCATCACCGTATTAAAAAGCTACCCGCTGCTGGGAATACATTAGTGACTCGCAGCAGATCCTTCTTTGCAAGGATAATTACAAAAAATAGAGGGACAATAACTATTAATATTTTATTGCAGTATTTAATGAGCTAAAGCAAATCGCCTTGCACTCCACTGGAACGACATGCTTTGTCATTCTTACGTTCCTTCCATCATTCTCCCCAGCTCCCCATCTGAGGAGCCCTCCCTGCTTTCACGTCCTGCTCACTCATTGCAATTTATATTTCTTCTAAGCTGCCTTTCTCCATCTCGAAAACGACCTTGCTGGGTCCTGTCCCAGAGCTGTGCTGTTGGAATGACTCCTGTGGAAGGATGAAGCCTTTCTCTTAGTAGAGCCACTGCTCACCTTAGATCTTTGCTGTCTCCACATGGGGAAGCTGAGGCTTTCTTCCCTCAGGCAAACATTGATGTATCAACATCTGCTTTATATTTCCTTAAATTACTCACTTCCTGCTTTTTGATTAATTCTGATAGGGGGGAAATACCATGCAAGTAGTTGCATGGCCTTCTACACATCTGAACTGATGGCGGTGACAGGTATATGGTCAGACCTGACGATCTTAGTGGCTTTTCCCAACCATAATGATTTCATAATTCTATGAATTTTGGATCATTTCATCTCTCATCACGGTCAGCAGCAAGGTGCCACAGAGCCAGAGGGCACCACGCAAGGGCTCACAAAGCTGTGCCTCCCTCAGCACGAACAGTGGATGCTGTAGATGTGCATCCAGTTGGACTGCTGGAGTCAGTCAGCCTTCAAGAATGCAAGTGGCCCTTAAAGAATCCAATCCAAACGGGCTTGAAATGAGATGATTTCATCTTAAAAGGATATTGTGAGGTAAAATAAAAGTTGAAGATATTACTGGCATGGTGAGCTTTACCCATGAAAGCAAGAGTAACAATATCTTTCTCTGAAAAATTCTAAAAAGATCACGGGGATACACCCTCACGTGTAAGTAGATGTGTATCGCTCACGTTCCCCAGCAGCATCCACCCAAACCACTCATGATTGGCTCAGACTGAGCACTAAAAGAGGGATGAAGCTGAGCAGCATCACCGTCCAAAGGGAGCAAAACATGGGAAGCGGCAGCATCACTGCTAACACTGCACTGAAACTGCACCGGTGGGTCTCCATCATGCCAACACCATCCAAAAACTAGGTTCAGGAGGGCTCAGGCTGCTTCCTTCCTCCTTGTGCCCCAGGGCAGGGACATGGGATGCAGGCAGCAGCATCCTCGTGCTCCAGGAATAAATAACACTGCCCCAGCCTCTGCGCACCGAGCAGAGATTTAATGTGCTGACAGCCCGCATTTTTTACCTTTAGTCAATATAAGAAAGGCCCCAAGACTATGATTCCCAACATCTGGATTCCATCAATATGTGATCTGTCATGATGTATCGGCATTCCCCCCTCTCTCCAGATTGAGCAATGCGGCTGGTTTTATTAATACGTCAAATACATTATCCGTGTAATACACTTGTCTGCCTCTGCCCTCCCGCTGCTCCTGCACAGCAGATTTGAATGTATGATGAATCAGTTTGCATTACACGTCTGTACGTCATAATTTGTCAGGATTAATAGAACTGTGTGGGTGGGGGGGGAGCCGGAGGGAGAGCGTCATGTGTGTTTAGTGCGGAGATGTCTGTATCACTTATTTATCTCTGCTCAGGCCTCTTGGTTCCCGGAAAACAGCAAGCACAGCACGTCTGGGAATTGCTGGGCAGCCTGGACCATTGTCATGCACAGCCCTGCCAGGGGTGGCTGCAGGGATATGGGGAAGGGTGAGGTGTTGTGATGCGGTACTGGGATGCAGTTCTTGGGATTTGATGTTGGGATGCACTAGTGGGATGCAGTAGCAGTTCATGGAACAGGCTGCCCAGGGAGATGGTGGGGTCACTGTCCCTGAAGGTATTCAAGAACTGTGGAGATGCAGCACTGAGAGACATGATCAGTGGGCATGGTGGGGATGAGTTAGGGCTGGACTGGGTGAGCTTAGAGATCTTTTCCAATCTTCATGATTCTATGACACTGGGGATGCTCTGACACCTCTGGGCTTTCCCATCCAAATGGACAGGTCCCTGCCCACTGTGTCCAGCACCACAACAGACACAGCATTTCCTCCTGGCTCTGCTGGAGCATTGGTACCCCACTCTGAAGCAAGGCCCTTTGCCTCAGCTTCCCTGCATGTATCACTAACCTGCATGTATCACTAACCTGCCTCAGTGCTGGCCCCATGCATGATGTGTAGAAAGCCATTTATTTGCTTTTTGAAAATGGACTAATGCACTGATGGGGAGGAGATGCAGGGATCTGTTTGTAACCATTACTGTACACAGAGGCATTGGTGCCAGGAAGAGAAAGGAAGAGACCAGAGCCATGCTCCTACCCCAAAACTGGGGGCTTATCAGGGTCCTGTGGCCACTTCCCCTCAGCACACAGAGATATGTTTGCATCTTTGCAGCTGGACTTTGCTTTGCCCCTGTAAAACACCCATTCCAGCTATAAATGTTATTTACAGTACGTTACAAAGGATTTAGTGGGACCCATAAAGACCACAGAACAGAATGAATAGCACCGTTGCTCTTCAGCAACTCCTGCATGCCGGTTCTACCCACTGCCACTCACCTGTGCACAGAGCCATGGGGCGCAGCCTGGTACCACTGCCACAAAGGGGATGGGAAAAGCAGCCTGCAGCAGGCACGCAGCATCCCCACTGTGCTCTATATCATCATTCCATATGGGCTAGAGTGAAGATCAGTGACATTCATGGTGCTATCATTGCTTGGCTTGCAACAAAGCCCATTCACATGGGTGCCGCTGTCCCTAAGCAGGGATGCAGCAGGTCCATCCTCTGCTACCCAGAGGACATGACATCACATCACAGTCCCTTAATGGGCAGCAGCCCTGGTGCTTTCATAACAGCTCCCAGAAACAATTGTACATTTACAACCAAGTGAGCGCGCTTGGCACGCTGAGCTCGTTCCCCTTCCAAGGCTTAATTTGATTTTGACATATTGGCTTGAGATTAAAGGGCTCTCGTAAAAAAAAAAAGAAGAAAAAAAAAAAGAAAAAAAACACCAAAAAACCCAAACACACGCACGCATCCAGCCCCCCCACTGCCCCTTTTTCAGGGCTCAAGCAAAAGTGCTAACATTGTAATATTTTAAGTAGAGAAAATCCAAGTGTGCTTTACCCCCCGCTGGCTCTTATGCTGGGCTTATAAAAATTAAGTGGAAACCTACACAGCTGTAGGCTATAAATCCTTTGTCGCTAAGGCAGCCAGGCCTGGTACCTGCCTTCAAAAAGAAAAAGTGAAAGGCAAAGCCCTGAAGCGAGGGATGTGCGGGGCTGTTGGGTGGGAACAGCCACTGCACGTTGGAGATGTCCCCAGTGGCGATCCAAAGCCATGGAGTGGGGACAGCGCCCAGCAGGGAGGGGATGGGAAGGGGCTGGAGCATGGGAGAGCACGGCCAGGCAGTAAGAGCCCTCTCGGCTGAAGATCAATTAGCATCAATTACTGACTTCATTTAATTGTCGTAGAAGATGAATTTGTCATTTTTAGTCTGGAATTAATGGGAGACCTTCAACTTTCCCTTGGCAGCCCCGGCAGGTCACTGCGTATTTTTCCTCCTTTTCCAGCTGAGGGGATGGCTGTCCGTGTCCATCTGTCCATGTCCGTCCATCCATCCCACATTCAGATCTGTTATTTTCTTCTTTTTTATTTTTCCTTTCACTTTCCACTTTTTCTCCCTTTTCCTCTTTTCAGCCAGAAATTAATTTTGCAGCCGAGGGCCGCCAAGTGTTTACATTTTCCCCAGCAAACAGGCGACAGTAAACAATGAACGCTCGCAGATGAAATTGAATTTATAACTGCATTATGGGGCCAGATAACACCCTAAAATAATACAACGATAAGGAAATTCGATTTGATTGCCGCCGTGAATCGGCTCGGGCCTATCTGCAGCCGGGGCCTCCCGTAATAATTTTAAATTGGGTTTGTAAACCTTATTTGTCCTTAAATATTTCTGCCATTTTTCATTGCTGAGGATGGATCTGTGGGCGTAAGGCGATGCAGATCCCAGAGAGCTGAGCGGGTGTTGGGACCAGCAGTGACAGCCGCTCATCCTATCCATCACCACGTCGACAGGCAGGGAGGAATCTCGGGCAGAAATTGAGTTTGTCTCACAGGGGACAATTGAACAAATTAATAGACCATTAGCCAAGCGGTGACCTGAGAAACGAGGGTGCTTGGGCTCCCTCCAGGTTTGGAAGGGCTACAGAGGAGGGAGGTGATAGGAATCCTGTGATTCCAGTGTTTGGCCCCATCATGGGTTGGAAGATGAGGCACATGGGTGGCCGTGCTCTATGTCCTTCACAGCTTGGCACGGGGTCACCCAAAAAGGGCTGTGATGGGTTTGTGGCATGCAGAGCACACAGCGGTGGGGAGGGATGCTGCTGAGGCTTAGGAGAGCAACTGGATGGTAAGGGGACAGCAAAGGTGATCTCTGATGGTAATTCATAAAAGTCGGAAGGGACCCCCGGTGCGATGCACTCCTTCCCACGGTGCAGGACGCTCATTGGTGAGAGGCCTGGGCAGCCCCCGCACCCCAGTGGGGACAATCCGATGGCAGATGCAGTCCTCTGCCTCCGAGGGGCAGCCATGTGCTCCCCTGCATCCCTTCCCTACGACCTCCCTGAGTCCCACCTGGATCATCACCATTCATTATCCAAATGACTATATTTATTAAGTCCCCTGCCAAGGCACTGAAGCATGGTCTGTGACAGAGATTAAAACCAGAAAAAAACACCAAGACAATATTTTTTTAAGCAAAAAAACCCTCCTAACTCCACCATATATATGCAGAACTACGCAGGCCACGGCAACAATGCAAAATTCCTCAAGGCCCCAACCCAAATCAGAGAATCATAAAGGTTGAAAAGATCACTAAAATCATCCAGTCCAGTTATCAGTCTATGCCTGTGACTGATCTAGACCACGTCCCTCAGTGCCACATCTCCACAGTGCTCGAACACCTTCAGGGTTGCAAACTGGACCCCCGTGGCTTTTGGTGGTGATGGGACACAGCCAGCGTCCCCAGACACCAACACTATCATTTCCCCAAAGGATTATTTAAACCCAGGGAATGAAGTGCATGACGAGGGAGCACGGGGTTTCCTTTGTCTCCTCCGGAGATAATGAGGTGCAGATAGGATGGATATTCTGTACAAACATCCACTCGCTTCCACTCACCGGTTAAATTTTTTTCTGAGAGCCGTAAGGGTTTCAATTACCGGATTCTGGGATTTAGTGCCCAGGGCTTTTTGGTGTGCGTGAGATTTATTAGAAGGTTTAGTATCAGCGGAGGATTCACGCATTTACTCCCAGGAGCCCGGCTTCCGTTCACAGACCCTAAATCAAGAGCCAAGATGGGCTATTGTCACTTACGACATTAGCATGGTTAACGCACGCAGGGATGATTAATAGCCATATGCACACAGCCCCCCTCCTCCCTGAGCTCTGCCCCACGCTTCTGCCCCTTGCTGCCACCCTGGGGCTCAGCACCAGCCCCAACATTACTGCTAATGTTTTGTCACTTCGGGGTGGGCAGTGAGCTTTCTCTCAAAGTATGGTTTTTGGAAGCCCCAACCAGAAGGGCAGGCGCACTCAAACACTGGAAAAACAGGGAGAAAACTTATTATTCTAAGTGAAAACCCAACCTTTCTCTGTGGGATCTGCACACCCTGGCAGCACCATGCTCCTCCTTCCCAAAGGATCCCAGAGGTCAAAGCCAACGCTGGAGAGCAAAGCAGCTCCTGCATCGCCCTCATCCAAGCTCAGCTCCCAGAGATACACCACCACACTCCTAACGAGTGAGATCCTGATGGCTTTTGTCCTTTTTCCAATACTGTGTTACTTACATTCCTTCTTTTTTAATTAAAACAGCCCCAGCTGATTTTACAAGCTTGCCGCTACCTCTCTCCCAGTCTCTGTGTCTCTCATATGCTTGAGTGCTAGTATTAATTATTAGAGCCAATTTACTGTTTATACTCTGATGTTTTAACTAATTACCACTAATGGCAGACACCAGTGGGCAATCAACTTCATTTAGTTCCCAGTGAAAACCACTCATTACCATCTGAGAGAGCGAAGGAGAGTGCGTGGGAGGGATAAATAAAGGCAGAGCAAGCTTGGGGATGCCTGAACTATATGGAGATGGGTGTTCCTCCTGCTGTAGAGGAATAATGGGCTGAGTGGGGGTCCCCAGCAGCTAGGTCCCTTTGGTGGGAGCAGCCTGAGGCTGAGCATGAGGGACTGAGCTCCCCAAGCACCTGACCCAAATGTGGGGCAGACCTCCAACCAACTCCATTCTCTTGCAGTGTTTGGGGTGAGGGGCTGTGCACCTCCCAGCCCTAATGCAGGAGCTGCTGGGAATGGAGGGCCCTTCCCAGGGGACGCATGTATCTCTAATGAGCTGCCAGCTCGTTACCAGTAGTGGGAGTCCTGCTCTCACAAAAGGGACTGCAGTGTTTTAGGAGTTGAGATGTCACTGATGCGATTTTGTTACAACACCCCTATTCTATCTTAGCTAGGAATACCAAAACAGGCACCTAAGCCCAGCTACAGGGATGGGGCAGGGTACCGCCTCTTCAAAGAGAACGCCAGCCTCTCTTTCCCCCCTTTCATTCCCTGACCTGCTCTATCAAAATCTTTCCTTTGGAAGGGAGCTGGGGGCTGCAGACCCTCTCTGCAATGTGGGGACGCAGCCGCCTGTCTTGTGGGAAGGAGTTATAACTATGCACACATCTGAAATGTAATTGCTGTCAGCTCTCTCCATTCTTGCAGCACGAGGCCTTTAATCTCTCCCACCAGACCCATCGGCCCTGATATTGCAGCTCCAGAAAGGCTGGTTTTATGTACTTTAACCCTGCGACCTTTACAAATCCCATCATTCCAATCAATACGTCTCATTAGCGTTAGGTAAATGTATGGGATGGATGGGGAGCTGTGCTGGGAGGAGCCCGTGGAGACTGGGGTGGAAAGTACTGCTGCTGACCGCTCCCTGGGGCAGCCCATCCCCAAAATATCCTTCTCCATGCGTCCTTCCCTCCAGACGCACACCTTGGTCCAACTAGTGCAGGGCATGCAGCAAAGTCCCTGCCAAGCCAACAGTGGAGTCGAGAGCCCGAGCTGTTAACTGGACCAAGCTGTTGAAGTCATTTTTTCTCCCTCCTTGGGAAGCAGACACATGTTTTACAGCTTTCCACTATGTCGGCTAAATGGAAACATGCGGGGCCTGTGGCAGGTGATGGGAAAAAAATGCAGGGTGTGCTGCAGGGCTGCCTGTGATACTGCAGTGGGGGGACAAAGAAAGGAGGGGGGCAAAGGGACAATCTCTGGCCCTTCCCACGAAGGGAAGTCTCAATCTACAGTGACACCCGCTGAAGACCTTACCAGCAAGGGAATGCTGAGCCACCCCAAATTCGTGGGACGTTGGTCAGCCAAGAGAGCTGCAAAGAAAGGATGGAGCCAGCGCTGCCCTCAGGACCGCGATGCAATTAGCTGGGGATCAGTGCCTCAGCCTGCGGGGCTGTAAATGCCATCACTACCCATAAAACCACCCTGCTCTCCCCGGACCCTGCTGGAACGCTTGACTCATACGACCCATGGGATCCCTGGGGCAGCCCTGGCTGCTATCATTGCAGCGTGCTGGGGTGCGAGGTGCCCTCCTGCCGCAGGGCCTCCTCCTAAGGTGCCATCTGGAGCCGGGGCTGGTTTCCCAGCTCCGCTATCCCCATCTGCAGAGCCGGCTGGTTACTGCAGCGGTGTCCCAGCAGCACGTACAGCCGGAGCGGTCAGCTTAATGCCGAGCCCAAAGTGTGTTCACGTGTGCAGATCTACTGCTGGCAGAGCCAGAAGTGCAAGGGCTAAAAATACGGGCAAGCTCTGATATTTCACATTAGTTCTGTTTAATGAAAGCATTTCTGAGAGATTTAAACTTAGAGCTGGGACAGATGCACCTCTCACCGGAGCTGAGTTAGTCTCCATGGCATGGATACGGGTATGTGACATCCCCCAGTGCACTGCCCGTATGCATCACACATGGTGCATGGGACACCCATGGGCTCCCCACTGCCCAGCACTGATTTCCCACCTCCCTCTGTCCTGTTTGTTTCTTCAGCCGAGACTCAGCTTGTTGGCAAGCACTAAACTCTGCAGCAGCAAGAAAACCATTTAAGCACTAAGCTCCCCTTAGCTTTAGCGAGATGGCTGTGCGGCATGGGATCTTAGCACAGCACCCAGCAGGAGGCAGAGGGAAAGAAGCACTAATAAATCCTGCATCAGGCCAATTTCACTCGCCCTGACAGGGTGCTCTTCCTGGAATTAAATGGCCAAAACCCTGAGGCACCTCTGTGGGGCAGCACCCCAACCATCCGTTCCCCAACGCTGATCAACTGTGCAACCTGCATCCAGAACCACAGCTTCAGAGCTGCCCAGCAGCTGGAAAAATGTGTGGTGGAAGACAGATTGCAGATAGACGAGAGATTGGTAGGTCTGGAGATGTAGGGGATTGCAGCACTGTTAGATTTTATCTGTGTCTCTGCACGGACGGATGACCTTGGGATCCCAATCAACAGTTGTTAATAAAACATAGGGGACAAGTATGAGGGGTTAAACGTGAAGCATGTCTGCTGGCTCGGTGGGAACTACAGCTCAGTGCTGTAGTTGCCCATCAGGGCACTGGGATGCTGCTGCTGCCTGCACCCTTTGCCTTATCCATTGGAAAAGCTGCTTTTGGGCTCTGATGGGAAAAAAGGCCACAGTTCTGGTCCAGAGCCCATTTGCTCCTGTATCTCCAGATGCCAGCACAGCTATGAGAACTGCATGCCCAAGCTGTTTCTGAACAGCTGCGGAAGATGGGGCAGAGTCTGTGGAGGTGGGAGCAGGAAGCTTCCCCTGTCCCTGGTGAGCACTGTCAGCCCTCTGGGTTGCCCTTCTGCATGTGACTCCATCCTGAGCATGGCCTGGGTATGCAGGATCTATTCCTTTATTCCTGTATTTCCGCTGTCATCCTTGCCATCAGGAGCTTTTTTACTCGTAAGGAGCTGGGAAGGACCTGGGGCAGACCCAAGGCTGGGACTCCAACTCCTGCTGTGCCCATCTCCTCCTCATCCCCAGCCACGCTGAGATCTGGCTCCCGCTCAGCCCAGCATTTTGGTCCCAGCCATTACAATGACAACAGCGATAAGAGATTCATATCACAGCACTCAACATTGATTTGAAGCTGAGCCCCTTCCCTGCACTCCTCCTCGTGGCTGTGGGAGCAGTGAGCAGCAGGGCAGCACGCTCAGCAGCAGGGCTTTAGAGAGTAGGGCTCTCTGACATCTCTGGATGCACAGCACATCTGCAAAGGGACCTGAGCCACCAGTGGGGAAACTGAGGCAGGGGTGGCTGTGGGTTGGCACGGCAGCACTGCTGGGAGGAACCAGGTGTCCTGTTGTGGAACTGCCTTAAGAAAACAAGCCCGGCCATTTTATCAACACGAGTGGAGCTGCAGCAGCTCCGAGACGCTGAAAATCCTCCTGGGAGCAGCAGGACCTCAGGGAAGCGTCTGAACAATGGCAGCTTGTGCGGGGGCTGAAGAAAAGCCGCCGTTGTTGGGGCGAGCACAGCGGCACGGGGCGCACCCAGGTACCCCAGCTGTGCCAGCACGTCGTGCAACAGAGCCGGGGCTGTTGCGGGCACCGCGCCGGCACTGGGTGTCACCGCCTCGGCTGGGAGTCGGGGACGCTGCCTCTTTGCGCTCCTTTCTGCTCTGCTGACCCGCTTTGCTCCCTCCGTTGCGCCATCCATCAGTGCTGGCAGCACCGTCAATTCCAGGCCTCCGCCACGCCATTCCCCAGGGGGAAAAAGCACGCTGGGTTCTTTAGGGCAGGGAGAAGCACTTTCTCTCCTCGCAAGTTCCTAGTTTCCCTCTATCCCTCCGCAAAGACAAGCGATGCCTCGCCCCAGCTTTGGACACGGAGCTGCTCCTGCAGCCCCGTTCCCCTCCAGCTCCGCTCCAAGCTCCGAGGGCAGCCACGGCCCCGCCGCGTCCCTACGGCCGCTGCTATTACCGGCAGCAGGCAGGCGGTGGCAGCCCTACCCGAGGCCGGCGGGGTCCTCGCAGCCTCTGGGCGCTGAGGACACCGCTGCACACCGATGGCAACCCCAACTGGGACACGGCACAGCGATGGGTTGCGACCAGGGCTTGTGGAGGATGCCGTGGGTGAGCTATAGAAAATGGCAGCATCTGGGGGCAGGCTTATGGTCGCTCTCCCTGCCATGGTCGTGCGGGGTGGACCTGCAGTGCTGGGTGTCACCCAGGTCCCCCCAGCCCCGCACACCCCATGGTCCGGACCTGAACAGGAATCCCACCGTTAAATGGTTTGGGTTGGAAGGCTCCTTAAAAATCATCTAGTTCTAACCCTTGCCACAGGCAGGGACATTTAAGTTGCACCAGAGGAGGTTCAGGTTGGATATTTGGAACAATTCATTCTCAGAGAGAGTGGTGATGCAGTGGCACAGCTGCCCAGGGAATTGGTGGGGTCACCATCCCTGGAGGCGTTCAGGAATAGTGGAGATGTGGCACTGAGGGACACGGTCAGTGGGCATGGTGGGATGGGTTGGGGTTGGGCTGGGCAATCTTAGAGATCTTTTCCAACCTTAACGATTCTGTGATTCCATGACTGGGACAGAGAGATGAGCTGAGGATGAACCACTGGGCACATGGAGGGGCCGGGTCCTGCCCAGGGCTGTGCCATGGGGCAGCCGTGGGCTCTCAGGGCTGATCTTTGCGTAGGCACTGCACTGCTGGGACTTGGCCTGCCGCAGCCTGTGGGCTTCTAATTTACTGCTTTCCTTTTACCGTAAAACTGAAAGGGGAAGGTGCACCCTTTAATCACTGCCTCCGGGGCCCCGCCTGAAACCACACAGCGGCTGAGCGAAGGCTAGGAGTTAATGCTCCTTCCGACACCTTTTTATGATTCATGGGCCTGACCTTGAGCCATAAACCGCTCAACCTCCCCGACACACTGGCAGTATTTACAGCCTGCGGGACCGGGACATGCAGCAACAGATGCAGCTGCGTGGTTGGGACAGGCGCAGGTATGGGGTGCGACAGGTAGCGGCCGAGAGGCAGAGGGATGCTGCAGGCTGGGATGTTCTGGATTTATCCCTCACAGAGGCATCCCAGGTGAGACCTGTGGAAGCTGCCACAGGACCTGGAGCCGGGTGAGATCTGTCGGTCAAAGCAAAGGTTGAGCAGAGCCTAACACGCTCTCTGCTTTCTGCCTCAGTTTCCCCACTGCTGCAGTAGAAGTAATCCTGACCCATCCTGTTTGCATGGAATCAGAAGACCGAGCTCAGAACTGTTTGCACAGTGGGTTTGGCTCCTGTGATAGAGCCAGCCAGAATGTGAAGGTCATTATTATTAGCAGGATGCAAGTGATTAACCCCGTACAGGTGAGCAGCTGTGCTGTGCTCAGCAACAAAACACACACAACCTCAAAGTATTGACAAATACAATAAAAAACAATGAAAAAATAATGGCAAACATTATAAGACCAGGAAGCTGCCAAACTGCCCCCAAAACATGCTTCCTGAAGGCAGAAGGGACTGAGCTATGCCATTCCCAGGGACATCCATGGGACATCGGACAGCCAGGAGCTCACTGATGCTCACGTGTCCTTCCAACTCTGGGCTTCTATGATTCTATGATCCAGATCCCATAGGAGCCTGTCAATGCTCCCTCTGCACATACCCAAATCTCCTGGTACGGGCTCATGTGTGTCACTTTCCCCATCCTCCCCAGGCATCCTTCTTCCTCCTCTGACCGGCAACATGAACCACAGCACTGGGAAACTTATATGGAACAAGAATTTCAATTTGGAACAAGATTTTTTTTTTTTTTTTTTGAGTTTACAAGTTGTCTTTTTTTTTTTTTTTTTTCCCTTCTCCTTGAGAAACAAAAGAGGGAAAACTCATCCTTATCTGAGAAAGCAGAGTTCAGGAAAAAAGCTACTGGTCTTTTGGACTCAGTGGGTCCTGTTTGGTAGCCTTGCTTGTCATTGGGAATTTATCAGCCAAACACAGATCTGCTATAATGCGCCATATAACTAGTGCATAAACAAACTTCAGCATGATAAATGAGCTACTTTGAAGCCATAAAGTTATTAGCTAGTGGCTGTTAGCTACTGCTTAGAGAGCACTCAGAGAGGGGTGTAGAGTTCCCTCTGCTGCCTGCAGCTCATGTCTGCCGTGCAGCATCACTGGGGGCAGCCAGGTCCTGGAGCATCCTAACTTGCATATTGCAAGGCTGCAAGGATCCCTCTGGGCCACCTCCTGCCCCTCCAGTTCCCACAATGGGAACTGGGGGTGGCCAGGGCTGGCTGTGTCCCCCCTAATGCTGCTGGGATGCAGGAGACGTCTTGGCGGGGCCGGCAGCGGGGCAGCGGGACGCGGAGCTGTCTCAGTGCCTGTTCCTCATTAGAAGCCCGGTGTTGAAGAAACTCATAATTAGAGCCCTGAGTATTAATTAATCTCCGTGACCCTCCTCTCATTCTCCTTTCCCCGCTCTCACCGCTCAGGAGGTCAGCCTGCATTATTAACAAGTGCAAGTGCAGGATGGCGAGCGTGCAGAGTGGGTTGGCAGCAATGTAGGGCTCAGACCTTGGGTCCTGTCCCCGTGTTCAGAGCAGTGGGTGTCTGGCTCCCCCCGCATTGCTGGTGGAAGCAAGCATCCCTCCCATGTGCCTTCATCTGCCGCTGGGCTCAGCTGAGAACATCCCACTGCTGGACACCTGGCACTAGGGCATGCCAACAAGGCATCTCAGCATAACCCCACAGTGGGACTGCACCATCTCTGCCCTGCCTGACCCCACTCAGGGGCAGTCCCTCAGTAGGACGAGAGAGGATGGCCTCAAGTTGCACCTGGGAGGTTCAGGTTGGATATTAGGAATACATTCTTCTCAAAAAGAGTGGTGATGCAGTGACACAGGCTGCCCAGGGAGGTGGTGGGGTCACTGCCTATGGAGGTGTTCCAGAGCCACAGGGATGTGGCACTGAGGGACGTGGTCAGTGGGCAGAGTTGGTGGTAGGTGGAAGGCTGGACTGGATGATCTTAGAGCTCTTTTCCAACCTTAATGATTCTGTGATTCTGCTCTATGCTCCCTGCCTTGCCCAAGCAGGCTTGGCCAAATGGGGCACAGCCCGAGGACTGGGAGATACTGAGAGCTGCCACAGAGCGACAACACAACAACACAAGATATTACATAAATCCAAACTTTTCTGACTCCCTGGTAACCACCAACTGCTTCCCTGATCTGATTTTTCCCCTTTTCTGCTGGAGCAATAAAAAGGGGAAAATCAACATCCAAATGATCTTGTTTATGGCGACTAAATAAGCTGCATGTGCTTAATCCGTTAGAGTTTAATGAATTTACGACTTGCTTTGGAATTTGACAAGGGCTGTAAAAGAGTAATTAACATTTATCAGTGTGTTTTTTACACACACCCCGCCCTCCTCCCTGCTCCCTGCCTCCTCCCACCGCCTGTCGCAGAGCAGCACTGGGTACTGGGGGGAATATAAAAGCGATCAATTAATTCTTAATAATCTCAGGGAAAGATTGTAGAGTCGCAGTATGAACTCAGGGAGTGTCAATAAAGGTGCCAAAGGTTGGCCCCCTCATCGGCGCTGCGGAGGAATGTGGGTGGCTGGGAGGGGAAGGGGCAGTGGGGCTGTGGTGGAGCAGCCCTGCACACTTTTGCTTTTCTCTGATGGCCTCCAGAGCAATGCTGGGACACCTCATCCTGGTGGCTGTAGGGCAGGAGGAGAGCCCAAATCCTCACCATCACCACCCCTGTAATCGCACAGACAGTTCGTGCAATGGACATCCCCATACTCAGTTTATACTGCCCTGCTTTCATAGGATCATAGAATAAGAGATTGGAAAAAATCACTAAGGTCATCCAGTCCAACCCCAACCCATCCCCACCATGCCCACTCAGAATCATAGAATCTCTAAGACCGTCATGTCCTACCATCAAATCCAACCACCAGCCCATCACCACCAATGCCCATTAAACTTCTGTGCTACACCCCTTGAACACCTCCAGGGACAGTGACCCCACCACCTCCCTGGGCAGCCTGCACCAATACCTCACCACTCATCAAGAGTCTCCTGGAGGAGACAGCAAAGCATCTGGGCTCGGCTTTGGGGCAGAGGGGTCCCACAGACCTACAAACAAAAGCTCAGGATGATAAATCCTCAGAGGTTTGAGACTGTCCGGGCATCTGCTCTGGACAGAAACAAATTCTCCCTGTCGAACATAATGGCCCAGAAATAAGCACTGAGGCAGGGAAGGAGAGGGCTGGATCCAGAGGGTCTGGAATATCTCCCCCTAGCCCCATGGTGAGCACGTGGGAGGGATGAGCACTGGGCATGCACACGTAGGGCAGGCAGGAGCACTAGGATTTATGACCGGGTTATTCGAGGCAATGGGATGAGCACAGGAAAGAGAAGCAGAAAATAACAGGATGAACTTACATCACTTTCAGGCTTCATTTCACATGTACCATCTTGTCCCCAGGGAGCGGAGCCACTAACACCCCCAGCTCCCCCAGCAACTGAATTTTATTGGTGGCCCCAACAGGACCCATTGCTTCCCAGATCCTGGGATGCTATCCCATGCCCTCCTGCCTGCTCTGGCTCAGCTGTGCTGCTGTCAGCCCGTCTAAACAGCGCAGCTGGGGTCAGCATCCTGGTGGCTCTGGGATTTGTCTGGAGAACACGGCTCAGAGCAGGCACCCCGGGGGCAGAATGGGTGCATGAAGGGGGAGAGCATCACAAAGGGCACACAGGGCTGTGATCACCAGCAACATCCATTGGATCAGCATCTTGGGACAGGGGCTGGGAGGTGACCAGACTGCTTCTCTTTGGGAGAGTGGGACCACAGAGGGGCACACAGAGGTGGCAGTATGTGACTGGGTCCCCTAAGCATACTGCTTGGGGTCTTAAGCCCACAGTCAGTGGTGCTAAAGATGATTGTAGGCTGTGGCTATAAGAAATCTATTGATCTCTTGGACTCTCTAATGACAGATTAACCATTTTAATAAAACGTCTCTTAATCATGCATTAACCCTTCTCAACTACTCATACATTCAACATCAAATTGAGGAGGACGGTGGGATTTCTCAGCACCATTTTTGGGGGAAAAAGGGAGGAAAAGACTTATTTAGGTAACAATGACAACAAGAAAAGAATGCAAACTTACAGAGGGGGAGAGTTAAAATCATACGATGAGTGGCAGTTGCAGACGCCTGGGGCCCTCTTTGGCTGTCGCTTCTGTCTGGCAATCAATCGACAAGAAATGGGGATTATGAAATATTGTGCCTGTGAGTAAAGGAGGGGGTTCCTTCCCCAGTGTGTGACACCTCCACTCCCACCAGGATACAGCATGGCTAATGTCACCCATCTGGTGTTGGGTAGGCTTTAGGTCACCCGTGGCCATCATCCCCATACGTCTTTCTGACCAACTCCAAGCAAGGCCACGACATCATAGAATCATAGAATACCCCAAGTTGGAAGGGATGCATCCTAGCAATGGATCTCGATTTCTTACGGGAGTGGGACTTAGCAGATGGGAGCAAAACACTGGGATTGGGCATAGAGAGGAGAAAAGGGAACAGCTGCACTGGTGCAGAATGGAACAGGGGGCTCTGCCATGTGTGCACAGCCCCCCCAGGGCCTCTTGAGTAAGCACCGGGGAGAGGACAGGCACTGCTTCCTCTTGCTGAAGCCGTTGCAGCCTCAGAAACCACCACGTCCTCCCTGCTTCCTGCAGGTGCCCATGAATCACACCTTGTCACTGTGCTGCCCAACCACCCCTCCGCTGGCCAGGAAAGGGTTAAGCGGGCATTCATCACCCTGTTTGAGAGATGTTTCAAAGCCTCTTCCAAATATTATAAAAAATGCCTTTAATCATCTAATAGCACGAACTCAGCCCGTGATGGATGGAGAGAAGTCGCCTCTCTCCTCCTGATCCTAACAGATGAGGCTGAAGAGCTGCTGCTCTGGGGGGGAGGAAAGTTGGGGAGGGGGTTGGGGGGAGAGAAGGACATTTCTCAACCTCCCACCAGAGCAGTTATAAATATGAGGTCATACAGCAAGAGATGATAACGCATTAAGGGCTCTTGAGATATTAGTCTGTCAGCCTCGTTAGACACAGCCTATTTGGGGCTGACTGCATAATTAGAGGCTGGGGTACCCATAACTCATTGGTGTTTATATGGTGGAAGGGGCTACCATCACCCTCAGCACTCTGAAAAGTCATCTTCAGCAGGCATCAAGCTCTGCTCCCTGCTGCAAAAAGCACACAAACCCTGGACAAAATCCTGCTCCTGCCCCAACCTCTGCCCTTCTGCAGCCCCCTCTCTCTTGTGGGTGGGAATGGGAAGACGGAGGTGACAGTCTGGCCCCAGGGAGCTCACAGTGCGAAGTCCCAGTCCCCTGCCTGCCCCATGAGATGCCTTGCCCCTTGCAGAGGGCTGTGTCCACCATGCACCACCACGCTTGTCCTTCCCATGTCCTTCCCAGGGAGTTGCTTTGGGCTGGGATGGGAATGGGCTGTGGAAGTGGCTGTGTACTGGATGAGGATGGGGAAGCAGAAATGAGCCCAAGGAAAGAGGAAAGCCTGAGAATACCATGGGACAGCACTGTGAGCATCCCCGGCCCTGCATCCCCTGTAACCTTCACCAGGGACCACATTTAAGCAGCGATCTATAGAGAGGGCAAAGACCCCACAGCCTGGGCAGAGGTGACACGTTTCTTGGGAGTGCAAGCACTGGTGAGACAGCATGGAGCTGGTTGGTGTGAACAAGGAGCTGGGCTTTGCCGGGCTGCTCCACTTTCTCTTCTCAGTTCTGCCTCACTGGTGGTGAGCACCGACGCAGCGGGGCACTCCCCAAACCCACCCGCTCCAAAATTGAACAAGTGAAACAAGGAAGGGGAACGTTTCCCTTCTGCAACCGTGTGCAGTGAGGGCACTGCAAGAGCTGCTCCTGCTCTGGGGATGCCAGTGAGCAGAGCCCAGGGGCTGCCTTGCCATCCCCTCATTCTGCACACCCTACAGCTGGGGAGGGGGCAAGGGGTCTGCGGAGGCGGGGGCAACCCCATGGCTTCCCAGGCTGAGGCAGGATAATGAATCCTGATGGGGGAAGTGACCTTTTCCAAATGCCACATGTCATTGGATTTTATATCACACCAGGACAATGCACCATGGGTATTAAAATCGTTTTTCCAATAGGAGTGCGTTGTGTGTATGTGTGTGTGTGTGTCGGAGAGAGATGTGAGAAAAATAAAATTAAGATGTAAAAATTAAACTGCCTCTAAATATGGCTTTTAGAGAAGACTTGGGTCCTGGCAGGACAGCACTGGCAGAGCCAATCATGCCCTTTGCTCCTGAGGCCATGAGTGATTTTGTTAGGAAAATGTCCTGATCCCTATTTCTCAAGTTTTGCAGAGACATCCACTTCTGCAGCATCCTCTATGCACAGGAGCACACCTCCAAAGCTGCTCACAGAGGCGTGCACAAATGTGAACAGAGTGTGCCATGCCTCTTGATACCTATTGGTGCTAGGCTGGGCTGTGCATGCAGGGGAAGCAAAACTTTGCACAACTGCCAAAGCCAGGCTAGGGGGTCTCACCATATAGGCCCCTATGGGACAGCACAGGGAGGTACATGGAGCATCTTTATGCTGGTGCACACCGGTACGGGACACACTGACACAAGGATGAAAGCACAGAGTGAGGAGGGAGTCACTGGGAGCCAAGCTTGCTTGAACTCCAGTCTGTTCCCTCGATCTGCAGGGCAATTGTCTGACTGAAATAACAATGCTGAGACACACACACAAAAATAAAAAAAAAGACAAGCTGTGTTTGTTTATTCAGCTTCTTTCTCCCGTTCTCTCCTCGACAATGCCCTGACACTGTGTCCTGCTGCACCGGGGCTGCAGCCCCAATAGGCTAAATTTATCCCAGCTGGAGCTGTTTACAAGCCTTGTCCTGTTTACAGCGTGGCCCATCCTGCTCTCTCTGAGCCCGACAGCCTGTGCTTCCCGTCCTTGGGCAGAGCCCTGCAGCCCCAGACAGCAGCCCGCCGGGGGCTATGGGGAGAAGTGCCACTCCCGGCTGCTGCTTGCCCACCATGGCTCAGTGATGGCCCAAGGGGACACCACATTTCGTTCCCCAGTATAGGGCTCAGGATGTCCCATGCCCATTCCTGACACCAATGGCTCACCCAGGCTCTCAGGAGCTCAGCCTCTCACCCAATGACCAACCCATCAACCTCAACCCACTCTGCTCTCCCAGGCTGCCTCACCCCACAGTGCCTTCAGCAGGGCTCACTTGGCAACATTCAGGCCTCTGTTTGCTGCTCAAAGAGCCCCAGCTAATGAATCCCAGTGCGTAAAAGCTTTCCATTAACTATTTGGCTTGCTGTTGACGTGGGCTGGGAGTCACACGAGCAGAATTGGTGTGAGCTCACACTGAGATCATAGAATGATAGAGTATCCCAAGTTGGAAAGGACCCATAAGGACCATCGAGTCCAACTCACATGATGCACGGGAGGAGTTTCCAAGGAGCAGAGGGTTTGTGCACCCCATTCCTGCTCTGCATCTGGATAAAGTCTGTGCATGGCTGTGTGTGGGGTGAATTTAATGCTAAAGTTTGCCCACAGGAAGTATTTCTCCAGAGAAAGCTAACATGTCAGGCACTTCTCATTGTGAAAGAAGAGCTTGGGCATGTCTGCCAGACCCATTCTTGCTCCAAAACGCAAACAGGGCTTTTGGGGAACGCTTTACCAGCCTGAAAGCCACCTCCATCTTTCACTCTCATTCGTTCCAAGCTGAGGCGAGGTGATGTAAACACCCCTGTTCATTGCACCGGAATTGGGCTGGATGACCTTTAAGGGTCCCTTCCGTCTCAAACGATTCTATGATTCTACGACATGGGAAGGGCTGCACATCACACACAGGCCTGAGTGTGCCCCTCACGCGCGCTCCTCATCTCCGGAAGAAGATCCACTAGTCAGGAAGTCACGGCCCTGATTACTTTGTCTTCCACGTTTAAGAACATCCCTAACTGCTCCTTGGATAGCTCAATTAGTAAAGTGAATATATTATATAAAGTCTAAAAGATTAAACTATCATAGGCAGCCCATAATTTCATGAAGAAGTCAGGGGAGCATATCCCTCTTATTAACTCTATAACAAATGTGATGAAAATGTTCAAATAGAATGTTAATGCAATGTTACGTGTAATTTTCCCAGGCGATTTTCTGCTGAAATATTTCTTTATTAATAGTAATTGAGGGTATAAATTATGAATGAGGCGATTTTCTCCTTTCACTGGGAAAGACGTACTAATGGCAATAATTCTTTATAATAATTTTTTGGGGGGAGGATGGGGAGGGGGCTGGGGTGAGGGGTTTAAAGAAAAAAAACCTTTAAAGGGATTGCAAAATATATAGACTAGCAGTGCATGTTTTATGGCAGGGCGCTGTATTTTATATCCGTGCACCGGGCAACGCGCGGCCGCTGGCGAGAGCAGCTCCTGCATATGGGGAATGGCTCAGCATGGGGATGCGATGGGAGCAGCGATGCTGCAGGGATGCAGTGCTGGGCACTTCAAATTGCAGTGGTGCTGTGAGTTTGGGGCACTTTTGGGACACGTTGGGGCACAGGGACAGGCGGTGCTGAGCGGTGCAGATGCTCACCGGGGAAACAAAAAGTCCTTTTTTTTTGTCTTTTTTCATTCCAGAAAGCCGGAATGAAAGAGGCGTTTTACAAGGGTTTTCAGAGCTTGCTCTCCTTGAGGGCTGTATGGTTTGTGACAAGCCAAACGGCTTGGAATTTTTTCCATGCTGTTAAAAAAAAGGATGCTGGTTGGAGGGCATTCCTTCGCTGCCACGCTCTGCAAACATCTCTCTTTTTAAAGAAAGGGGAAAAAAAGATGACGTCCTAAAATTTTCTGTTGCCCAATTATCTGGAAAAAGGCTATGAGTGGTTTGAAACTTTTCCACCCAAGAAATCCACATTTCTCCCTCTTTGGGTTCTTCCCCAAGGGACATCTCTCACACTGGTGCTTTCACTGCCCTGCCCTGACTGTCCCCATCCCCTCTGCTGGGTTGGGAACTGAGGCAGAGCTGCTCATTCGCCAATGAGGATGCTCTGCCTCCACCTATACCCTCCCACGGGCACTGCCCCAGGCCCTGCCGGAGGCATTGCCCACAAGGAGAAGCCTACAAAATCAACGCAATCCGTCACCGACCCTCCTCAAAATTAAGTTAATAATTTATGATGTTAAATGGGACAGTTAATAGCTGGGCCAGATGATTCCTCAGCTAATCTAGAGCACGGGCTGAGCTGCAACGAGTCCTCTGAGAGTTCATTACACTCCCCAGCCCTCCGTGCTCGTGCTGTTGGCTCTACCGATGCCTATGGGAGGCTGTGGCTGGTGCCGCTGGCAACGCGCCGAATGCCTGGCCCTCATCAATTAGGAGAAATAAGAAAATCGACAGGAAAATTAATTTTCAAAGAGACAATGCCTATGACACCTGCACTGCCCTTGGGGAGCCACAGGGTTAGCTGAAGCCTCGGGGGGTGGTTTCATCTGAGAGAGGATGGGATGCTCTGCTGGGGCAGTGTGGGTGTCATAGGTGTTGTCCTAGGGCTGGGGGAGCAGTGTTGGTCACTCAGGGGATCCATAAGCATCCACACAGAGGATGAAATTCAGCCCCAAGCAGGCACCAGGCACATTTAGGAGGAGACGCGACGCTGCTTAGAGCAACCCCTCCCCTCACAGCTCACCAGCAGCAAGGGTTTGCAGCGGTATCAGCCTAAGGGATGCCCATCCTTGCCCTTAGAGGGGCCAGTATTCAGACCCCATGGGCCAAGTGGGGCTGTCAAGCACAGGCAGCTGCATCCAGATGTGCCTTGATGGCTCACGCAGATGTTGGCCCTGCACAGCACCCCTTCTCCCTTCAACATTCCTGTTGTCGCCAAATTCAAACCATGCACCGTGTGGGGGGATTACCTGCAATTACAGCTTTCACACATTGGGTGCAGCTGGGCTGGGGATGGCAGGGGGCATGGCATAAGGACATCCATATGGTGGGCTGCTGCAACCATTCCCCCATCTTCCATCTCCCAATCTCCCATCTTCCCCCCAAAAGCCTTTCTCTGAAACCCCCTCCATGGCAGGGACACAGGGGGGCAGAGGGGTCCCCCAGCCCTTTTCCTTTCCAGTGCCCATGGGAGAAATTACAATTAGGGGGACAACAAATGAGGTTGTCAGGCCTTGGAGGGGGCAGGGGGGACATGTGTGGTAACTTGAGGCTGAAGCGGAAATAGCTCCAGTCGACCCACTTAGAAAATCATAATTACTGCAGGATTTATGGCTGACATGAGCTTGTCTGATAGATGTAACTATTTAAAGGCAGCCAAGGCCTCCATTTATAACAATGCAAGGGAGGGGGGTGAGGGAGCTGGGGCAGGTTTGACGATCAAAGGAGCACCTGGGAGAGGAATGGGGACCAGTGAGGTTCGGAGACAACAACCAAGTGACAATGGATTGGCAGTTGAACTAGATGTTCTTAGTGTTCTTTTCCAACCTTAATGATCCTATTCTATTCTATTCTATTCTATTCTATTCTATTCTATTCTATTCTATTCTATTCTATTCTATTCTATTCTATTCTAATGCCTGAAAAGTTCTAATTTTGCTTTCTTAGTGTAAAGGACAGCAAATAGCTCCTGGGAGTGTTGGCGTGGCTGTTGATTCACCCCAGCCCCTCAGCAGTCCTTCTGTCTCTTTATCCTTACGGGTCCCTTCCAGTTTGGGATGTTCTATGATTCGGTGGTCCCACGATCCCACAGGGCTTTACAGAGAGGACAGTGCAAGCTCTTGGTGGCTTGACCCAACAGCAAAGCCAATACCAAGTCCTACTTGTCATTTCCTCAGGCCAGCCAGTCTCTTGGTGATCATTCCAACCACACAGAGATACTGAGAGTGTGTGAGAGTGGCACCTGAACACCCACCTTGGCCGAGACACCCCATGGGTCTCAGTACCCAATGGGTGCTCAGCCAACACTGAGCAAGGCATGATGCTGCCTGGAGCGAGGACTGGCTCCTGGAGGACCCCCTGCCTGGGTACAGCATGGAGTTGGTCACCACCGTCCCCGTCCCAGGCTCTCCTTCCCAATCCGGCTGCTCCCTGTCCTTTGGGGATGGCAGCAGTTCCTCACCTGATTGAATTTCCAGGCCATCACTCGCTCTCCCTGCAGCTGCGAGGCACGATCGCCCTCCCGGCAACCCCATGCTCACCCCTCGGAAGGAGGGGCTAATTCAGTTAGCCCAGTGGCATTAGCTGCCGTGAAGAATAACCCGCCAACAAGGGCCTGCAAGCCTGACACAATATTAAAGACCCCACTGCCCTCACTTGGGGCAGATTAAGCTGGGCTCATTGCTTTAATGCTGCACTCCTCGGCCGGGCTCCCTTCAAGGCTCTGCACCTTAACTGTATTACCCCAGCACCGATGTGCTTGACCTGCCGATATCGCTCCCACTGATAATTCACCTCCCAGGAAACTTTGCCTTTTTGACCTCCTGCCAGAGCAGGCTCAAACCCCAGAGCGGGGCTGCCCCCGTGTCCCTGCTGCCCCGCTCCAGCACCTGGGTACTAAGGCTGTCCCATAGCACACTGCAAAGTGCAGCCGTGTGCAGAGGGATGCAGGCACACAAATACCGGTATGGCACAGGGCTCCATCCTGCTCCTTTTCTCTTGTTGGCCACACTCAGAGCTCCTAGAATCATAGAACCATGCAACATCCTGAGCTGAAAGAGACCCCCAAGGATCATCTTTGGGGGTCCACACAGGACCACCCAAAAATCAGATCATGTGACTGAGGGCATTGTCCAAACCCTTCCTGAATGCCTGCAAGCTCAGTGCCACGACCGGCATCCACATTGGTAATGCTCATGGCCATGCATATTGGTGATGCTTGCTGCAATGCATGTTGGTAACGATGTCAATTATTTATGGCAAAGTGGCTCTTCTTGCAGCTCTTGTGCTGCCTGGGAAGGGGCTGCCCAGCAAGGACCAGGCACTGCTCCAGCAAACAAGAACTCATTTTGAACACAGAGGAAACCCATCTTGCTTCCTTGTTTTTCAATTTCACCGCACAAAGGTGTGTTTCTTTTTCTCTTTGAAGAACCAAAACTAAAAAAAGGAACGAACCCAAACTTCTGCCCAGATCTCAGACTGCAGGCTGCAGGTTTTTTTACTTAATATCAAAAGCCTCAGTGAGGTTGTGCTCAATGCAGCCCTCCCGGCACAGGAAGTAGAGCCCACACAAAAGGGCTGTCATGGAGCATCTGTGTAGCAGTGTGGTTTGCTGGCCGTGGGGACAGCAGGGTTCTATTCTGGGCAGTGCCACCAAGTCAGTGTGGGACCTGGGGCACTTCTCCTTGTCTTTTGTCCCCACTGTCTGATCATCATCCACTGCAGGACTGGAGCTGCCCTCCTGCTGCCCTGCCCATCCCTCTTCTGTGCTGCAACCTGAGCATCCCATTTGCTTTTCCTGTCCCAGAAGGAGATGGGCAGCCCCACTCAGCCAAGAGAACAACCAGAAGCCACTTGTCCTGTTGTAGGGACAGGGAGAATCTCCTGCACTAGTGGGCATGGGACACACCAGGCCTTCTGCTGTGTCACCCCCTAACATGACCCTTGCCGTTAGGGGGAGATTTAAGGTGCTCTTATATCTCCTGCTGTAAATGGCCTCATAAAAGTGACAAAAAGACGCTCATATGGATGCTTGTTAAAATTTTATTACTAATCACCTACAAAGTCAGCTACTGTATTTAACCGAGGTTGGGAGGAGGAGGTCAGAGGGGGCCATGCCTGCACGGGATGAAGAAATGCAGACCAGAAAACATCAGCAGAATGAGGTGCTGATGGCCTGGATGCAGCCCATGGGCACAGGGAGGGCACAGGGAGCTGGATGCAGCCCATGGATGTCTCCCTGCAGCAGACCCAGCCTAAGAGTTCACGATGGAGCTCTGATCATATGATAACAAAGAGACCTTTTGCTCTGGGGTAATGAAACCCAGGGTGACTTCTCTCTGGTCTGGGGGGAGGTGGGAAAGTATTGCACTGACACAGTGAGGAAGGGAATGGGGAAAAGTCTCCTAGTAAAAATAAGCAGCTTCAAGTGTCTCCTCAATTAGATAATGGCATGTAGGTGATGATAGGTTTCGGGACCGTGAAGGACAGCCTCTTGCTCTAAGACCTCTGCTGCCACTGCAGCCAGGAGCAGGGCAGGGAGACAGGCTCCTCCCTAGGGATGTTCCTCTGTGAGGATGCTCTTAGAAACCTCTGCTCCTCCTTCCAGCTTTATGCCACCCCCAGATGGTTTGGGCAGCTCCAGCATCCCCTCCTGCCTCTTGCTGCATCTCCTATACCACCTGTCCCTTTGGCTCCCTGTTGCCACTTCCCTTAAATCCCACTGCTGGCACTCTCCAGGAACTGCCGCCTGTCCGTCTGTCAGTCCTCAAATCCATCTTCAGAAGCTCAGTATAAATCTCCTGGAGGCCTCCTTGCTCCCTATATATCTGTCTAATTAATGTTAGTATAAGTAAAGCACAGCCTTTTCCCCTTAATAAGCAGAGTGCTGACTTTATTACAGGGTGTTTTTTTTTCCCCTCTCTCTTCTGGCTTCAGTGCTCTAAATCACATCCAGGAAAGCGCTTACCAAGGGAAATGCGACATCCTGGCCCTGCTGCACCCCAGGCCCCAGGGGTGGGCAGCGGGTGAGGGGGAGCTCAGTGGATGGGATGGGATGGATGGCTTCAGAGTGGTGTCAGAGCACTGAGCTGCCAGGTTAGCTGGGGTCAGGGGAGAAGTCAGAGGCCATTGATGTGTTGTCTGGCCGAAAGAAGGGCCCAAGCAAAACAAGGTGTTAAATGTCCTCTAATTAGAAGTGTCAAAACAGGACTGTAAGGGCTGGGGATGAGGGGGGTGGGGGCTGGAAATATGATAAGAGGGGCTGGGCAGAGAGAGAGACATGAGATCGTGGGGCTCGGGACCACACTACAGGCAAGTGGCACTATGGTCCTGCTTGAGCTTCAGCTGCCATATTTTCGCCCAGCGGTGCTGAATGTGGGATGTGAAGGTGAGGACATATTTCTGGACCAGAGTGCATCTCTCTCAAGAACTTGGAGAGATAGAATCATAGAAATATAGAATCATTAAGGTTGAAAAAGACCACTTACATCAACCAGTCCAACCCCAACCCACTCATCATGCCCACTGACCACATCCTGCGCAGTGCCACATCCCCACAGTTCTGGAAGAGTGACCCCACCACCTCCCTGGGCAGCCTCTGCCACCACCTCCATCACCATGGGGTGGAGATCTTGCAGGCAAAGAAACATCTAGCCTGCAAGAAGCTGAGTGTGGGGAAGTGGTTCCTCTTGCTGTGCCAAGCCACAAGCATGTCAACCATCACTTCAGCACCCCGTTCAATGTCCTGCCCCAAAAGAGTTAATGCTCCCTGCACCCTGGGTGCTGGGGTGAAAGGGTTATCCGTGTTGTGCTCAGATCTCTTGGCTGTAATGTGATTTCTCGCATATGTATTTATGCAGTTTTGCCAACACCCCCGCCACCCCCACACGGTGGCTTATTGATCACACTAATGGAAGGGATCCGGTTGCACGTGCTCCACCATGCTCCCACATAGCCTCTCCTGCTCTGCCCAGCCAATCAGTGCTGCGGTGCCCCCGAAAATTTCCCATAATCTCATTTGCAGATGTGTTATCACTTAATAAAATCCACACTTGCCCTTCCTCTTCCCCCCACGTGGCTCCAAAACGCATTTGCACTTTGGCTCTCAGGCCAACTCTTGTCATGGCCTTGCATCCTGCTGGCCTCTTAGGAAGGACCACAGAGGGATAAATGCTCTAAGTGGGAAAGGAAGGGTTGGAGAAATCATCCAGCCTCTCCTGAGGTCAAGGGCTGGGGCTGGTGTGTGAGGGACCCCTGCTCCCTTTCACAGTATGTGGGATGGCAGTGACAAATGGGAAGGAAAAAAGTTCATCCACATCTGAAAACACCAAGGCTACTGGCAGTGCAAATGGGTCTCTGTTCTGTAATCAGCCCATGTCATGGTGACTAAAGGAAAGTCCTGGCATCAGAGACAAAGTGCCAGCAGGATTTATATGGGACGCTGTTCATCACTGCATCTTTTCCAGGGGGCCCAAAGTTGTTTCTCCAAGAATCATAAGATCATAGAATCATTAAGGTTGAAAAGACATCTCAGATCACCAAATCCAACCCCACCCCACCATTCCCACTGACCATGACCCTCAATGCCACATTTCCATGCTTCTTGAACACCTCTGGGGATGTTGCAGAAGAGCAAGGTCCAAGGATGCTTCCGACTGCACAGCCATCAGCTTGGGGACCCAGGGACCCAGGACTAGGCGTGTGCCATCAGCAGGCTGCTGCTGAGCTCTGCCGATCGATGGCCAACCTCCAAGCCCTGTGCGTGTGGGGCTGCTCCCCCGGGCCCGAAACCTGACTCTGTGATTCAATAATTCAAGGGGAGAGCTATCAATGGCTTCTCAGCTCTTCAGAGAGGAGAGCAAATTGAAAGGCTTGTCAGGAGTCAAAACAGAGCAGGGCAAAGCTGGGCTGAATGTCAGAGAGATTAAACAGGCAGAAAGCCACAGGGATGGGGACAGGGATGGGAGGCAGCCACTGCTTTTCACAGGTTACTTTGCAGCTGTAGCAGGAGCTGGATTATGGAGCACCTTCGCAGCACAGTGGGTGATGTGTGCTCCACCAAACTCTCCAGCAGAGAGGATTTTGGTGATCCTGGTGGCTTAGGTAAAGAGAAGGAACCTGGTAGCATGAGGCTGCGCCCAGCTCAGGCACAAGGTTCCCAGGAATTCCTGTCACCAGGGATCAGGGCAGGGGACAACTGCTGGCACCATGACCTGTGGCGGCCTCCAGTATCAAGTAACTCCTCAGGTCCCAGGCAGGATGCTGCACCAACAGTAGATGATAAATAATGGTGATATTTCAATAGACACAGGTATGATAATGAAGAGCTATCCTTCTTTTGCAAAGATCACTTGTAGAATTAAATATTTATAAATGATATTTAGACTCCCAGCCCTGTAAAATGCCTTTTTTTACACTGATAATATATGTTGACTTGTTGGAGAACCAAACCAGTTTGATATGATTAAATACAGAGCCAAGTGACATGATTCATGCTCCTTCTCCACCACTCAAAGCCCGGAGCACCTGCAAGACTCTCTCAATACACTTCTACAGACATTCCCTTAAATAAAAAAAAAAAGAACAACCAACTATCCCAGCTGCAAAATGCCCTGAAATCCTCTTCTTGAAGGAACACCCCAAATGCCTCTAACAACTTTTCAATGTCTGGCTTGTAAGACATCATATTTTGTACCACACCAAGCAGCTTTTATTATGGACAGTTTACTTTGTGCTTTACACACAGTGTATGTCCGGCTCTGGTGCCTGACCTGCTGCCCTTGTTGGGAGAATGAGGGCCTGAAGTAGAAGGGATATTAGGAAAAAAATCTTCTTAAAAACAGCGGTGATGCAGTGGCACAGCTGCCCAGGGAGGTGGTGGGGTCACCATCCCTGGAGGTGCTCAAGGAATGTGGAGATGTGGCACTGAGGGACATGGGCAGGGGGCATGGTGGCGTGGAATGGGTTTGGAATGGGTGATTTTGGAAGTCTTTTCCCACCTCAGTGATTCCACGATTCTATGATTCTATGAAAATGGCAGCCTCTCATTGCGGTTTGATACCACCATCATGCACCCTTGGTGACTGGTTTCCAGACATTGTCACAGACCTGCACATGCATTGGTTTCACATCTTGAAAGTACCTCCCATAACCACAGGGTCAAAGAAGAAGAGGCAGGAGAAAGAGGAGGACCTTGTGAAGTTGGTGAGATGTGCTCAGGAACACTTGCCCCAAGGACAATGTCCCCACGGACACCTGCACTGTGCAGACCTCAGTGATTAATGTGGATCCTTTATTTTGCAGCTTCACAAGTAGTGGGAAGAGAGAAGTGCCCTTCTTGCAGCAAGCACAGCTAGCTCCAGTCTTTAGGAGGAGCACTGCTGAACTGGAGCAGCACAGGATGCACTGCAGCGCTGGAGATGGGCTACACCAACACCCTGCCCCAGAAGCAGGCCCGATGTAGGGTCCTGGGAGCCTTTCTCCATTGCTGGAAGTGAGGCTGGCTCTGCTCCTTCAGCCTTGTTAAACAGCACAGGCAGCACGACTGGAAGAAGTTTCCATTAATTTGCAGGTGCTGGGGGGAAGGGGGAAGGAGAGACCAGGTGCTTTCTGCCCGCTGCCCCCAGCGAGCTCCCCCCAGCCAGCCCCCATTGTTCCGCAGCTGTCCTGCCGAAGGGGAGAACAGGCTCAGGAACAGGCTGAATGACAGCAGACACCTTATAAAATGCCTCGCAGAGCACGCCTGGCGCCTGGCCGCAAGCCGCGCAGATGCCCGCAGCCCAGCCCCGTGCAGGTAGCCAAGGGGGGGGACATCAAAGGCGCTGCTTTTGCGAGGCTCGGGACGCAGGAGGGCGTGAATTATAGACTTTGATGTCTGAGCAGCGGCAGAGGAATCGGCGTGAAGATCGTTTATAAATCGCTATTTATGGTCTCCACTAAGTGCCAGGCAGGCCCTTAAAGCGAGGGATCAGGTTTAACTGAGGGCTGCTGCAGAGCTGCTGCTGGGAGCTGCAGAGGGCTGCGTGCAAGCAGGGTGTTTTTCAGCCCTTCTCCATCCCAAACACATGAGACTGGCCCTGGGAGATCTTCCGAGTGAACTTCCCCTTGCCCTCCAGGTCAACTGTTTTGGGGAGCTTCAGCATGGGGGGCACAACATCTCCATGCTGGCGGTTAAATTATCTGTGGGGCTGTCACCATTTGGACTTGAATCTATTGGTCTGTTCCCATAGGATTCAGCCTGAATGGGACCCAACCCAAGAAACACCTGCTTTGGGCTTCTTTATATAGCAACCACCCTGGTGGCATTTCTCTCGTTTATCTCTTCCCTGAAGGGATGCCATCAAACTGTGATCCGATTAACAAATCATCAATTGGTTCTGAAGCCACAAGCAGTGCAGCTCCACAGTGCTCAGGGTTCCTGGCCCTCACACCTATTGCTGTTAAATAGGAACTGCAAGAAGCAGCTTCTTCCCTGTAACTGGAGATACAGGGAAGAAACTGCTGCCTCTTCCCTGTATTTCCAGTTTAAAGCTCACGTCCAGCAGCTGCATCAAACTTTCCAAACACGGCAGCTATGTTCTGGAGGTCCCTTGTGAGATGGGCCATGCTGGATTTTCTGGTGAGCTACAAACCTCAGATCCTGGTCTGGCACCCCAAATCAGTGCACACTTATGCACATTATGAAATACAGATTAGACATACAGACTTCCCTACTGGTCTCTTTGCTTCCTGCAGCACTGGGTAGCAGTGGCACTCAGTTCTGCCCTTGCATACATCAACTCACGATAAGCGTGTACTTCTTACCCCCAGCCATTTCTCAGGACATGAAACCTTCATCGCAGCCCAAAACCACCCCTGCTCAGACAGAGTCATTTTTATGTCCAGAAATATTTATATACTTTGCACAACCGTTGTTTGCAGAATCTCTCTTGGTGGCTTCCATACTTCGCGGCAACTCCTGTTTGAAGTCAGACCAGATGGGAGCCTGGACCAAGGATAAATAAACCAATCAAATCTGAGAAAACAAGCCCCCAAGCCTCCTGCCTCCTTCCCGGGCAGTGTGCAAGTCCAGCAAGGACAGGGGGGCAGGCTGGGCTCTGATGCTCGGACTGCTCCCTCTGTCCACCCTTGAAGTCCCTTCCTCCGGGCAGAGTTTGGTATGTGCTGTTTGCAGGGGGCTTGTTTTTCTAACATGGTGAACACATGCTCTCTCCCGAGAACCATTTATTTTACATCAGAGATCCTGGGGCTCTTGACCCAGCGTCTTGCAAGATGGTTTTGTACTCTTCCCCCATGAGGAAGGAAGATGCATTCCTCCAGCTACTGCTGCAAGGTCCCAGACACGTCCTCCGCAGACCACACTCTCCCTCACTTCCCTTCCAGGACAGAGGTTACATGTGATGCACTGAGTTCAGAGGATGCTCTGAGGGGCTCCTTCAAAATGTTGCAAGAAAAAAAAATCCCATTTCTTTTGCTGATGTCAGTCCTCTGCTTGTGGGGTCAATTGGATAGATAGATCAGATGAGCAAGGAAATGTGGAGCATGGTTACATGGCAACCAGAAGGGCATGTTACAAGATTATCCACTCTTTTGGCTGTGCCCCAATGTTGCAAGCCTCAAACAAAGGCACAAAAAAGTTCTGAGGATATCCATCTTCTGAACCATTCACAGCATTTCCAACAGCCCAATGTCAGACCACCTCCAGCCCCACCAGCACATCTGGCATCAGACCATCAGCAGACCATCACCTATAATGGGCTACTCTGCCCGTTGGGACTCTTGGGACATCACTCTGCTTGTAGGACTGAGCGCACATCCCAGCCCCCAGCTGCAGGCAGTGGTGCAGGACAGCTAGTCCTCCTCTTCTCAAGGCCCAGGGGTCCCCCCAGAGCCCCTCTGACCACAGCGTCCATCCCACATGGGCTCAGAACCCACCTTCCTCTCCTCACAGGGAAACAGGGCAATGCATCTCTGCGTAACCCAATCCGTTAACACGCAGCTCCTCTGATGTGGGCAGCTTGTGCTTTACAGCATTAGAGGAGCAACATTTCATGGAAAATTCAATAAATACCCCTGTACAGCCAGACATCTGTAAACAAAGGCTTCCAAATTCAATCAGGCTGTGGGCTCAGAGCAGCATTTATAGGCTACAGCATGGAATATTATATAGGAAAGCAAAACGTAGGGGGAGGGAGCAGATTCCTGGAAAATGAAAGATCTTGTAGCACTCCCTTGCCCCAGTGAAGAACAACTACATCTGTGCCAACCATTGTGCCCAGGGCAGTGGCCATGGCCTCACCTGCCAGAGTTCAAAAAGTGTTTGGAAAACACTCTCAGCCATAGGGTTTGGGTTTGAGTGCTGCTGTGTGGCGCCAGGAGTTGGACCTAATGATCCCTGGGGATTCCTTCTAATTTGGGGTATTAGGGTTAGCTATGATGTGTGTGATGCTATGTCACTATGAGCTCTGTGTCACTGGGAGCATGTCTGGATGGCCGCCTCGCACCCTCTGGCAGCACCCACGGAGGCTATCAGCCGTATTTAGGGCAGGCCACATCAGGCATTTGTCTCCTCCTTCCCCTCGAGTGTACTTTTCCTTACAGCTCAATCAGCCTTTACGAACACACTGCCACACACAGAGGCCAGTATATATAATAAATAGTGCCTAGCTCCGAGGGCAGCAGTAGTGAACTATTGCCCAGGGGACAGGAAGGTTAGTGGGATTGTGATCTAAAACCTGAGGCTGGAAGCTCTGTGCTCTCCCTGGGGAGAGATTTCCACCGCTACCGCGAGGAAAACAATCACCGCTTTGGTTATTACACTTCATTTATTGGCTTGTTCAAAGATCACAGCCAGGTAGGCCCAGAGTCCAGGGATGCTCAGAGCAAGGGTCTCCAGCCCCTTCTCCATGAAGCCCTTCGTGATCCTGGGGCTGCCTCACAGAGATGCCTTTTGCCAGCACTGCGGTGAGCTGGTAGTGATGGGTTGATGGTTGGACTGGATGATCTTAGTGGTCTTTTCCAACCTTGATGATTTTATGGTTCTGTGACTGACAGGAGGGAAGATGACCCTAACGAACACAAGGAGGGATGCATGAGCAAGACCTCTCACTGATGGCTGCACCATTGGATGTCAACTCTATTGGAAACCATGCACATGCTGGGAGGGGTCTTTCCAGCAGATACGCATTGGAAGTGCATTCATTTCCCTGGGAGCATCTTCCCCATTATCTGAGGTTACCACAGGATGGGAGCTATTCATCCTCACCTACGCCTCAGAGGACAAAGAACAGGTTGCAAAAATTCAGCACTGTGGATGTTCAGGAAATGGCTGTAGGACACGCATCATCAAGTACAATGGGCCTTCAAAGCTCTGGGAATAACAGTACATCTCCATGATGGAGAGGTCCCTGGGAGAGGCTGGGGGCACTGCTTTGCTCCCAGTGCAAACCAAAGCAATCTACAGTCCCATTGACACAGGGGAAAGAGAGCTGGGGATTCAGGAAACGTGGGGCACTTCCCCAGCCCCCCTGAGGCAGCAGCCCGGGAAATGTTCTTATGAAGTCCTATTAATTAGTTGACACTTGGGCTGTGCAAACAGGCTGCCCCCTCGTCGCGCCCCCCAGGAGGCAGCACAGGAGCAGGCCAGCCTGGGGGCCAAGGCTTGGGTGCATTCTTCCAGTTAATATTTCAGGCCGCAGTTGCCAAGGGATCGGGGCTGGCGTTTCCCCCTTTCCTCCCCCTCCTGCCTCCCACGGCACCAATGGGGAGAGGATGGCCAGGTTATTGCCTCCTCCTCCCTTTGCAAGCAGATGCATGGGAGCTGGAGGAGGAGATTGATGGGGTTTGTAGAGTCTCCCTCCTGACCACCCACCATGGCACCAGCTCCCTTGGGCCTCTCTCACAGCCACGGCGATGGCTCCATCGCTGTCCAGGCTACATCTGCGGGCGATGATTGCTGCATTAGAGGACCTTCCTCTGATCCCAAGAGCAGAGATGGGATGGAAGAGAGTGAGTGGCTTCTCCATGGCCACATTCATTAGAGCTCAGTGCAACCTGAGCCCCGGTGAGAGTAAGTCCTTGGACCACACCCAGCAAACTTCTGCCCTCCTAAAGCCTTCAGCAAGTCATGGCCCCACAGAGACGCTCCAGAAAGGGCTGCAGTGCAGCTCTGGGTTGCACACTGCTTGCACAAGGAGTTCCTCCAGCACTGCCATAGTCCCTCCTGGGAACACCAACTGGTGGGAGATGCTCTGGCAGCTTCTGGGGGCTCCTAGAGGGGATGAAATCCACAGAGGCCAGTAGCAGCATGCTCAGCCATGGATATTGTCTCACTGGAGACACAGGGCTTGTGAGCCCCTTTCTACCAGGTGAAGATCCACCTCTGGGACAAGGTGTCTGCCATTACATCCCACAGAAACCAAACCAACCACCTACCACCACCCCCAAAAAGGAGAAACAAATCAAGCAAACTAGACCTGTTGGTAACATTTGGGCCATTTCCTGTATGTTTAACACATTTTCTATTAAGCCCACGACAAATGGTGAGGGCTCCAGGCGTAGCCATAAAGGCTCCCTCCTGCCGCAAGCCGAAGGGGATGCAGGCAGGGAGGGAAAGGTGAGCCAGCTCAATGGGCAGATGGGAGGTGAGTGAGTAATTCATAGCAGATCCACAGTTTGATTAATTTCCCTGCTTTTCCTGCTGGAGAATTCCCAGTTTTATTGGCCGTTAAAGGGCTGATTTCAGAGTGGGGCTGTCAGCGGCCGAGCAGCACCGGGGGGACGGGGGCTGGATGTAGGGTAATGCAGGATCAGGTGTGCTGGGGATGCTCTCCTGGAGAATAACTCTCAGACCCACAGGTGAGGGACCCAGCTCAGCAGCCAGCTCCAAACAAGGCCACTCTGACAGCCACGCAGACCCTCACTCTCTTGTCCCATCCCTCCCCCTCCCCATATAGAGCTGTTGTGATCAGTCCCTGCAGAAGAAAAAAAAAAAAAAGAAAAAAAAAAAAAAAGAAAAAAAAAAACCCGCCCAATTTGTCATGTCATGTCCAGCTGTTAACCTCCCGTTGCCGAGCCATAGGGAAGACTTGCTTTCTTCTATTTATTTATTTGCCACTTGGACAATGGAAGGCCCCAGGCCCGCTGAGCTCTTCATAATAAAGCCACCAACGATCCCCTCTCCCCCCGCGCTCCCCCTCCAGCCAGCAGCACCAGCCGAGCTGCAGGTGTCAGCGGGCATTAACCCGTGCCTCGCTCCCAGCCCCATTGAAAGGGCCCCACTGGGGAGGGACGCCGGGGCTGGGGGGTCCCTTGGGCTTGACGCACGTGGAAGGCTGCGCACAAAGAGGAAGCAGAGGAAAAGGCCAAGCGATAACCATCGCTCCGGAAAGCTTATTGCACTGCTTTGGGGACTCTTAGTCGGGGAGCAGCCAGGGGAAGAATGGGGCTGTCCAGCCACCCAGAGAGTCTCTGGGGGGGGGCATAGCCGATGCGGCCCCAGGGACACTTAGCAACGCGGGTGTGGGATGGGAGGCTGCCTCCCGGCTTGGATACTGGGGGTGCTCAGCAGATCTCTGCAGCGGTGAGGTGAGTGGGCTGGCTTGAGGGAAAAATGGCTCAGAGGCTGATGTGGCCAGGAGGAGAAAGGCAGGGGTGGGACTGAGCAAGTGACTGCACACCGTCTGAACCCAAAAGGGAGGCTGCAAGGCAGCATGGTGAGCCTCAAGCTCCAGGTCCCCTTAGGAAGCCGTACCATGTGGGTACAGGAACTCTTGCCCAGGGATGCTCCTGGAGCCTGGAGAAAGCTCCCAGACATGTGCTGTACCTGCACTGCTGGCCCCTTCTGCGGCTCTCCCTCCCCTGGACAGGCACTGGCCTCCAGGCATGAGCCCATTGGAGAGTGATGGGATTTCAGGGAGCACCAGCAGCAGGGCAGCATCTCCTCCTGTCTGTGAAGTGAGGAAATAAGATGCAAGGAGGGAAGAACACCGTGCTCACCAAACCATCACAGACCTGCATGGCTGGGACAGGGTCTCCACATGCTGAGCCCAAGAGTTCAAAGGGAATGCAGCACAGTGCCCTGAATCTGTGCAAAAGCTACAGGAGACAAAAGCTCTGGACAGTCAAGACCACGAGAGCAGGAGCAGGGACGCATCCCCATTGCCACTGGGTAAATCTGAACATACAAACTTGACGAACCACGTGGGGTGCCCTGAGCACCCCAAGAGCATCCAACAACCCCTTTGCACCCTTCTCCTGGGAGAAGGGACACGGCCATCCCCAGGCCCACCGGCTGCCAATAGCGGGGAGCCCGGGTTCCTTCTGCGTTCGCTCTGCAGACAATAAACCTCCTCTCGGGTTACTGGAAGGTAGGCGCCGTGCAGACCCGTAACTCCAGTAACTCCTTCCTGTCTGCCGGGCTGTCTGTCAGGCCTTCCTCTCCCTGTCAATGTCACTTTATTTGCTGCTGGGGTGGTGATGGGATCGCTATTAAAAGCACAAGTAGTAGGCATTAAAATGCATTTCAGTTAGTCCGGGATAATAAAGGAGAGCGAGGGGAAGGGGGGGAGGTGAAAAGAAGGAAGTTTTAACTCGCTAATAAAAATCAAATGCAGGCAGTTTGCAGGAGCGAGCGGCTCAGCGCTTCGCCTTTCTCTTGTTAAGGGCCCGCTGCCATAAATAACTTCCCTGAGCGAAAGCAGAGGGGAGCGGGAGAGCGAGGACGCAACAACACGAAATTTTTCATTTTTCTCCATAAATCATTTCAGCGTGTGATAATATTTGTTTTTTCTAATGAGTCTCTTGTGATCCATTCCGGGAGCTAACATCAGGGCCTGTCAGGGCGTGATGTGTGGGGCACTTCAGCGCTTTACAAAAACTGCCGCTTCTACTGACTTTCCCCTTCTTGCTTACACTCAGGACAAATGCAGCCAATTTTTTTTGCTCTGGGATTTGGGGATCTCTCTCCTCTGGAGAGGAAGACTGGAAGGAGGCAGGAGTTTGGAGCTGGATCTCAGTAAACCTATGGAGATGCCTGGCCCAAGCAGTGGGTTGAGATTTCACCGAGGTCTCCTCCATTCACTCACCCCAGCTGGTTGAGCTCACTGCTTCAACCCCAAAGGGCTCTCGATGCCAGGAAATCTGATGTGTGGAGAAGAGAACAGGGATAGAAACAGGACCCTACTACGCATTCGCATGCAAGTGACAAGATTGGCATTGGCCATGGTTATGACAACCAGAAATGACCACTAGTTACCGGCTCAGCTGAGTGCTGGGCACCCAACTGGTGGGTTCTGCACCACGTCTCCAAGGTGGTCTGTCTGTCCACCAGATACATGGTTGGAAGAGAGGAGGTTTAAGTTGGTAATTAGGAAAAATTTCTTCTCTGAAAGAGCAGTGATGCAGTGGTGTGTTCAATGGGCATGGTGGGCTGTGTTGGGGTTGTGCTGGATGATCTTAGAGATATTTTTTAACCTTAATGCTTCTACGATTCTATGAAGACAGAGACCTTATCAGTGAAAAATACTGGGAAGAAGAGAAAGTGGAACAAAAAACAAGATATATAGAAAAGAGAAAAGGCAAAATTCAGCTGAGATCTATTCTCCCAACAGCTTGGAGGCCACCAAAGATTTGGAGGATGCTTCAATCTGAGTATCACACAGTGAGCACACCGTATCCCAAGATGTTTTTCAGGAAGGCTGAATATCCTCATGGGGCTGGGAGATGAGGCCACCTCTCATTCCACAGCACAACCCAGGTGAAGAAGAGCTCATTCTGGCTCAGTCTGATCCTTCTTGCTGCTGCAGTCATCACCATGACTGCCAGAGCCAAGGCTGTCCTTAGCACCACCACCATCATCATCAGGGTTATTATTATTATTAACATCATGGTGTTTCCAGAGAAGGCTCTTAACTCCGGTCGTCGGGATAAAGGCAAGCTGGTGGCATCTTCAGGGAATCATAATGGTACGGGGCCCAGCTCAGTGTGTGTTTACTCTCTGCCAATGTATGTGAGAGAGAAAAAGAGAGAGAGGTAGTGAGATAAACACTGTCATGGGCCGCTTCCATCATCTACTCACAAGAGCATAATAAAGCCCTTGTAATATACTAGAACTTGTGTGGTCCCGGGGTCTAATTTGCATACTAATTACTCAGTGCAAATGGGAACGAGAGGTAGGGGGAGGGCGTGCGGGTGAGGGGGACTGGACTATTTGCTCTGCCGTTTCATATCATGCTAACAAGCTAATCCGGCGTGCAGTTAGCTCCTGATATATAACTGCTCATTAGTATTATAATAAAGTACATGAAACAACCATAAAACGTTATATACTGCACAAGTGTTGTTTTCTTGCCAATTATCTGCGGGCGGATTTATCACCGCAGTTGTTGCAAATTCCCCTTGGTGAGGTTTGGGTCGAATAAAGAAAGGTGTTGGTGTGAGGGGGGAGTGAAGGGGCTGCTTTCAAGGGGGAGAACATGTGTTTTCTTAAGTAGCACTTACCGATGCGCCATTTCGTATGAGAGAGAGGGAGAATGCTGCATCCTCAGGAGGCTGAGAGGGAAAGGGAGCCCAGGGCTCCATGCTCAAATCAAAGAAACTTCTGCCCATAAGGGAGACGGGCGCAGAGCCCTCCAGCACCAGCAATTCCTCCTGCCAGTTGGAGTGGGAGAAATCCAGAGCAACCCCACTGGGACAGGACCACAGCATAGAGCACACAATCCAGTAGCCCCTTCCTAAACCCCATCTGATGGTCTCACCTCTATCCACATGCCAACATCACCTCCTCCCTCTCCTCTCCTTCCTAGTGGTGCAGATGCTTGGGGGAAGCCTTCATTTCCCAGTAGATGGATATGTATGAACAATTACTTTTCAGTGAGTCCTAGGAGCCAAAAGGGATCTCCCATAGCCTTAGACCCAATGACAGGATGGACTTCCATTCAGAAGAGTACACCCCAGCACAAGACAGCACCTTTATCCTAGCACTCCTAAGGTGGAACCAGTCATACAAGATAGAAGAGCAGCTCCATTTTATGTAGAAAGGGCAGCCTGGCACGTGTTCCAACAATGAAGCAAAGTTGTCAGAAGAGCCAAAGCCAGCCCACAGCCCTACCCAAACCCAGCCCAGAGCCCTACCCAAACCCACTGCAGCTCCTCCCCAGCACGGCTAGCCATCGAGCATCTCACGCTGCAGAGCCCAGCAGCTCCCAGTGCTGCCGGCCCCAGAGCTGATGTTTGTGCCCCTCCAATCCCCCAAACTTGTGCATGGCACAGGGGGGCTGAGCAGCTCTGCAATGCAGTGCAATCACCAAATCCTAGTGGTTCACTGCTCTACCTGTCCAGAGGAAGAACACTATGTCCTGCTCTCCAACAGGCACACTTACAAAACCCCCGGTCAGAGAAAAGTGGAAGGCAGTGTTGTGCAACCCATCTTACTTCTCAGCTACCCAGGAACTCGAGAAGAAAAAAGCAAATAGGTTCAGCCAGTGCTCTGCATGTGGGCTCTGCACCACAGTGCCACAAAACAAGAGGAGGCTGAAAACTGCCAGGAGGATGCCGAAGGGCTGCACACATCACAGTGAGCCACGCTTCAGCTCAGCAGTGGTGGATGACAAATCCATGACACAGCCATCCCAAGGCATGTGCAGAGGCACAGCGTCGGGATGCACCACTGGTGTGATGCACCTTCCCAGCACATCTTTATGCTGTCAGGCATATGCATCAGTCACTTTTAAAGCTTTGCCAACCTCAGCATCCCACCCTGCCCTCACACACAGCCCTGTGCAGGCACTGCCCAGCACACACTGGCCGTGCTTCCCAGCACTAGGAGCAGCCAAGAGGGAGGCACACGTTCCCTGCACGGAGGCTCAGCGGCATATATCACGCAGATTTCCCCCCTTGCGAGCTGGGGTTACCAACAGGGGTGTTTCACAAGCAGCCTTTCCCCGCCCTTTCACACACACACACACACACACACACACACACACACACACACACACGCAACCCCTCGCTGTGAAGCGTTTGCTTATTTATGGCTTGTTTTTTGTCAAGAGGAGGCAGGAATGACAGCTCTCGGTGGTGGGGCTCTGCCTGTCTCCCTCCATCACAAGACGCATGAGATCCATTCTGCTGCCAGCGGGGTGTGAATCAGCCCTGGCATCCCCTCCCCGGACTGCCAGAGCCTTGCTTCGCCTTGACGAACTCCGCAGCTTGTTAGCATCACAATATTGGGAGCAAAATGTGACCCAGCACTGCCATGCCCCCTCCTCCCCGGGCTGAAAGGAGAGGGAGAAGCGCGCACACACATACGGGGAGGGAATGCGCAGATCCCCCACTGGGCTTTCAAGGGACTTTGAATCATTTTAATAAACTGATTGGAGAGGAAACAGCTCATTTGGGAAGAGGGCCACTTCTCCAGTGCAGCACTCAGCGTCCCACCTCCTCCTCAGCCGTCACGCACTGATGTTCTTGGGTGAACACAAGGCGAACAACCCGGCCAACAGGGGTGAAGGAGGGATGGGGACCCACTCCCAGACCCCGCTGTTCCCGCTGTGCCCAGTGCCCCAGCGCAGGGGATGGGACAGCAACCAGCGGACCCCACTCCACCTCCCTCTTCTCAAACCCCTCTGGTGACCGAGAGGGGAACTCCAACTTGCAGCTTGTTCCCAGGAGATAAATAGACCTCAGTAAAAAGATTGCTACATCCTTTCAATAAAGATTTTTTCCTCTTGCCCAGACAGCTTGTGAAATGTTTTAAAAGCTTCTCACATTTCCAGTGAAACCCACAGAGAAGAATTTTGCTTGTTATCAGCCCTGGAAGCCCCTGATAGACGGATGATATTTTTCCCCCTCCTTTCTCTCTCTCGCACTCTTTTTTTTTTTTTTTTTTACAAGCTGAAAAGAGAGTCACAGTGTGTTTTATAACCGGCTCTCTGCATTTCAAAAGCTCAACGAGAGCTCTCTGCTAACCCCGATAAGCCCAGGGCTCTTAGTGTCTTAAATACCTTTGACAAGCTATACATTACAACGCTAATAATTTGCCAAATTTGCGCCCATAATATGATATCTGTAAAACGTCAAGGGTGGTAATGCGATTAGCGGCCTCAAATGAAATATCGAACATTCAGCGTTTAGGCCCTGAATAGGGGAGAAAGGAAAGGAAATCAATTTCAAAAGCAGGAGGGAAAGAAGCGATAAGCGTGTAATAAAAAGGGAGAGAGGGGAGCATGGACAGGCTGGGAGAAAGAGCATCTTGTTTTTCATTCTTCCCTTTCTAAGGCATCCGATGCTTAAAAGAAGAAGGAAAAAAAAAAAAGAAAAGAAAAAAGAAAACAAACATCGCTGAATGAAGTTGGTTGCAACAGTACCAAATAACATTTGGCTATCCTAACAACCCCAGGGTTTGGTGGATGGTGATGGCGGGGGAAGGACTCTCTGCTTGCTCTCTGATCCCCCCCCATACAACTCCCCGCCCCGAACAGTTCGGGTCCATAAAACACAGGATGTGAAATTACAAGTAGTCTGAGGGTGGGCTGCCCCCTCCCCTTTCCCCCACTCAAGGTGGGGGAATCGTAATGTACTAATTATCTGAAACCACTCTGAGTAGAAAAGAAACTGTCACATACCAGGCTGTAGACTAAATAACAAACATCCCACACCTGCGGCTTTATGAGTGCTCGCTGAGAAAGGGCTGGGGGAGGCATTCCCTGCTCCCCCCGGCACTGCGGACAGACTGCTGCCAGCACCAGGTACCGGATGCCACGACCCAGAGCTGAGCAGGAACTGTCCTGGCTGTGAGCCTGTTGCAGTCGTGGTGATGGGCTTTGGGTTGTGTTGAGTTGGAGTGTGTTTTTTGGGTTGTGTTGAGTTGGGTTGTGTTTTATTGGGTTGGGTTGTATTGAGTTGGATCGGGTTGGGTTGGATTGGGTTGGGTGTGAAATGCAGCCTTCTTCTTGGGGTCTGGATGGGAAGTGGGAGAGCACCAAGAGAACCCAGCGAGGAGGCAGGGTCTGCACAGGGAGGAGGAGGAGAGGAAGATGGGAACAGTAGTGCTGGGTCTGTGCACCAGAAATACAAATGTACTGCTATCCCTACTGTCTTACATGCAACTGGCCACTGTCACCACAGCAAGGGTGGGAACAGGTTGCTGCAGACCCTAAACCAGCACAGCCAAGAAGAAGCTCCATGGAAGCACCAGAGAGCATATCAATGACCCTGTCTCTATCCTGTTCCCTGCAACTGGAGCCTGGAGAACACTGTGTCTGCACAGAGCGTGGGTTTGGGTGCTCAGCCACTGTGCTCTGCTTTTTGATGTTAAGAGACTGAAGCAACACAGTAGGACAGCCCAGCACACCTGCAGGACAGCAGCAGTCCCCAGGGCTGAAGGATGCACCCTCTGCATGGTGCCAGCTTCATCCTCCTTACTCCATTCTGGGCTTCAGCCTCTGTGCCAAGGCTGACAACACAGAGAGAGCAGAGACTCATCACTGTGTACAGATGCCGTTAGAAACTGGGTTGAGGCCCACAAAGCCCTCTCATGCATATTGATGCTATTTGGACTGAAAAGCCACATGAGCACCATGGCTACTGGGCACCACCAGGCAGCAGGAGACAACGTTCAGTCCAGCAAGTTCTGGCATACATCTGCCATGGCAGACGGGATTTAAACCCAAGCCTATTAGTGAGTGGGGGAAGGGCAAGAGGGAAATTTCCCCAAAACACCGACTACAGAGTACACAATCCTGGGTCTGCATCCCTGCCTCTGTGCTGATGATGGGTACAGCAGAAGCAGAACAAGTGCCTGGCTCCACCAGCAGCACACCTCACCACAACCTGCAGACCCCCCAAGACATTCCTGAAGGAACTGAGGTCTCCAGGTGGCCCTGCCCTGGGGCAGTGAGGGATCAGAAGGTGCTGGTCCCCAATGGGAATGAGAAAACACTCCAGTGTGGGGCCAGCCCCTTGGCCAAGCATGGAATGGCCATTACAGGGCCACTTCTTGCGGCATCACGAGTCATTAAAGCCAGGAGCGCTTGGGGAACCATCAGCACCAGCCAAACGACTTCCCCAGATGTGGCTCGCTCGCAGGATGTGGGAGCCCCCACGGACACTCACCTCCGATCCCAGCTCCTCCAGACAAAACATTCCCAGCGTCGGAGCCTCCACCCAGGATCCTGCTCGCAGGAGCTTTCTAGCCCATTTAGCAAGAGGCACTGTTTGGGTTTGAACAGATGTTGCCTTCCCCCTGCCCCCGAGGTCTCCAGCAGCTCCACTGTATTTGAGCCGGGAAGGCAAACGAGTTTTGCACACTTGTTTAAGGTCGGTCAGGTGCCTGTGCATACACACACACATGAGCTTGATGGTGGGGTGCACAGGGAGGCACAGTGAGTGCAGGGAAGGGTTATGGCAGCTCTCAGCCTTCAGGCTCGGCACTTCAGGTGTTGGGACTTTGCTTCCCATCTCCAGCCCAGAGTTCAGTTTGTTCTCCTCCCCAGGGAGACGTGGGGGCACAGAGGGCTGCAAAACGCAGACCTCAGCAATGAGCGATGCACCAGTGCTCTGCCTTTGGGTTGGAATAGCAAACAGCTGCATGGGCTCCACAGGCAGGCACAGAGCCTCTGTCACTGCTCTCCAGCTGCTTGGTTTGAAGAACAGACAGCTGCTCATAGCTTAGAGAAGACGCGCTGATTTGTTCCTAAAGCATCACATCTGAGTGGGCCACCCACGATCTGCTCTTGCTGAGCACCCAGATGACACACAGCACAAAGCACGTGGCTTCTCACTCAGCCATGCTGGAATGGCAACTTCTGACATCAGCCATTTCTCTGAGCTGTCCAAATGAGTATTGATCCCTTCCCAGAGAGGTGTAACAGCAGACCCCAAGCGTGCTCACCCTGATCCTGCACTAAGCTTGTTGTCTGACTATACTGCTCCAAACTGGGATAATCAGGACCTCTTCAAACAACAAGCCAACACGTGGACATGCATCCAAACTCAACACTTTCAGCATCCCTTTGTGCCAAACCCAGCAGCTTGAAGGCAGAGGAAGTTAGAAGTTGGAGCATGCTGGAAATATCCAAATATCTTTTGGAAGAGCTCTGTGACCCAAATGAAGCAACACGCCATTTGTCACTGGGCAGTCGGCACCACGCATGCGATAAGCATGGATGGCGGTTGGGCTGGATGATCTTGGTGGTCTTTTCCAACCTTCACGAATCTACGATACCGTGACTCCACGCACACTCACACCAGGACAAGCGCATGCCTTCTGAGCCTGGGACCAGTCTCCCTGTGTTTCCTGTGTCCCAGTGTACTGCAGGAGGTGCAGCAGCAGCACTGCCCAGCCCCATGCTTTGCACACCCAGCTCTTGTCCAGGGACCTGCATCCTGACTTTGATTAAGTGATGGACATGAAAACACACACAGACACAAACACAGCACGAGGCAACGTCCCCAGAGGAATGGGAAAAAAATGAGAGATAAAAACCAAACAGCCGTTTTCACCCCCCAAACCGTATAATTTTGTGTAAATTTTTACTTTAAACATCTCTTTTTTTCCTGAGCCGTGATATAGGCCCTGTCAAAACCAGGGCCAATTACTGCCATTAGGTTCCCATTATGTCACTGCTTCTCCCCCCATTATGAAGGTCTTCGGCACACAGAGCTATAATCTTCACTCACTCTCGCTCCATCACTCCCAGAAGGAACAAAATTGTTTAAAAAAAAATAAAGCCTTTATTTTGCCCCTGTCAACTCTGAAAAGGAAGGAAGGGAAAAAGAGAGAGAAAGAAACTGGTAAAGTTTTTAACTGTGAGGTTGCCAAAAGGACAGAGAGGAAGCGCTCAGACCAGCCAGGGTGTAGGGAGGACTCTGTGGGTCACCCAGATCTAACCCTATGGAACAAGAGGTGACGGTCTTAAGCTGTGCCAGGGGAGATTCAGGTTGGATATCAGGAAAAACTTCTCAGAAACAGCGGTGATGCGCTGACACAGCTGCCCAGGAAGGTGGTGGGAGTCACCATCCCTGGAGGTGATCCAGAACCATGGGATGTGGCACTGAGGGACATGGTTATTGGGCACGGTGGGGTGGGGTTGGACTGGGTGATCTGAGAGGTCTTTTGCAACCTTAATGGTTACATGATGGTTCTCTGATTCTATGAATGTGGTCAGAGTAGCTCCAGTGAAATAAATGAGCAGAGACACTGAAATGCCATACCCAACCCAGCTCCCCGGGTACCACTTAGCTCAATCTTAAGGCTCCACTTGTGTCAAGACTGGATGTGGAAGCAGCATGAGAATGTGACAGAGCATCACGTAAAAGCAGAAACTGGGACCAAAACACCCAGGGAAAGTCACCTCTCCGCAGAGATGCAGAGATGCAAGGAAGAGGCTCATGTTCCATCCTGCCTGCACTTCTTCCCCAGGCCCTTGTTCATCCACAGTTCCCCAGGCGCCAACCACAAATCTCCCAAACCTTTTCCTAACCCCCTTTACATCCCTTTTGTATCCCATTTACACAGCAGCTTCCTCCCATCCCCAGCCCTCCCGCTCCCCTTGTGCCGCCTGCACCCCTCTCCAGGGACCCCCTGCAGATGACAGCATCTGGCAGCTCCGCAGCGGCGGCGAAGGGGCGCGATTTGCCCCTAAACAAAGAAACATCATCTCTGCTAAAGTGATTTCCACCCTCAGTAAGACCTCACAGAGCCATCCTCCCTTTGAATGCAAAGGTCTCGCCCATTCCTCTGCTGAGGGAGGGAGAGAAAGAAAGGGGAAAGCAAAAGAAAAGGCGTGGGGGGGCTTGCTGGGAGGGCAGTGACGGACACTTTGGCTTTCCCTAGCGAAAGGCTCAGCCAGAGCCATGAAAGCACCCCACAGCAGCCCACTGAGCTGTCACTTATGCGATCCTGTGTGCACAGCACAGAGGAGGGCCTGCGCCCGCCAACCGCCCTGCGTTCCTCCAAGCCCCCTTTTGTTTTTGTTTCAATCAAATCAAGGGCTGCTTCAGCCACACAGCTGCATAAAGTGGCAGATAGGAGACGAGCAGTGTATGCATCATTGCAACCACTAAGCCAGAGGTCTGAGGGTAAAATACAGGCAGTGGGGCGCTACCTGTGAGCAAAGCCCTGCTGCACCAGCAGGGAGCACCTCCTGCAAAGGCAAGCGCTCTCTTCCTCATTGGAATTGCCCCAATGCCCCAGCAAAATGGTGGCTCAAGGACTGGCCAGCAAGTTATCAAGACTTTTTGACTGCCACTGACAAAGGGATGGGATCAGACGTATTCACAGCAGGTGGCTGACAGTGAGCTGCTCTCCGAAAGCCCACTGAAATATTTGAGAGGTATCCGAGCAAGCTGGGAGAAAGCATCATGAGGCATGATGAGGTGATGTGCTGGTACAGGCTGCCCAGGGAGCTGGTGGGATCACCGTCCATGGAGGTGTCCAAGTCCCATGGAGATGTAGCACTGAGGGATGTGGTCAGTGGGTAATACTGGTGGTAGGTGGACAGTTGGACTGGATGATCCTAGAGGTCATCTCCAACCATAGTGATTCTACGATTCTGTGAGCACCTTTGAGCAGCAAAGCAATGGGCGTTGGAGGGAGCAAACAGCTTTGGGGTCAATATTAATCAAGCATGCATGTCCCTACAGCAGGGACATGGCGTCCCGTGCCAGCCCTGCAGCAAACAGGAGTGCTCACGTGGAGGACCCCCACCATCCCAAACCACACCTTGATGCGTTTTTAGTAGAGGACAAACAAAAACGGTCATGAAGGACATGAAGCAGAATTGGAGCAGCTTTAATAAAATAACTCCTTCTCGGTGGGAGGCAATGAAATGAAGATGAATGGAACAAAAACTTAAAACTGATAAAAAAGCTAATAGTTATAGATGGTGTAGTTAACCCCCGAGACTCCTTGCCACACTCAAAGAATGAAAAAAAACACTTAAACAGGATGATGAAAACATCCTCGCTTACATCAACAAGAGTAAGCAAAAGAGCCATTGTCATTTTTTAAAGGAGTATGCACTCCTTTAACCAAGCAAGAAGTTCCCTGCGGCCCATTTTTCCCGGATCACAGCCTTTCTGCACCACCCTCCCACTTGGGCAGGACGCTGTGTTTTGCAGACCCCCTTCTTTTCATTCCAGGTGTGAGTTTCCCTACGTGCCCTGCCCCAGCTGCCCCTCATTGCTGCCCTCCCCAGCCCATGGCTTCCAAGGGGTTAAGGTACAACTTGTACCCAAGAAGAAGAAGAAGAAGGAAAAAAAAAAAAAAAAAAAAAAAGAGCCAGAGTGAGAAAGTTAATTGAAAATGCTGTTTAATTTTTCAGCTCCACTGGATTACACTGTGGCACAGATGGTTCATCAAGACAGTCTCTGTCTGTATCACTGTCCATCCCAGCCTCTCCCCCCACCACACAGAAGGGAGGGGGAGGAAAAAAACACAGCAGGCAGTGGCTCAAAAAAAAAAAAAAAAAAAGGCAACTTAACACAAAAGAGCATTCTGTGCAGCTCTTTTCAAGGCGCTGGGACAATGCTCCCAACTTGATCCTTTCATAAAGAAAACGTTTCGGGGTCAGAAAACAGGACACATTAAGCCTGGAGAAGCACATTGGCCATTTTACCGCTGACTTCGCGGCTAGCGAGAGGTCTGCGCCGGAGCTGGCTGGGTTGGTTGTTTCTAAAGGCAGCAGGCTGCAGGAACAATCGTGTTTGGGGTTCGGTGCTGCCCTGGCTCCCCATGCCCTGTGCCCATCCCTCGGAGCCCGGTCAAGATGAAAGGCACCTCTTTAACTGGATTACCCCAATGGCTAGCCCTGCTAAAGGCACTAAGGCACCGCTAATTAAAGCCGTTCAGATACACGGAGCAAATCCTTCTCTCGCTCAGCCCATTTCATTCATATTTCCCCTTATGCCTTATTAATTACCCAGTGCTGTTGCGGGGGGTGGAGGCAGGTGGGAGTGTGAGAAAGGGGCCCGAGCCCGTCTACGGGTCAGATTTTCAGCATTGATTTCTTTTTTGCCAGGGCTACAACCCATTGATTCCCAAGCTGAAATTGATGATTAGCACTTTCTGATTAAAATAACTCCTTTCTCCTTGCAAAGGAAAGGAAAAAAAAAGCAAAACAAAAAACAGCAAACCCTTCCTTTGTGTAATAATTTGTTCTACTAATCAAGCTATTTTGCAGAGGCCCAGGGAAGGCAAAACTGTTTAATTCCCAGTAAGCACAGTGCCTCTGGCTAAAGCAGGAAGAGCAGCAGAGCAAGAAGTTCAATTTTTGCACACACCAACTTCTCAGCCTGCTAGCAATGGGCACAATGGCCAAACCTTAACTCCTGAGGAAAAGTCAAACCAAAGCTTCTTCAAAGGTGGCATATCTCTGGGAGGTGTTTTGGGCTGTATTTTATGCACCAGTCAGGTAGCAAAGCCAGAACAGAAAGGTCTGAGCTCAAATAAAAGATATTTAGCCTATCTCAGAGGACTGCTGTCCGGAAGAGGCTGTGAGCTCCTTTGCATTCAGCCTCCCTTGCCCTGTTTCCTCTCGTAAAATAAATATTGCCTTGGCCCCAAACAGCTAGCAATGAGTGGGAGAGTGCCATCAATCACCAGCGCCCATCACCCTGTCCCAGGACACTGCTGTCCCCACAAGCAGAGGTTTCATCCCCAGGAAGCAGAGCCAGGAGGATCCATGAGATCATGTCAATGAACAACAATTTTTCTACAAGCAGAGATGAGATGAGAAACTGCAGCTTCTAGGGAGCGGGCAGAGTGATCCAGAGTGACGTAGCTTAGTGGGCACGGTGGTGATGGTTTGCTGGTTGGACTGGATGGTCTTAATGGTCTTTTCCAACCTTCACAATCTATGATTCTATGACAGGCAGATCTGTCCCTGTGGTGTTGCAGGAGTATTTGTGAAGTGGGGACTCTCAGTGCTGGATGGATGTGGGGTAGTGGGGCCATTTTATGGGCTGGAGAACTGAAGTCCAGTAGAGCACGGGCATTACCAAAAATAACCCTCATGAGAGAGTGATCCAGATGGCTCCATGCATAGGTGCGAAAAGCCTGGTGGGTGCATCTGTGTGATGTGAGATGCACCTAACACAGGATCATCCCATCACCTGTGGTACAACTACAGCTGCCTGATCTGGCTAAGTGAAAGGAAAGAGAAGCTCCACCTAAATATAGTCACATATCCACATCTAATTACTCTTAATGAGGTAATTACCAGGTATAGCAGATGACAAGAACCCTAACCACGCCCCAACACCTCTTTAAAAGCACACCTGCCTCCACAACCTCTTCCTCACTGTTTCTTTCTTAGCGGCCAGGAGTATCCTCAGCTGCTGTTAAGGGGCTTTCCAACATTTTATATCTATCTGCATTTATTTGTATATAGTGCTGTGCTTTAGCAGAAGATGTGGTATCTTGTCCCTGGATCTCACCTGTGGGGCAGAAGGAGGCCCAGAGCTGGAGGGGCTGCAAGGGAGAGGAGAGCGAGGGGGAGGGGAGCAGGGATGACGGGAGGGAGGTCGGGAGAGGAACGAAGAAAGAGGAGAGAAAAGAAAAACCCAGCAGTGCACCATGTTGCATTGTTCACGCTCAGACCTTCAATTTGCTCTCTGCATTCTCCTGCAGCGGGGAGAATGTTACGCTGGCTTAAGAGACAAATCGGACACAAAATAAAGACCAAGCACTCAGCAGTAAAGCAATTATCGCAACATTTTATGCCGGGCCTGTTCCTTTTGAAGGCAGCCTGGTGCTGCCCGCATGTACCTTAACCCGTTCCTAATAACCATAAAGTCACCATTATTTACGGTACAAGACATTAAATAAATAATGAAAAAGCTGCCGGCGACGGAGCGAGGCAAGAGGGGGTTGCAGGGGGATCTCCCGAGCCTGGAGCTGGCACTGCCTTAACCTGTGCATAGCAAAACAACTTTGCTGGGCCTGAGGAAAGGAGGATGTGTTTTTATTTTTGGGTGGCATCTCCAGGATTGGGATCAGTTGGAGAGTGAAAAATTAGATGGGTTTTAAGAAAGAGGAGAAAAGCAGCACGGAGTTGCATGGGATCATGGGCAATCCCTATAGCACAAAGTCCCTATGAGAAGGAGTACGGTGGCAGGGCCAGATTCTGATCTGGCCCCAGTGTGACACTGTGGGAGCTGAGAGTATAATGGGGCCAGAAGTGGGATCTCATCCTCTGGCACCTCTCTTAAATTGAGACATAAATAGACAGAAAACCCGACAGGAACATAAATATGGTGGCAGAAGTTGCCATGGCTCAAGTGTGTGAGCAAGGAGAACACATCCTCCTCTGCCTCTTACCACTATGCCCAAACAGCTCCAGCAGGAGCCAACATTGGCCCCAAAGCTCTGGTTCTAAATGCTGGTACATGTTTCCATAGTTGGGCTGCTTCGCCCCAAATCTGTTGCTCTCTCCCCCTGATAGGGCTGGAAACAGGATACCTCATGCTATCTTCCCAAGAATCTCCAATCAATCCCAAAGTTGCTCATGGTCCACCGCTGCCCAAGGCAGGAGCAAGCTGCTTTTCTTTACAGGTGTGCCCCTGGGCGACAGAGGGGTTCCTGGAAGGGACAGCCAGTCCTCCCTGCCCACCAGCACTGTCTTCTGACTGATTCCTAAAACACACTGTTTTGGCTCAGTATGGGCATGGTGGACGTGGGTGCTTCCATACCAAGCACCAGTTTAGGTGTTTGGCTTTCATCAGAGACTGAAATAAAGAAAAACTTGATCATCTCCTCTGCAACAACCATCACAACAACACCAAGAAGCCACTTTATTTCTCAGTATCAATTTTGATAGTTTTAAGAACCAAGTAAACTCCATTCCAAGTAGCAATATCACGACTACTCTAAAAAAATATGATTTATGTTGTCCACTATGACATAATAAGTACTGTTTGGGGGAAAAGAAGAAGTACTCCTAGAAATGCTCAAAGATGACACAGAAAGGCAGCAGAAGACCTGTCCCCATACAGGTTGTACTGACTCGATTGGTCTTTGGCAGTGCTGGGGCTGCTGGGAAGCTTGCCTGACTCTTCCCTGCTGGGATCTCCTTCAGCTGCCCAATTTGTGAAGAGACTCAAATAACTTTGAAAGAAAAAATCTGGATGAAACGCCATTCATTTCAAACCGTTCTTTGTATTGTGAAAGTTCCTCCCAAATTATAGAAATAAGGCTCAGGAAGAGGTCCTGGGGTGGGGCTGAAGCTGTGGGTCTTCTGACATTTCAGGAACAGAGATGGGATCTTTACATTTTTATAGTACCAGACATCTCCGCTTGTAAGAGGCTCACATGTCCTCTGTTCTGACACTAGGTATAAAACAGGGTCAAATGGAGAATTTTCTGACCCCTGTGCTTTCTCTTCTTTGCTTTTTTTCTCCCCCTCCTTTTCTGAGACCTGAGCCCTCTGGGTGCTGGTCAGGAGGACTTGGGGCTTCGAAGGGAAGGGTGAGCCTGCCCCTGGCACTCTCTCTTCCCATTGCTCTGCGGCTGCTGAGGGATGCTGAAGGGAAATAATGTATTTCTCTGCCATGGGCACATTGGTCTCACATCATGCATGGGCTGCCCATGCATCTTTGGAACACATCACACTTCTCATCTAAAACTTAGGGTTGCCAGTTCTGTTTTCTTTAAAACGGGGGGTGTCCCACTCTATGGGAACTGGGAATTGGGGTGGATGATTTAGAATTAAGGATTTCTATCAAATAGAGAAAATAATTGCATGAAACCAATTTTTTTCCTTTCCATGAGCTGGTCATCCTAGTCAGGAGAAGAAAGCAGTGTTTGATTTTTAACATTGGAGTTGTGCATCCAAACAACCTGCCTTGGGAGAACAGAGGTCTGCTCTTGGAAGTGCACAACTGCATTTTTCTTAAACAAGTCTACTCAAAACAAAGGAGAATGAGCTCTTCTGCAGCTGAATGGGGAGCCAAGGGCAGGCGCACACAAAAGGGAAGAGCCATCTGCACCATCCCATGCAGCCAGGGCTCTGGTATGGGTCAGCCCCAGTGTCGGGCAGATGTGGGATGTGGCTTTGCCATGGGCTGGAAGGCAAGGAGATGGCGAGGTGATGTCAAGCTGCAGCACACTGAGTTCTTCTTGCCCAGACCTTCCCTGGACAAGGCTGACCACAATGTCGTAATCCCATGCTAGGAAGGGGGTGTCAGTGGTGTGAGCTGGCTGATGGGAATCATTCCATCATGGTGCCATAATATCTCCAATCTCATGGCACCAACCATGGTGTTTGGCCAACTGAGGTTTCCCAAAGTCTGCTCCAAGGTCTGTTCTCTCCTTGGGAACACCAGAACCTGGCTATGCAGTGTGAGGGCACCGGGCAACCCAGGTTACAGCACGGGGCAGGCGGCAGCTGCTCCCCATGGGATCTGTTCCATTTCACCTCTCAAAAAAGGGGAGAAGGGGTGGGGAGGGAGGGAGGAGGCGGATTTCTAGGCATGGGTGGGTCCATTCTTCACCAGCTTACGCAAGTCAAAGCTGCCACCGAGAGGGGGGACGGGTGGCCGGGGACACACGGGGACGCACCGTTCAGCTTCACACCCAGCTCTTCAGATGGATGTGCCCCTCTCGGAGCTCCTGAGAAAGCAACGGCGGCACAACCCATCGTTCTTCCACGTCGGTGTGCTCTCCCAGTGCTGAGATGACACTTTTTTTTGGCTGACTAGCCCCGAAGCCAAACTGATGTCATTAAAACGACTGTCCCCTCCCCAGCGCCCATCCACCAGGCTCAGCTGAAATGTAAACCTCCCCTCCTCTCCCCGCAACAAAAGCCAAAGGCTTTCAAAGCCAAACCTGATTGAAATTCAAAAACTTTTCAGCCCCTCTCCCTCCTCCCCACCTTGAAAAGAGAGTGTATAAAACAGGGAGACAAAGGCCTCCCCCCGCCCACCCCCCGCATTGTCTGCTGGAGGCTGCGACAAGGGGCACCAGCCCTACGGGGGCCCTGCTCCCCCTGGGCCGGGGGGCATCCGCACGCCAAAACACTCCCGCACGCACCAAAACTAAAACACTCCCAGCCTTTGTGCCGCTCACAAAGAAGGGCCCGGAGAGGATGGAGCAAGGGCGCGTGATTTACTCACCTGCCTCTCCAAGAGCCCCCTGCCCTGAATTTCTATGCAAGCCAGCTTGTGGGTGATCTCTAACCCCTCCCACCCTGCAGAGCTCCCAGCTGCCTTCCCTTGGAGGGGACATGTCAGGGTCCTCCCGCTGTGGCGAGCCCCTTTCTGTGCAAAGACTCTCTCTGGCTCAATTTCCGCTCAAAGCCATGCTTGGTCCTTGCATTCCTCTGGCAGGAAGGAGGTTGGTGAAGCACTGGAACAGGTTGCCCAGAGAGGTGGTGGATGCCCCACCCCTGGAGACGTTCAAGGTCAGATTGAATCATGATCTGAGCATCTGATGGAGCTGTAGGTGCTCCTGTTCATTGCAGGGGAGTTGGACTAGATGGCCTTTAAGGGTCCCTTTCAACTCAAACAATTCTATGATCCTATGTACTATCCACAAGTCCTTCTCATGTTCTGTAGGTAGATACCTCCACCCATCCCTTCCAGCCAAGGCAGCATCTCTCAAGGCAATGAAGCTTTTGTTGGGCTTTAAGGCCTCATGCTGTTGATACACATGGGTTATCCCTGAAGTGATCCCCATGTGTCCAGCAGGGCAACTGCTGTTATGGAATAAGGAAAAAAGTCCAAGTCTGTCCATGGGGACAAAGCTTTCTTCCCAGTCCGTCAGCAGGCTCTGGCAAGGGAGATATTAGGAAGGGAATGGTAAAGCAAAGGAGCCCTGGTCCTTGCAGCAAGTAATGAACCAGCACCATGACACCGTGGTCCCAAAGCAACACTAAGTGCTCTGCAGTGTGTTCTATGGAGATATGACTGCAAAACACAGTTGCATCCCTCAGCAATGACATGCCCTAGTCCAGAGTGAGCCCAGCTTGACTGAGTTTTAATTTTAGTAAATTAGAAGGGGGAAGAGGTTTATCCTGTGAACTGTTACTCATGTTTGTTTGGAATTTTATTTGGAAATAGGACAGTTCATCACATCTCCGGAAACAAAATCTACTTAGGACTGGAGAACTGTAGAGAGGGTCAATGCAGGGAAAGAGAGGTTAGAAGACAATTCAGGCAGACTGAGAACGTGTGATTAACCCAAATTCAGGTAAAATAATGTATTTTTAAAATCCGTTAATTATTCCAAAACTGTGTTAAACTTGGGAAAAGCTGTCCAAGGGATTCTGCGCTGCACGCTACTCCTCCCTTTAGCCTTCAAAATGTGCTGGTCTCATCCCAATACTTGCAGCACCACTGACATCCGTGACAACTCTATAGACTCTTGCATGAGAGCTAAAAACAGTGGCCATCCAATGTGTGCAAGCAACGCAAGCGGCACTAGCTCCATGACCCCACTGCTACCACCATTACTGCCATACGTTGGGCTTGCCTCTAGCCCAGCAGTCACGTTCACACTGAAAAACTGCCCCCAGAATAGGCACCACCTGGCAGCACCAGTACCAATTTGGGCTGGTGTGGCAATGGGACATGATCCTGTGTACACTCTGGGATCTCATAGGGCACCAGTAGCTCATTTGCTGTCTGCGACTTTAGGAAGTTACTTCTAAGACCCTAAGTGAATCAAATTTTCAAAAACAGCTCAGTGTCTTGTTAGTCCAGCGTTATGGTGTTTATAACTTAGATGTCCATCCAGAGAGGATTATGATGCTTTTATAAATCTCCTTTAATAGCTTAAGTTAAAAATAAACTGGCCAATCTATCAATCAGCCTTATTCATTCACCCCAGCCATTGTGGGAAGGAAAAAAGCAGCATACGCAAAAGAGAAGCAAGTGGGCTGAGAAGAGGCAGCTGAACGTATTGATCAGATTTCAACAAAAAAAGAAAAAAATTGGGAGAGAAAACAAGACACACGTCATTTGGTTTAATGCAGCCCATACAAACAGCTCCAAAAGGCCACAGCTGCCGGGCTGCAGTTCTGCTGAAGTCAGTGACTTTGCCCAAAGGAGAGCCCCGCAGAGCAGCGGCAGCGATCGCTGCTGACGCCAACTCAAAATTACTCTAGAAGAGAAATTAAAACTGAAGTCAAAATATTAAATAAACCAGGAGCAACGCCTGCAACCCGCACCGTCTGACATATGTCGAATTTTGGGTTAATTTATCCTTTTTTATGCCCTCTTTGCCATCCTCCAGCCTGTTGCGTTGGGGCAAGGTGAAGAGGCAGCGCTGAGCCAATGGGAACAAATCTCTGCTTTTGTTCTCCGCTAATTGCCGTTGGCCGCTCGCTGCCTTATCTGCTATTGCTCCCAGGAGGGGAGGGCTGGGGCAGGTTCAAAGAAAAAGAGAAAGGAAAAAAAAAAGAAAGAAAGAAAGAGAGAAAGAAAGAAAAGGAATGTTCCTTCTTTCTTTCTTTTTTTTTTTTTTTCTTTTTCTTTTTTCTTTTTTTCCAGGCAGGAATATGAAGGAAAAGAAAGAACACGGAGAGTGAAAGCGAACAGAAAATAAATAAATGACCCGAGGCTGCTTGGAAGCCCCTCTTCCTCTCCTATCAGCTTTTACAGGGGGCAATACATTTTATTCATTGCCAGGTCTGACTTATCGCAGCCTTGTTTTTAATGAGGTATAATAAGGGGAACATTTTGTAACAACACGGTTCCTCTATTTTATCCGACAAACAGCTGTGTCATGGCCGTCGCTGGGAGAATGAATCATATCTCCCTGCCTGCATATGCTAACTCCCATGTAATTACCCTTGCATCTTAAATAAAGCAGGCCCTAAACCTGTCGCTCAGATTACAAGCAAACGGTGCAGACCTCGTAACTGGGGCCTCTATCATTACAATTAATTTATCACAGGAGCGGCTGAGATTAGAGACTGGAATTAAAACGCAGAGCATGGAGGGTGCCACCAAACTGACAGCGAGAGAGGGAGAGGAGCTAATTCCTTAACTGGAGCAACGCTGCAAGGTTGGGGTTTTTTCCCTGTAAGTTATCCACCTGGCTATTCCAGTGAGGCTCCAGCAGGGCATTTTGCTCCCGGAAACATCAGGAAGTAGAAAGCAAGGGGAACTTTGCCCTGTGTTAAGCCCATTCAATAAACACCAGCGTACAAAGAGCCCAGCCTAGCGACATGTGTGCCCAGATATCTGTCTGCTGACGTCTTTATGGGTGACACGCATGCTGTGCTTGCATGTGGATATGTCAGTGCACAACTGGGCATCTCCACTGCTGCCCAGAACTGGTTGGTAACCAGGAAACACCAAGCTTGTGGGGCAGGATCAGCCTGTGGCAGTGATGACAGTAGCAATGGGATCATTCTGCCTGCATTGCTTGCACACATTGGAAGGAGACTATTTTAACTGTGGGAAGGTCGGTGCTGGGCACCTGCAAACAGTTCCAAAGCATCTCTGCTTCAATACAGTGCCCTGTCCAGCAGGGCAGTCTGGAGAACCTCAGTGAGCCCTGGGGCATTGCATGGGGCAGAAAAGCCTTTCTGCTCAACACACCCAGTGTGGTGTCTCCAGCAAAACCAGACCAGATGCTTCTGGGAGAGATCAAACGACAAAAGACAAAAGGAAGACACCACTGTAAACAGTCAGAGGGTGGCCTCAATTCAGGGGAAGTTTCCTCACAGAGCCCTGTTGCTGGCATATGCTCTGTTCTGTTGGCAGAAGGCATTTAGCAATGTTTTACAGGATTAAGCCCTAGAATTCCACTCTCCTGTATCAGTGGGATGGGAAAATGTTTTATTTATTTATTTGTTTGTTTTTAATTTAAAAGTGCAGCTTTTTGCCTTTCCTTATTACCTGCTAGTGCATGCTTTCACAACATCCTTGCTAATTTCAGTGCTGGAAATGAAGAGATTTTTGGATTGAGACTCTATGCTTCCTATGGAGCAAGCCCACACCTCAGCACAACACCCATCTATGTGAGATCCCAAAGCAGTACCAGCCCTGCCAGCATTTCCCAACACATGAGCAAAGGGAAGCCGTAGCCCTGCACACAGGGGGGCAGCCCCCAGCCTCCTCGGGAGCGCGGCAGCAAACATGCCTCTTTTCATTTTCTGCTCACAATTGGCAGCTTCCTCCACCCACCCAAACAGACCCCGCAATGTTTTTAAAATGCAGTCAGCAGCTGGAAACTAAGGCAACTTCTGTCTCCTATTGAAAGTCTCACAGCCTTCCCGGACCACCCTGGGTCATGTAAATTCAGCAGATTATCCATCCCTAACTCTCCTCATCTATCACCCGCCTCTGCTATCGATCTGCTCCTCCGAGCCAGCAGGGCCGGGGCTGCCTGGTGCTGAGCCCTGCAGACCTGGACCAATGCATATGCAAATTCAGCAGTGCTGTGCCCCTGTCCTGCTCATCTACGCACTCACCGAGGTCAGGGTTTGGCATCACAAGACTTGGCCATCGTGTCCCAGTCAAAACCCAACCACAGGGCTTCAAAGCAATTTGGCCAGGCAGAGCTAAAAACTGCTTGCAGCATGCATCACAGCACATGGAGTGCCCTTTTCCAGAGCACTGGTTGGACCCTGGTCTGTCCCTCCATTTGCAGATGAAGGCCAAGAGGGTCCCATTGCACAGAACCATAGAATCATTTGAATTGGAAGGAACCCCTAAAGGTCTGATCCAACTCCCCTGCGGTGAGCAGAAGCACCTACAGCTCCACAAGGTGCTCGGACCCCTGTCCAGCCTGACCTTGAATGTCTCAAGGACCGGGGCAACCACCACCACTCTGGGCAACCTGTTCCATTGTCTCACCACTTTATTGTAAAAAACTTCTTCTTTATACCAAATCTAAATCTCTCTTGATTTGAAACCATTTCCCCTTGTCCTGTCACAACAGACCCTGCTAAAGAATCTGACCACTTCTTTCTTTCAGCCTCTCTTTAGATACTGAAAGGATTTCCCCATACCCTACTCGAGCTCATTGCCAATATCTCACAGAGCCTCACTTGGGGCTGGAACATCCCCCCATTTCTGAATTCCTCTCTTGGTTTCAACCACGCAGCTGAAAAACTCAACAGAGCACAGCCCTCCATCTCAGATCAAGGCCCACAATGCCATGCCTTCTGCACTGTGGCTCTTTGTTTGCACTAAGTTTGCACTGCGCTTGGTTTATAAATAAAACTGAAAGATGAACCAGGAGTTCTTGCGGTGCATTCCTCCTGCAACGCCGCAAACACCAGCGCACAGAGCTCTGCTGCAGCCCCGTTCCCCAGTGGGGTGCTAACTGCTAGGGCTGGAGATAACCATCGGAATGGGAATACTGGAAACGATTTCGCTGCTGATCTTTCAACAAATGCATATACCTGTGATACTTAGTCATAATCTCAAAGTGCTCGCTGCACGTCCCATAGAGATGACAAAAGCCTTGCACGTCGGCCCAGCTGCCAAAACCTCCCACTTCCCCCTGCTTCCACAATACAGCTGAGTATTGTTAATATGAAAATCTTTTCCCTATTGATCACTTAAAATACGAGGGCGACAAAAATGCATTGAATTTAACATAAAAATAAACAACTCATGGCTGCCGTATTGACTGTATTATTCATATTATGTTTAATTCATTCCCCTTTCGTGCAGCAGCTGCAGATTCTCACCGGCTGTGTCAGCCCAAACCCAGGTTGGTGAAGGGTTCCCACACAAACCCTGAGCAATGCCACTGTGTTAATGGAGATGCACGGTGCTGGAACCCAAAGCAACTTGTGGTGATGTTTCCTTTTGGACACAACTGTTATTATGGGACAGAACTTGGTGTCATGTTCTGAAAGAATGAAGCCAATCCAGCTTTGTGGCACAGTGGGGTGGGTTGGGGTGAATGGGTGAACGTAGTGGTCTTTTCCAACCTTAATGATTCCATGACTCTATGATTATATTCTACGATACCAGAAGGACACACAACAAGACATCTTTCTCCCTGACAGCCAAAAAAAGCTGAAAGAACCCCAGCAAACCTGAGGTCCATGCGACCCCAATTAGATACCATGGACATCATGATAGGATGGGTTCTGTTAATTCCTGTAGGTTCCCTAACCTCACCCGTCACCAGGAGGACACAAAAGCTGTTCAGCATCTCCAGTTCTTCCCCAGGCATTGAAGCATCAGAGCCCCAAGGAAGGAGGGACAGGCTTTAAATGACAGCATAGGGTTGAGACCCCACCTCAGGTCACACCAAGCACCGCTAAAACCAAATCAAGCCAGGCAGCCCCATACATTGTAAGAATTAAAGGCACGATTCCCCCTTTCTAACGATGCTTTTACAGAAACCGTTCCACTGTAAAACTTTATGATATGAATCTTTATAGCTGCCAGCAGAGCACATGTTCACTGCCTTAAATTATAACGTAATCTCAGCAGAATTTGTGCTTTCCAGAGCTCTGCTGACGGGGCGAGAGGTGAGTGGCAGAGCCTGTGCCACGAGCTCTGGAGTCACCAGGTGTCTCGGCCAGCTCTGTCTGCAGCACTGGTCCCTGCACAGCACCTGGCAGCAGAGGGAGGAAGCCCCGTGTGCCTGCTCACACATGGCAAAGGAGCAGAGAAGGAGAAAGTCTGTGGAGTTCTCATGTTTGGTGAGTGAATCGGGAGCATTTTTCTCAATTCCTTCTCATCTCCAGTGACACAACAGAAGAAACCAGTCAATCAATAAAACAGTAAAATTCCTAACCCAGGTAACCTTTAAACACTAAACAATGTCAAACTAAAATAAAACAAACTACACGAAATCCCTGTTAGGCACCAAAACAGCCCCAGGTCAACTGGACTGCAAAGACAGAGCTGAGCACTCTGTGCTTAGCCCTAGTGTCCTCCTGCTGCCATCTGGGTCCCCATGCACGGTTGGCTTTGTGTGCCAACTGGGGCGAGTGACCCCGTGCTCCTGCAGACCCCATGTCACTTCTTTCCCTTTCTTCTAGGCGGGGAACTGCTTTCTCTCTTCTTCCAGTTGAACATTCGAAATCAGGCTGGATGAAGCACCTGATGGGGCTGTAGGTGTCCCTGTTCATTGCAGGGGAGTTGGACTAGATGACCTTTAAAGATCCCATCCAACTCAAACGATTCTATGATTCTTCTTAATTTTTTTCTAGAGGATGGGGACAGGTAAGAGATGGCTCTCTGGGAGCTGTGCTCTGAGCTCCACACTCCCACGTGGAACTGCCAACACTTTGCACCTCACCTTTGACAGAGCTTTGTCCGACTGAGCGCTTCCTTTTAATGCTTGCTGCTCTGGGTCTTTCAGGCTGCAGTCCAGTAACTTTCCTCCTTTAAAGGAAGGTGAAGGTGATTTTGTTTCCTGACTTTTGAAGAGCTTTTCCTCTTCTTTCTTTGATCTGTGCAGTGAATTTGATCTTCCAGAAGTGCAAGATGAGTGTGTCTCCTTACGGCCTGGATCCGGACCATCAGGATTTGATTCATTAATTCTTTTATTTTTATTTGGCTCTCCTGTTGGGTAAACTGAATATGGCTCTCCATACAGGATATTAGGTCTGAATGTCCATGAGCTCTTGAGCAACCCCCACTTTTGGGTCACTGCTGAGGCAGTGGGTTAGGAATGGTGCTTGCAGCCCTGCCTAGGTTGGAAAAAATCATTGTGAGCCAATTCATGGCTGCACCAAACTTCAGAGCAAAACACGTGTAGTGAAACACTGACACAGGTTGCCCAGAGAGGTGCTGGTTGCCCCATCCCCAGAAACATCCAAGATTAAGCTGAACCAGGCTCTGAACACCCAACCGAGCTGTGGATGTCCCTGTTCACTGCAGGGCAGTTGGACCAGCTGGCCTTTAAGGGTCACTTCCAACTCAAATGATTCTGTTTTTATGGGTGTCACTGAAGTTTTCATGCATGCTGAGTTATCATCCAGCAATCCCGTAGCAGAATCCTGTTCTAGCTCCACACATACAAGTTAGGCAAAACAGCCCCAGGTCAACTGGACTGCAAAGACAGAGCAACTGGCAACTGGCTCCAGCTGCCTGCTGACCAGCACCAAAGCTGGGATGGGAAGAGGAGCCCTCACTCCCAACCTCAGCACAGCCAGCCATTCTGTATACTCAATAAATAACCAGGGTATTTACTCAAATGAATGACTCTGAGCCTGTTCCAAGGAGTTAATTTAGTGCTAACTGACTGGATGGAAATGAAAAGGTCTCATCTTACATTAAGAATGATCACCTGACAGTTTTACTGAATATATTATGACAGGATTTATAAGGCTATATAATTTTAGGGTATATTTGGAAGATTATTATCTTGATTTAAATAAACACCATCTCAAGAAAATCAACACCGAGTCAGGAAATTTTGCAGAAGAATGAAGGGAAGAAGTGTGCCTAAGTTCTTGTGCCTTGTGCCACCGTAGTATCAGCACACAGGACTCAGCCTTCCTCAGCCTCCCAAGGTCCCGAATCTCCCTCCATCTAATTCTGTGTCTTGAAGTGTAATTGTATACAAGAAAACCACTCTCCAGACTTGTTCTGTTTTACAGACTGCCTGATGGGATTATCTCTCCTGTCATTTTGAAGCTTGTAGAAGCGTGCGACTTACACCACTCAAGCTAAATCACACTCAAGGCACTTTGTCTGTCTAAATTGTTTGGAGGACCAAGCCATTTATTGGCAGGCCTCGTTATTTATTCCGTAAAAATAAATAAATAAATAAATATTATGAATTAAACCTAAGTAGTTGTAATGAGGACACTGCAGTCAAGTAGCAATATCCTGTGGAGCAGATAAGTGTCAAGTAGAAATGATCTTAAATACGCTGAAAATGGTACTGTGTGGCCTCAGACCACAGAAGGAAAAGGCAACTTGTCTGGTCAGGAACAATGTTCCCAGGATGTAACGTGCAACTGGTTATTGCAGCGATGACAGGCAGCCTGGATGTGGCTGAGACAGGTAGATCGATTATTCCTGTAGCAGTAACCTTGGGGCAATATTTGTCTGTCATAACCCCAAAGCAGATCAACTAACATTTAGGGACTAATCGGATACCCAGTCCAAGTAGCACACATTCTTCCATTTATTTACTTCCACGGCCGCTGGATCAGATCTTTTGGGACTGCAAAATATCAGACGAGCTCCTGTAGCCACTGGAAGAGCTATTGGTGTGCAAGGAGCACATCTGTGCACACTGAGCAGCAGGAACACACCTAGAAGCAGCTCAGGGGCAGGGAACCCTCATGTCTCCATGGCACAAGTGTTCCCTGGGGTGTCCCAGTCCCATGGCATGAGATCAGCTGGACGAGGCCAATGTCTACTGGGACTCCTCTGTTGCACGCCCAATGCTGGAGTTGGCCTTCTGGCATTTATTCTGCATGGAAGAAGGTGTCGAATGAAAAAGACTCATCATGGAAGGGATGGAGCACTTTAAAGCACTGAGCGTCCACTTATTCCTGAGCGAAGATGGATACCTCAAGAGGTTCTCCTCCCCAGTAAATAATTCATAAAAAACAAACAAGCCCGGGTCTGTTTGAATTAGAACAAAATATTTCTTTAGAAAAGTGAAGTGATGAAGCGCAGGAGGAGCTGGAGATGACAGCTGGTGTCTGCAGCTCCCGATGAGTCACCTTCACTCCTCGCGGCCCCTTTTTTTTAACCCTTCGAGATTCCCAGGAATGATTTGTCACCGGGTTATTAGCATTTCTCCCTCGCTATCGACAGCTTGTCTTTCCTCCTTCTCACCGGTGAGTGATTTCTTCACACGCTCGCCAAATATAGCCAAATCACCATGGTAAACGTATCGACAGAATCATATTAACAGCTGCTGAGCATTTACAGGGCTGTAAGTTATACAAAAAAAGAAAGAAGGAAAACACACATGGAAATAAACCAACTCTGATCAGCGGTGACAAGCATTTATTTAGGGCTCACTCGATGGAAATATTTTTTATGCCTTAATTGCCTCTTACAGGCTCCTCTACAGGTCTGCCATTGGACAAATTCCTTTAACACAGATCAGCCTTTTTGGTACACCCACAGCACTAACACTGAGGGAATGGGAGTGAGGAAGAGGATGTTCACATAAGGTACAACCCATCTCAGGGAAGTAGGATGTGGATACAACAGTGGAGGTGCAGCACTCTAAGCTGCAGCACACCTGGGCTGTGCTCACACCTATGCCCTCATGCCATGCATTGTCACCTTCAGTCAATGGCTGTGACCATCCGTGGTCACAGGACACACATCAAACCAGCACTGGAGTCATTTCTAAACACATGATTTGGGCATCTAGCAGGATGCAAAGTCTTCTGTGCCACTCTACTATTGAGAAGCAACACTGGAGGACAGCACATGGATGGACAGGGAGCTCAGGTGCAATGTCTTCAGTAGAACAGTGCAGTGGAAATGCTAAGTCATGGCCTGAAATGGTGATTGAGCACCTGGTGGAAAGGCAGGGCCAAACCAGGGGAGCCCAGGTGCATGTAATGTACCTGAGTGACTGGAAGGGTTGGAGCCAGGATCCATCCCTTCCTTCCCAGACCTTATTTAAGCATTGGCAGTGGAGGCAATGGTACCTTACTGGAGTTCCCTACCAACCTGAGGCTTTTTAAAGGTAAAGTCTGTTTGTCTGTTTTCTCTCCTTCATGTCTGTGGCTGCTGCATTTGAGCTCATCCATATTTGCTGCAAGCAAGGACTTTGCCACCCTGCTATTATTGCTGTATTTTCTATCAAACGTTATAGTGTTACACGCAGCAAAGGGAGCAAGATGGAGAGGTGGAAAGGGCATCATCCAAAACATGGAGAGAAGCACAAGTCCCTAGGGAATGTGTTTATTCCAACCCCAGTTCTTTTTTTTTTTTTTTTTTTTTAATTGAATAAGGGGTTTGGGTCTAAGTCACTTCTCCTGCTTCTGCTGCTCCCACTTAGAATCATAGAAGCATTGAGATTGGAAAAGACCACTAAGATCATTGAGTCCAACCATCAACCCATCACCATTATGCCCACTAAACCCATGTCACTTCTTCTGGCTCTGTATGGAAAAATGAAGAGCAGACTACAAACTGAAGCCATGCACAAAGTTAGTGCAAAGCCATTCCTTAAGAATCAGATGAAAAATGTGCTTTAGTTCTTTCCAACTATCTTTTTCATTCAGCTCACGCATGTCCTTTCCTTCCCCAAATTCATCAAAAAACAACACACAGAAAAGCACCCATCCTTGACATAGGACAAGGGGAAATGGTTCCAAACTAAAAGAGAAGAGATTTAGATTGGATATAGGGAAGTTTTTTACAATAAAATGGTGAGATGCTGGAACAGGTAGCTCAGAGAGGTGGTAAATGCTCTGTCTCTGTAGACATTCAAGGTCAGACTGAATGGGGCTTTAAGCATCTGATAGGGATTTAGATGTCCCTGTTCATTGGTGTTGCAGCCTTTAAAGGTCCCTTCCTACTCAATTATGATTCTGTGATTCTACGATCCCTCCCAGCTTTGCCTTTCTCAAACCCTCATTTCCAGCACCTCGAACGCTGCCAATCCTCACTCTGCACTCCTGAGTCTTCTGGGAACAGGACCCACGAGGGCTGAAGAACTGATGTATGGTCACATCACCCACCCTGGTCACCTTGAGCATCATCCAGCCTCCGGGAAAAGAAACACCAGCTCACCTAATCCTCAAAACATCACAGCCCTGCCTCATCTGTGTCACGGGGAGCAGGAAAAAGAGATGAAATGCTATCACCAGGAGAAATCTCCATCAGTTTCTACTAGTAGAGCAGTAGTGACCCGTGGGTCCCTCCTCGTCAGCGTGGTACCCAGGTGTGCTCGGAGCAGCTCGCTAAGGGTGTGCGCGGTGAAAACCGTTCGGGCAAAGCCGCAATCTTCATGTAGGAGAGCTCCCTCTAGGTTAAACACGCCGGTATTTCAGAAGGCATCGCTCATTTTGGAGCTCTCGCTCTGCCCCGGTGCCTGTAGCTCCTGTTGTGGCACCGCAGGGATTGCACTCGTGTCCCCACACATTGCCCCAAAGCTGCACCAAGGCAGGAGTCCATGTACATTTCCCTCAGCCAAAGCCACGCTCTCACCCTGCCTGCAAACACGTCTGAATTACCCTACGCTCTGATGAGCAGCAGAGTTAAGCAAAGGCTCTTAAACTCTCAGAATGAGAAAAATCAGATGGAAAAGACTTAATGCCAAAAAATGCAGGGCTGTTCCCTGCAGCGCAGTCCCGGGAGCTTTGAGCAAACTGGTTCTAAACATTGAAGTCTTTAATGCAACTTCCTGTTTTGTTGTTATTTTACCTAGGCTGGTATTTACTCATAAATATGCAGCTCGCTGTATGCAGAACAGCGGGTAGCTCCATTTACAGCTGTATATAACCGGCTGCGGTATTCAGCGCCCGCGCTCTGCTATGCAGTGTAATGCTCACAATAAAACACATACCGTATTTGCAACTGTGTCCACACTGCTATTCTGCTACGTGATGCACATTAAGAAACAAACGCAGAACTCAGAGAAGAATTTACCATTTACACACACACACACACAAAGATGCATTGTGATTTTCAGCATAGCACAGTATCACTTTTAAATCTCGTCTGCTCCCTCCGTCTTGCTGATTTGATGTGTTTCTTCTCTCTGTAACCACAAACTTGTAACTTGTATATGGATTTTTTTTTAAGCGTAACACGCTCTGCAAGTGTGTATTTATAAAAGTTTACTATATGTAAGAATTGTCAGGATGACTCAGCCCAAGGTCACAGAATTGCTGAATGGGTTGGGTTGGAAGGGACCTTAACACCCATCCATTCCAACCCCTGTCTCCCACCAGATCAGGCTACCCAGGGCCCCATCCAGTCTGGCCTTGGGCACCTCCTGCAGCCCCTCCAGGCACCCAAGCAGGCACAGTGAGGCAGCTGGCTGCAACCCAGTGAGGGAACGGGGACCCTGGGCTGCGTCTTTCACATCTGGTTAAGTGCTGCCGATCCCTCCGACGAGCTGCCTAATGATTACAACACTTCTGCTGAGAAATTAACGTGCTCGGCTGGCTGCGCTGGGGCAGAAAGGGTCGGAAAGCAGCTGTTGGGATGCAGACAGAGATGGGAAGTCAGGCCAACAGCCCCGAGGTGCTCTGCTCACCTCTCCTTGCTCAGCCCTCGTTTCAGTGGTTTGACAAAATCTTATTGCAATGCTTTATTTCTGAAGATCCCTACAGGTCCTGTAGGCGCAGAGCATCGTTCATATATACTTCTCCCCACACAACCTGCTCTGAAAAGGCCTCGGAAAGGAAACAACTTTGGTTTGGGGTAAATGAGGTTCTCCTGAGTCTGCACTGGCTTTAATCTCACTCTGCACAAAAAGCCGGGCTTATTTCCCAAGAGGTGTCCAAGCACACCCAAAGAACTCGGCACAAGCAGCAGCCCGCTGGGTGCCTTTTACCCTCAGGCATTTGATGAAATTAATGACACAAAAGTAAGTATAAAGGCTAAGACAAATAGAACTGGCAGCAACTTGAACCTTTGGCCTGCCCTTTGAAAGGCTCTGGCAAGTCTCAAATCTTCTTGATCTGCTCACTAAAGGGATGACTGTCCCACAATTATTTTCCAAGCGTTTGTTGGCAAGTCATAGGAGGAAAAAGTCATTTCGCTGGGGCTGTTAGTACAAAAGCTCAGCTCCAGCCAGGGCCCTGGACTCCACTTCAAATTATAATATTTTAAGTACCTGAAAATAAATATTTTGTCAGCTGCTGGGAATTAAGAAGTAGCTTCGACCTTTCAGAGAGGGGAACCCTGCGGAGAGCGGCGAGCCTTAGAGAGCTCACAGCAAAACACGAGTTGCCCAAAGCACCCGACCTGCCCCTCACACATCCCCACTGCCCACTGGACTGGTATCAGCTGCCCAATGACAGCAGCACTGCTCATGCTCCAGCATCCACACACTGCTAATCTCTGGCAGCAGAGCTCAAAGAGTTAAACCCTTCTCCCTTCCCCCCCAGTCTCTCTGCCTTTGGCCTTTAGATCAGCCCTGGTTGCCAATGAGGACTCATCGAAACACCACGAGGCTGGGCCCGTCAGGAAGGAAACCAGCGCGTCCAGAGTTTTGTTGTTCTAAAGACTTTTTTTTTTTTTTTTTTTAATTTTATTTTACTGCTCAGGAAGGAAGCCAGAGCCTGTGCTTCGACTCCAAGAATGTCGATTACTCATCCTTCCCTGCATTATTTCTTTTATCTCTCACTTTTATCTACCTTACTCCAAATTTTCCCCGTTTCTTTCTCTGCTGCTCCTAGCCACTGTTTTCAGCTGTTCATCCAAATTTTATGAAAAAGACATCTATATGTCTGGCAACAGTTTCTTCAGAAGAAACGCCAGGGATGTGTTTATTGAACAAGGCTCCATCCCTCCGCACTGGTGCAGCAACACAGGCAGCTCTGAGCACCTCTGAACTGGGAATTCTACCACCCTCAGTGTACGGGAATGTGGCAACCCCTGCGTTCAAGTTGTGCCATGAGGAACAGCTCTGTTGTCCAAGGTCAGTAGAGCCCAAGCTGAAGTGCCCAGACAGCCCTTCCCTTTTCCTTCTCCATGGGGCACGGAGAAGGAGGCACGGCTGTGCCCTTTGCGTTCCATATCCCAACATCAAGCAACAGAAGTAAAACAATCTGCATATGAACAGCTTGCAGCACATTTCCTCAGCTGCAAACAGTGTGGCTCTGGGACCACCCGAACATCACTGAGCCACCTGAGTACACAGCGACCGCCTGCAAGTGCCTTCTAACAGCCCCCTCCTGCCCTCCCCACCCGCAGAGCCCATCGCACCACACTGGGACTTCCCTCTCCTCTTTGCCCAGGTGCAGCTCCATCCGGACACAACGGCCCCAGATGGTGTTCACTGACACCGTGACCTTCTCCAGCCCCACCAGGGCACCCCCACCCCTGGGGAGATGCTGAGTCCCTGTGGTGCTCCTGAAGAGAGGACCCAAAGGGAAACATTTCCCCAGTTTAAGGCCCCTTCTTCCTTGAAATACGCCAAAAACCGAGGCTTGATCCAGGCTGCGCCCTGCACAGCTCCCCAGGCAGCAGCAACATCTCAGGCACATCCAAGTGCGACCGACTCACAGCCCTTCTCCACACCCTGCCTTGCTCTGACACCATCTCCCTCTCTTTCCACAGTCAAGGCGTTTTCATTTTTAAGAGGGAATATAATGAGACAGTGGGAACACTGCTTCTGGCTGATGGAGACAGAGATCTGCACACTCTCACTGCTCCATTTTTCCAGTATATTCCAGTCCTGATCCAACTGCCATCACACTTATTTCAGTATTGGGCCAAATGAGGACAGAAATAACTTGTAGCCCCTTTATATTTCACACTCCCTCTGCAGAGCTTGATGATGTTTAACTCCTGGTGTGCGGACTGCTTGCGTCCTGCTGCGCCTCACCCCGGACTTCCAGCACGCTCCCCACTTCATGCTGGTCCCAGTGCTCAGCTCCTTACAGACCCAACTTCTCCTTCATCCTCTAGCCAAAAAAAAAAAAAAAAAAAGAAAAAAGAGCAGTGGTCAAACTGCTTCCTTAAGAGAAGTGCTCAGGGGGAAAGCTGCCATCCTGGCTGAGGGCTGTACTGGAAGCTCACCTCCAACTGATGGTCGGTAGTGGGAAGTGAAACCGGTTTGCAAGAACCCAACAAGGAAGTGGGTTCTGTGCAGGGCACTGAGGCCCCTTGGCAGTGATGTTGCATCCTGCTCACCTGCTGTCCACCTGGTCCCAAGCCATCCACATTGCCAACAGTGATAATGGGACAAGATGCCCTCCAGCCCACGAGAGACTTCCAGACACCAGGATGGCACTCAGCCCAGTGAGCCCCCACCCTGGGTGCAGATCAGGGACTGGGACATCAGCACTTTGCAGAGCCTCCCCTAAAGCCCGAGGGGGAAGCTCCCCATAACATTTCTCATACTGGAAGCAAGGCCAGAGGAGAAGGCAGAGCTGTGTTTTGGTGCAGAGCCTTCTGTATGCCTTCCTAGTGTCAGAGCAAGCTGCCTGGGATGAGGGATTGCTATCCTATGTTCCCTTATAGTGAGGGATGCTACAGGACGGACAGTCGCACATACTAAATGGCTTTGCAAGTTGCTTCCTATAGGGAAACAACACCAAAATCAGATGAAAAGGTTGAGACTTCTAAAATTTAAACTATCTTAATTAGAAACAAAGTGATTTTTCCTGAAAATCCCAACAGAGCGACATGGGCTCACTGTGGCAGACCTGAGATGCACTTTCAGCCCTGCAAAAGGGCACAGGGCACAAGTGGGTGTGCAGGACTGCACCAGCAAAATGCATCAAAGCTCTTGTGTTTTCTGAATTAAAAGCTGGGCTGTGTCACTCTGCCTGGAGCCAGTTACCCAGAATCCATGCTGCTGCGGGAAACAAGGACACGGATTCCAGCTCTTCCTCTTACGGGGATGCAGAGGCACGCAGCGCCTTCCTTTTCCCGCTGCAAACAGCTGTGCACCACGAGCCCAGCACTGACAAGGAAAAGTACAAAATACATTCTTCCCTAAAATAGTGGTGAGAAAGTAGACCTCAGCTCCAAGTTACCAGCTTTGCTTTCTCCTTTCTTCTGCTACAATTCAAGATGCCAGCAAGGGGCTGAAGGAGAAAGCAATGCTGGTGGCCAAAGGACGCTCTGTTTATCACTGCCACCATCTATGTTTTGCAAAGGAGAGACAAAAATCAAGATCACAGCCACAGATTGCACTAAACATCACCGTCAGAGTTCAACCAGTGCACTCTGACTCCAGGCTGGCTTCCAGGGAAGCTTCATGTGTGCAACCCATGCCACACCAATCCCACCAACTGTTGGTCCCAGTTGCTTTGCATAGTCAAAAAATGTCCTCAAAAGTCCTCAAATCTGCTTTTTAATCCTGAAGAGCAAGGATGAAAAATGCCCCCCAGGTATACTGACATAATTGAGGACCACAAACCGTTGGATAGATTGTCACCATTCACTCGTAGCAGCCGCTTTCCTTGGAGTGCAGCATTAGCAGAAAACAACTGTGTCCCCGCTATGAATTTGCATTAGAAATCCATAATAAAAATAAAGCCTAATATTATACAAATGGATACGGTGCTCTATAGTGCTCCCAGTACAGATTAAGGTTAGGCAGATTTCGAATGACAGTTATTTACCTCTGTCTAACACCATGTATGCACAAATGGAATTTATTTTATAGCTGCAGATATTAAGCAGAGGAGGAGATGAGAGGAAATCTTAGAGTCTCACGTAAAATATAATTATGTCTGTTTTCTGCTCCTTGGAAGGCAAACAAAGAGGAGAGAATGGAACTGCTGCTAGCATTTAATGGGACTTGTCTAAATGATACCACACAGATAACAACTGCTGACAATTCCAAAGCACCTTCACGCTTGAGTTTTCTATGGGAACTCGAGAAAGACCTCAGTGGCCTTGGTGGGCCCAAGGCACCTGCATGAGGGGAATGTCTCCTTCCTTCAAAACCTATAGGCTATTAAAGAAAGAGAAAAGCAATGACTAAATCCCATGCTTGCTTCCTGCTGTGCATGCCCACTCCTCCAGCATCTCCCAGTCCCCCGTGCAACCATCACAGCCCAACCAGGAAACTGTCGCTGCCTCCTGAATTTTGCAAGTTAGCAAGTGAAATAATAAAATAACGCTTTAACTGTCGGAGATCCTGGCTCAGAAAGTGCACTTTGGTCATTTCCTTTAATAACTGTAGTTTAGCAGTAATGATTTATAACAGTTCATAATATTCTACTAACTGTACTGTATTAATAATGCTCATACTTTGCCCTTGCGCAGCGCCTTCTGTCAAAACCTATGGAGCAGCTGATGCCATCCCCGTGCTGCAGTGGGTCAGGATTTGGAGTTGGGATTTGGGGTCAGGATTTGAGGTCCCAGCAAGGCATGCCATCACAGAGCTCCCCTCCTGGAGCTGCGTGAGAGCCAACAGCATCAGCTGAGACTGGAAGAGCAGGTTCTGATGGGATGGAAGCTGTGGCCAAGAGGTTGCAAGTCTTTGACACACCAGCAGGTCATGGCCAATGCAAGATGAAGAGCAACTGGGAGAAAGCAACGGGAAGGCTATGGGCTTCTGCCCATCACCTTGTGGGAAGGTGACGTGGTGGTGGCTTCATGCAGAAGGCCATTGGGACGGGTTTTATTAGGAGCAAAGAGTAAAACCAAGGGTCTTTTTATTGTGGGTTGTTTTTTTTTTTTTCCTTCTGATTCTAAAATGGGGCTATAGATCTCTTTTGCAGAAAGAAACACACCATTAATTTCCACTCCTTCTAGGAATCTCGGCTGTCGTGGGTTTATTAAAGGAAACCTATAAAATACGTCGCCCGGTGTCTTTAACACATGCTTTACAAGAAGCCCCCAAACTCCAACAAACGGCATCGTGTTTCTCAGCAGCACCCAGCAGAAGGGCCCCATCCAGCACACGGTGCAGCCACTGCTCCCTGGGAAGTCTCTGCTTTTGTGCATCATTTGGGTGTTCTCAGTGCCTGCATTTCAGAGCACTGTGTCTGAGCAGACCGACCTCAGGCTGGTTTGCTGAATGATGAGGAACACCACCTCACCCTGATGCACTCAGAGCATCCCATGGACACAAGCATTGGTCCATTGCTGCTGCAAGAGTTCTCACTTCAGTACAAGTGTATCACACAGGGTCAGGTGCCAGTGGTTGTGACAAATCTCAAATCATTTCACTGAATTCAGCATATGGGTGAAAACAGGATGAGGCTCTGCTCCCTCAATGCATGGGACTAAAGAGAGCCACCTCATCCTTCTGAGATGGAAAATCCTGGCTTTGGATTCTCGCTGTGTTTTAAAGTATCTCAAGCATGAAGTTATTTTTCAGGAATATTAAAACAGTGCAATAAATTCCTTTTTTTAAAAAAAATCACCCTTTAGGTTATGAAGTAAGCATTTTAATGAGCTATCCAAAAAAGGTTCCTATGCAGTGCTACAGAAGACTCCGTAGTGCAACTATAGTAGCTCACCTCCGACATAACATAAATGCTTTCAGGAATCTGAAAAATACAACTGAAAAGTTGAGCCTTCAAACCTGAACAGAATTCACTGGACATGGCAAGGTGATGCTGGTTGAAGACAATGTTCAACAGTTGCCATCTCTGATAGGAGCCCTATTGCATCTCGCACAGAAGCTACAGTCGCCTACCTGCTCTGACACACGGCTGCATCAAACAGGCACACCCAGATCCTCATGGTCCAACAAGCAGAACCTACAATCCCCAGGTATGCACTTAGAGAGCAATGCCAACCACATGCATGTGTAAATGGCACTACAGCAAACACTCCCATCCCACATATTGGGCTCCAGATAAACCCGCAGTGCTAATGGAGCTGAGTTTCCATGGTGCAGCATCTATATATGATGGAAATACGATACAGAGCCAACAGACATGTTTAGTGTAAACTGTCCCAGTAGTTACGCAAGAATTTTAATGTCGGTGGACCATTGGGGATGTCGCCTTTGCTCTGTTCTGCCGTGCAGCAGACATAAAACGTCCCCGTTGAGATCCTGCCTGCCTTCCCCATGCAGAATAATGCACAGAACACAGAGCTTCTGCCTTCAGCAGGAATCACCCTGCGAACGCGGACATAAAAGACACACTGGCGGCATATTTCAAAAGCAAAGAGCGATGGATTTACAAGGCAGGTTGATTTTATGATGACTTTTATTGAAAAGGTACGCGGGGTTTAGGCAGATGCCTTTTAGCGGCGGTAAGTTAGCGCGGTGCCTAATGCAAGGAGACAGGCTGGGGAAGCAGCGCCGACAGGGGAGGCAGAGCCACAATGTCTCTATTACCTCCTCGGCATCATAAAGGGGAGAGGAAAAATTGCGCCTGAAAGGGAGAGGGGGAAGCAGGGCAGTAGAGTTTCATCACAAAAAATATAGTAATCATAACAACAACAACAGAAAAAGAATTGTTTTCCAGGAAGAAAATTCAGCAGAACAAAGGAGCGTACGCGTAGCAGCAAACTCACTGCTTCTTCGAGGCAAACTGACCATAACTCAGTGCTCCTTTTGGGGTACCAGCCGTGCTCAAAGCCCTGGAGCCCATCCCTGGAACACTGTCCCTATGCAAGCAGGGAATGATGAGGAGTGACTGTGGAGCTACAGCCATAGAGCTTCACCTTCCAAGCCACCAATGTGGGAAACACACACAACCTATTTGGGATGCGGTTTTTTGACCTGAAAGAACAGACTTGGGTTTATGCTTTGAAGAGGGATCTTGGTGACCAGGAAGATGCTCAGCGTCCCCAGCTGAGGCACAAACCCTGGGGGTGATGCATTTGCTACAAGAACAGTGAGCGTAAAGAAAAGATCAGGATAAAAGCCCCAAAGCTCAAGGTGCATATCCTACAAGCTCTGGGGAAGTTTCCAGCTGAAGCCTTGCTCACACACACGGATGTATAGCACCCATATCCCTGCTCTGGGGCTCAGACACCTTTTTGCACATAACAACAGGTCAGCATTGCCTGAAAGGCAGGTTTCCTTCCAGAGCACCTCCCCTTGCAACCTGTCACTGTCCATTTATAAGAAACGTGGCAATGCTGCGAGGCGGCAGGGAGCAAAGGCTGCTCGTCCCCTCCTTCAGCACAAGGACAGCCACCTGCTGGGTATCTCAACCGCGCACAACGAGAGGAACGCCAACAAGCCAACGGAGGTACTTACATCTGTCACTTCGGTCTTCAGGACTGGACGAGGTCTCCCGGTCCGAAATGAGGCCCGACACTGCAAAGATCTTCTTCCCCGTCTCGTCAACTTTGAGCGAGCCAGGGGAGCTGGAGGGGAGCTGGGTGCCAAACTCGTACTCCTTCCCGTCGGCATCCGAGAAGCGCAGGTGGGGCGAGTCGGTGTCGTGGCAGTTCTTCAGGCGCTTGGCCGGCGTGAAGGCCGACTGGTAGCTCTCCCGGTCCTCACTGGAGGCGAAGGGGCGGAAGGCCCCGACCCCGCTGTGATTCAGCATGCTGATCGGGGTACAGTCCAGGTTGGGGGGTGCAAACTGGGGGTGCAGGTGAAGCAAAGAGGGAGGAAAGTCACGGTTGGCGAAGGCGCCCGGCACACCGCCTTGCCGGTGGTACATGGAAGCGAAGGTGTAGGAGCCATTGGTAAAGGGGATGTGCACGTCCTTGTCTGCTGAGACTGGGACCCCGAAAGGCCGCGGCTGTTGGCACGGGATGGAGGCGTCGCGGCTGGCTTCGGCGGTGGAGGCGAGGACCATCAGCGCCGGGGAGGCCAGCGGGTTGGGGAGGTAGGGCGAGTTCTCCATCTTGAAGGCGGCCCGGTGTAAGTCCATCGGAGTGTCTTTCCTCAGTGGGATCGTGTGCGGAACGACCTTCCCTGGAGGGAAAGCAAAGCGAGGGCTGGAAAACCTACTGGAGCGTCATCACCCTCCGGATGCTGCAAGGAAACAGAAGAGAGAAGATGATGGGTTAGGTGTGGGTCCCACCACTCCACTCGTTCAAGGAAATCAATAGAGAACTTCACACGCTGCCGGGAGCAGCTCTGGCCCTCCAGGTTAAGGGTGCCATCCAGCGCAGGCAGATGAAAGGCAAAGCAGGGAGAGCAGCACGCAGATTTAATCACCCGCTAATAAACAAGCTTCAGTCTGAAATTAGGATGGTAACTCCAAATGATAATTGGAATTTGATACAGGAAAAGTGGCATGCACATCTAATTGTATCCACTCAAGAATGCCCACACATACACACAGCCCTTGTTTGCTTGTGTGTGTGTAACTACATAGAAGTACCTATTGTGCACTGTTACCCGTATCACCACAAGCCATGTTTGTGCTGTACCCACTGCCATACCCAGCAGCTGTGTGTTTTCCCCCACTCTGACAGCATACACTGCAGGTCACACTTGCACCCGCAGGACACGATGCAATCCTACACGCCATGGGGTGTATGAATGAGACTGTATGGGTGCATGTGTGTGATCCATCATCACAAACACGCACAGGCACTCTCCCTGTTAGCAAAAGAAGAGACTTGGCCAATAAAATGCCTGGCGTCTCTGACAATATTTAAAATCATAATGGGTGCTTCTGCCATCTGATCTCCGCAAACGTCTGCCTTTCGGGTCAGGGACGAGAGAGAATGGATCAGTAATTTTAGTTCCTAATGCACTCACTCTTAAGTAGATTTGTAAACTGCCCTGGATGTGCCATTAACATTTAGAGGAAAATGTTAACCAAATTTCTGACTTGCATCTCGTCAAGCCTCCCAGGAAGAGCTGCTCCTCTTCGCGTCCCCCCGAGTTCACTCGGGCTTTTTGCTTTGTTATTTTCTCCCCCAATCAATCTAGTGTCTTTCTTTCAAGTTTCCGCTGCCTGCCATTCAGGCCCCACAGCCCGGCTCAAAACACAAGGACCATAACTCCGAAACAATATCCCGGCCGCCGGAGCTCAAAGGGCCAGAAAAATCATATAATAATAAAAAGCTGTTACAAATTGTGTCTCTTAAATCCAGCGGGTCAAACATCTCAAATAAAACTTACTGAAAGAGTGTCTCCCTAATGGAGTGCCTTTTGTGCTGTGTGAATGAGAGAGCCTGGGTTAACACAGCGCATGGAGGCCAGCCGTGCCTTCAGCACAGCACGGCAATGCTGCTCCTTCTCCCCCATCCTGCACCCAGCGATGGCGAAAACAAGTGGGCATCGTCTCCCCTTGGCACTCCTTCATTGCAGACATCAGTGCTGAAGGACCGGATTACTGATCTTGCACAAGGGAAGCTGCTCTCTTCCAGATTTTAAGTAAGTTTCCCATCCAGGCATTGCCAACGAGAGCACGGAGAGAGCGGTGCCAGTGCACCCAGCTCAGCGCTGAGCCCTCTGCTCTGCTGCTTCATGCAGCACTTCTGGAAGCTCGTGGCCAGGAAACCACCTCCACTGGGAAATTTGGCATAGCTGGAGGCTCACAGGGCCCTGTAGGTGCACACGTGTATGCACAGAGCTGTATCTAAAGGGACGCTTGCAAAGGAACCACCACCCTCAGAAATAAACAGTGGAAGTGAAACCGAGCGATCACAGAAAATATGGATTTCCAGGAAAAAAAAAAAAAAAAAAGAAAGTCAGAAAGAGAGAAACAACAACAAAGCAAAGCAGTCACCTCTGCCTCCTTTTCTATTTTTACTTGTGCCACCACCCCGCTACGTTAAACGTATTTCATAAATTAGTAATCTGGCTGCAACACTTGACACTCCTGTAGGATACTGTGAATCACCGCAGCCGCTTATTCGTTTGCAAACTTCATTATGCCAGGAATAAATCAACACGTTACCATATCTCACCAGCCAAATTTCTTTTTCTTTCTTTCTTTTTTTTTTTTTTCAGCCCCCACTTCCTTTTTCGCTCTCTCTTCCCAGTGCCTCTCTCCAGCCCCCCCACTCCCTCCCAGCAACGTGTGCAGATCAGACCGCGGCGGAGCGGTCATTATGAAAATCTCTCGTTAATACACTCCCGATGTCAAAATGTCATCGGTTTAAATACAGAACCCAAAAGAAGAAAACTAACCGACCTCCTTAATTAAGAAAATCTGGATGGCGGGATGATGGGCCGGCTGCAGCGTGGGGTGGTGGGCAGGCAGCGGGCACAGGGAGGGACTGCTGCTTTTCTGCCTCTATGCTGATTTTTTTTAATTTAGCACCTCGCGCAAATCCAGATTAAAATAACTCCGGCTATTGATCCGAGCAGTGGAATTGACATTAATTTTAGTTCACTTCTCACTTTGCAAAGGGATCAATAGGAAGTAATAACAGCTGACATCCCCGCTGAAAGGAGGAGAAAAGACGGGCTGCAGACAGAAATCGAAAAGCAACCAAATAAATCAGCAGCTACTTTTCCACGGCATCAGACAAACTCCAAACAGATTGCGAAAAGTCTTTGTTGAATTAACTAAACAAGGAGCGGAGGGAGGGGGGTGGAGATCAATCTATGGAACTGCATGAACTGCCCACCAAGTACCAAGGTTATGAAAACACACACATATATATAAATATATAAAATTTTAATGGTTACCTATCTGCATAGTTATGGGTTTTTAAAGCCGCCCTGGTTAAGGTGTACACAAATTACCTGTGTAATTGTGTGTGTTGCTAATAACACTCCACCACCAAGACAAATTGAATGGCTCTGAACCATAAAAATAAAATCTCCCAGCAAGGAACGAGTTGTAATCAGTTCTCTCCGCCTCGGTTTTGGTTCCTCTGTGCGTGGAGATTGTAACACCGCTCTGAATTAGTTAAGTCTGATAAAAGTAGGAGAAGGCACAGAGCCGGAATTCGCAGGCATCACCCCAGCGAGTGAGGAAATGAGGAGGGAGAGCTGCTTGCAAGCATAACCCCCTCGGTGAGCACAAATGCAGGCACATGCACGCCGCATACGCAGCCACCACCTCTGCAAAGCTTACTCTAGAATGCCACTCAGAGTTCCTCTTCCTAAATCACTGCTCTGCTATCGATTAAAATACACACAACGCACCGCCCTGGGTTCCTACAACAGGTTGCATTTTTGTGGTCTCTCAACCATTTCCAAATGTCAGAGATTCAAATAATGGGGCGAATTAACATTTTTCTACCTCCAGAAACAAAGTTTTCATAGGGGGAAAAAAATTAATTAACAAGTTACGGGGGGAGGGGGGACGGGTGGGTGGGAAGAAAGATAAAAACAAAAGGAAACACGGGAAAATTGATGATGCATTTAAGTGAGGAGAGACCCAGAAAAAAATCACAATATCCATTTACATTAAAAAGTTTTTTCCCCATAAATGTCAAGTAGGAATTTAGAAATATGCTCTGTGCAGAAAAGCCGAAGATTATAAAACAAAATAATGCCAGCTGTTTGGGGATTTAAGTGCTCAAATGGATTATATATTTGAACCGAACTGGATTTCCTTATAATAAATAAAACAAATGCAAGCTCGAAAGGCAACAAAGGAGAGCTCTCATCACTGGATTAAGATACAAAAGAAAAACAGTTAATTTTTTCCAACGCGTGAGGTATGGCAACTGCTGTGAATATCGGTTTGGGGGGAGGAGGAGGGGAAGAAAAATAAAATAAAATAAAATTTAAAAAAATAGAAAGAGCGGAGCGGAGGGGTCGGGCGGAGCGGAGCGGACAGCGCTGGTCCCGGTCCCGGGCGGCACCGGCTGGGAGGGCAGCGCGGCCTCTGCCCCTCCGTGGGGTTTGTTTGGCTGCAAAGTTCTTCGTGGGGGGAAAAAAAAAAAAAAAGAAAAAGAAAAAGGAAAAAAAAAAAGAAAAGAGGAAAGAAAAGAAATGAGGAAAGAAAGAAATGAAAGAAAGAAAACCAAAAGAAAGAAAAAGGGGAAAAAAAAAAAAAGAAGAAGCCCCCGGGCGGAGAGGGGATACCCTGCGGCGGGCTGCAGGGAGGAAGCGCCTGGGGTTTTGTAAAAGAATAAAAGGAGGAGAAAGGGAGGAAAAAAAGCAACCAACACCTACCTACGGCTGTGCGCGGCGCGGCCCCCCCGTCCCGCAGCCGGAACGGCACCGGCGCCCGCGGGGGGAGCGCGGAGCGGGCGGCCCGGAGCGGCCCCACTCCTCCCGCTTCAGTATTCGCTGCCACTCGGAGAGGTTTTCAATACAAGGAAATAAAATAAAATCAAGAGGGGCGATGCCCACGTTGCAGCCTACAGATTGCCCCGCGGGTCCGATGTGGGCGGCGGTAAATTAAACAGGTGTTTGGTGGCACGGCACGGTCCGGCCCGGCACGGTTCGGCACGGCTCGGTACGGCACAGCTCCGCACGGACGGCACTGCCCGACCCGACCCGGTACGGCACGGCTCAGCTCGGCACGGCCCGACCCGACACGGCTCAGCTCGGCACAGCCCCGCACGGACGGCACGGCACGGCACGGCACGGCACGGCCCGACCCGGTGCGGTGCGGCGCGGCGCGGCGCGGCGCGGCACGGCACGGCACGGCACAGCACGGCACGGCACGGCCCGACTCGGCACGGCTCGGTCGGGCTGCCCTCGCCCACCCTCCCTCCGCCCCCCCGCCCTGCCCTACCCGTTCCGTGCTCCTTTTTCTACCACTTTTTCCCCTCCTCAAAGCCCCGGGTCACACAGATCATCAAACGCGGGGATGACCGCGGAGTTGTTTGAATTTATTGCAACAATCACTTACCATCCACGTTTCCTGTGTGGAAGGATAAGCATTCAACACAACTCTTTAAGTAGACAGTTCCTAATGATTTCATTGTGGTCAAACAGATGGTTTTTATGTATTTAGATCTGAAGGTGAGGAATTATTTTCCGTGCTTCCACCCCTATTTACAGCTTCCCTGCTCTAGAGCCGGCGAAAAAGAAATAAAACCCTGCGAGCTCTCGACGATCCGGAAAGTTTTCTAAGCGAAAACACGCACAAATCCCTTCACCTTTGCGGCTCTCCACGCTCCGCGATTGACACGTGGAGTAATTTTAGCGCATTCGTTGCAGAACGGCGACAATTTAAAGCGACTCTACCTTTGTTTGAGCGGAGCGGTGCGGTGCGGGAGGGCTCCTACCTGGAGGCGGTCGGGGAAGGGGAGGAAAAACGCCGGGGATGGAGAAGCCGAGCTGGGGGCGAAACTTCAGCCCCGGCCGAATTTAAGCTGAGCGGCACCGGCGCACAAATCGCTCTTCCGACTGGGGATCGCGCATTTTGGGGACGGCTTAAAAACTAGAAAAGTTCGCCCGGTGATTAAAAAAAAAAAATTAAAATTAAAAAAAAAAAAAAAAAAAAAAAGAGGAAAGCTTCGGAGGGAATGGGATCCTCCGGCTGCTCGGCGTGCAGAGAGCCCGGCGGTGCTGCGGGCACTTGTATTGCAAAAGAAAAACGCTCGCGTGTTTTAAACAGAAAGGGTGGGGGGGTGAGGGGGGAGAGAAAAAAAGGAAAAAAAATCAGAAAAAAAAAAAAAAGCGGAGGGTCTGCGCGTGGCACAGGCAGCAGATCTGCTTATTTCCTTTGAAAAAGTTTTTGTTTTGCAGCCGCTGGGAAATGAAATCGTTGCTGCCCGGAGCAACGGTGGAGAGAGAGAGATCGCAGCGGAGGGCAGCGAGGAAACAACTCGCCGCGCTGCCCCTCCAAATTAAAAATAATAATAATAATAGAAGAGTTAAAAAGGGAAAGATTTCGGAGCGAGGGCTCCGCGCTCCGGGTCGGGTCGAGTCCCCCCGCCCAGCGCCGTCCCCGGGCCCCCGGCACCTGATCCCCCTGCTGGCTGCCGGTCCCCCCCGAAAGGCACCGGGGGGAGGGGGGTGGATCCGGGCGGCCGGGGGCTCTCCGAGGCGGTGGGGGGGGGGCCTTTTATCCGCCTTTCCCCTCGGCATTACCATGCCGCTCCCCACCCGCCCACCCGGCCCTCCGAGCAGCCCTGCTCGCCGGGGCTGGGGAAGGAGAAAGGGGAAAGGGAGAAGGAGCGGGGAGTCGGGGAGGGAGGGGGGAAAGTTGCCCTGCGAAGTTTGCCCGGTGCCGGTACTCACGGTGCGGGGAGCGGGGCAGTCCCGGGCGTGCTGGCCCCGCTGCTGCATGGAGCGGAGCGGGAGGCGCCGGGGGTGCGAGGGAAGGAGCAGTGCTGCCTCTCAGTGCCGGCTCTCATCAGTGAATGAGCCTCCACTCTCCGAGGGACTCCCGGCTGCACACACACAGTCACACACACACACACACGCGCGCACACGCGCGCACACACGCACACACACACTCGCACACCGAGCCGGGCTCAGCACTGCATACATTAGGGCGCTCGGGCACTATGGGAAATGCAGTCCAGCATCGGGAGCCCACCCGCCTGCCGCACGCAGCCCCCGAAGTTGCTCAAATAAAGGGCAGGGGAGCTGCTGCCCTCCCAGCGTGCCGTGCCCCCCCCGGCCCCTCCGCGCTGCCCTACCCAGCTCCCGGCACCCGCTGTGTTTTGCATCCCAAATATCAGCATCCCCCGCAGCGGGCAGCCCGGACCCCCCCAGCTTCGAGCGGGAGGCATGGGAGCCCCCCCGGGGTTCGGGCACAGAGCTTCTCCCCCCACCCCCCGCTGTGCATTCCGGCACCCGGGGGAGCAGCGCCTCCAAATCCACCTTTAACATCCCCAAGATCGGGGACTTGTCAGCGTTGCCCCGATGGCTGCATGCATAGAGCTGGCTTAATGCTCCCTGGTGTTGTCCTGTGCAAAACTGCCTGCTGCATGGAATGGAAGAGTGAGTTTCAAATGGGGGATCAGATGAAAGACGTTATTGCCTTCTTGTTTTGCGTGAAGTACACAGGGGACTGGGATGATGGACTTATTTATTCCACCCAGGAGGGAACCTTTTTGTTTTTATTCACCAACTGCTAAATAATTTTGGGTTGTTCTTAAAAATAGAATAATCCAGCCAGCGCCAGCTCTTGCCTAACTCTGCACTGCCACTTCCAAAATATGACCATACTACGTAGCACAGGCTACAAATAGAAGTCTTCTCCATTAGCATCATCAACTGCTTGGGCTGTCTTCAGTCCGTGAGGCAGAGGAAGGGACAATGTGCTTCTGTCACCCAACAGCTGTGGTGTGAGCAGCAACCCACTGCTGAGGTCTGTAGGTTGTTTCTACCTCATGCTGCCCTGCGGTGTGAACGATCCACCCAGTGAGAGGTGTCCATGCCTGGGACATGGGAAGGCCCATAGGGGGTTGCTCTTGCAGTGCACTGAAGCTGCTCCATCCGTACCACACTTCGTGTTCAATTTCCTCCTCTTCCCTTTATTTCTCACTGAAATTGTCTCTATCTTCATAGAATCACAGAATCACAGAGGTTGGAAAAGGCCTCTAAGATCACCCAGTCCAATCCCACCCCACCCTACCATGCCCACTGACCACATTCCTCAGTGCCACATCCCCACTGTTCTGGAACACCTCCAGGGATGGTGACCCCACCACCTCCCTGGGCAGCTGTGCCACTGCATCACCGCTCTTTTGGAGAATTGTATATTCCTAATATCCAGCCTGAACTTCCCCTGGCACAACTTAAGGCCATTGCCTTAATGGCCATGCCCCAGGGAATGGGCACCACACACATTCCTAAGGCATTGGTCCTGCAGCATGCCCCACCCCGACATGACCAAACAGCTGAGGACTGAGGTGTATGTTCCGTAGGTTGATATGGATTGGCCATGTTTAAATAACATCAGAGTTGTGACACATGTCAGGAAAACGCATTAAAGCAGCCCCCATTTCCCAAGGATTTGGAGAAAATGCTCAGCTTGTGAGCACTGCAGTCCAACTTGAGCTTCAGCTTCATAGTAGCAATTACAGAATCTTGGTAAGAAAATGCTTTTATTATAAGGCTGTATTTTTGGTACTTACAACATTGTGAAAAATGATCCCTCCGATTTCAACTTCTTACTTTTGTTCTTAGCCAAAAAGCAATTTGATTTTTTTTTTTTTTTTACATTTTCACTTCCTTAGTATGGAAAAAAGGATCTGAATCCAGAGCTGGGCTCCAGTTAATGCGAGCTGAGAATCAAGCTCCGTGTTCTGAGGCCTGAAAAATAATAACACAGCTTTATGTAACTTTATGTTACCGCACTATTACCCGAGAACTTAATACAGTTTGGATTTAAGGAATAAGCCTGGCATCCAGCTGCCTTCTGTGAGTAACGTCTTCAGAGGAAAGCGAGAAGATACACTCAAGTTATTTATATTTGTAATTACCATTAATCCGTATTACTAATGAGGGCTTTGATCCTGAAAATGGATCCATAAACACGGCCTTGTGCACCGCCACGGAGCTGCGCTATGCACAGAGGCCCATAGGAAAAATTTCCACTGACATACATTCAGTGCTGATCATTTGGACCCCGAAATAACTTTGAGCATCTGATTTAACGTCGTGCTCATTGTTCGCCTCGAAGAGTAATAAGGGGTGCCTCCGTTTCATATTTTTTCTGCACTTAATATTAAAACAAAATTTGAGGTCGTTACGGTCTGTCGCAGCGCCGTAACTGCTCTGTGCAGGAGCTGCTCTAAATACTGACGGCGGAATTAAATTAATATATACAAATCTGAACCTACGGAGTTGATTAGATGCACTTAACTTTATGCATGCAGATTTCAATAGGATTACCAATAATACATAAAGTCAAGCCTATGTGCAAATCACGCCGGGAGCGGTGCCTGCTGGCTCCTTATGGCCATCAGCGTAAGGATCGTAAAGCACGACTCCTCGTTTGTCATCGTGTCCTCCAGCTTCTATTTCATAACCAAAATCGGTACATATGATACATTCTAGCAGCAACTAGGGAACGTGTGGGGTAGGGATGTGCCAGCATGGGATCCCGCTGCCTGTCGGCAACCACCCTGCTGCAGAGGAGCACAGTGCAAGGAGAAAGTGCTGGAATTTGGCAGCCCTGTGACCACGTCCTGCAGCCTCTGGAACCATCCCCAGGCTCAGGCTCTCACTGCACCTTTCATCTACAGTATGGGTGGAGGAAGGAAAATGGGCGCACGAATGGATTATTCCAAATCAAGCGTTCTATCTCAGCTGTGCTTTGAGGCACCCAGGGCTTGCAGTGCCTGTGTAAGCTCCATGCAAGCTCCATGCCCTCTGCTGGCTACAGCCAGGCTGTCAGCAGCGTGCCACCTGCCCTGCCCTCATGCTGGGGCCAGGATGCTCATCCCAACTCTGCCCAGCTGGGTTTGCCCACTTGTTTCCTCGAAGCCACGGTCTGAATTGTGGCTGCACATGGTAAGGTGAGCTTGAAGGCAGGCTCTACGTGGAGTCATGGCTCGTTCTGGTCCTACAAGTGAGGGTGTCCAAGGTGAGGATGGAGCTCTGGGTTTGGGAGCATCTTAAGAGAATCACAGAATTATCTGAGTTGTAAGGGATCCCTAAGGGTCGTCTAGTCCCACTCCCCTGCAAAGAATAGTAGCACCCACAGATCCATCAGGCGCTCAGAGCCCTGCCCAGCCTGATCCTGAGGATGTTCCAGCAGGGGCATCCACCACTGCTCTGGGCAACCTGTGCCAGTGCCTCACCATCTTATTGTAAAGAACTTCCATATATTCAATCCAAATTCTCTTTGAGTTTGAAACCACTTCCCCTTGTCCCATCACAACAGACCTGCTAAAGAGTCTGTCCCCTTCTTTCTTATAGCCCCTTCTTAAGATGTAGAGGGCCACAGGCAAGGCCTTCTTGGGATGATTTTTTTGCTGGGGAACATATTCTCCCCAGACCTGTAGCAGCCAAGCCTGTGTGATTCGCATCCTTCACATCCTTCCCTATTGATTATTCTTACCGTTTGCTCCCACCACTCTGGACACTTGCTTTCCATACAAGAAAGTGTACACCCACTCCTTTTTCAGGGCTTTTCTGAGTCCCTCTCTGAGTGATATCCTGTTGCTATGAGTTCCACAGGCTAATGGTGTGGAAAAATATTTCCCTGTGACAGGAGCTACACCTGTCCAAGCCCCCTTCTGTGCACCATCCATCACTCTGACAGCATAGGTGAGTTGCCCGGGATCATGTCAAAGCGTGAAATAGCTATAAAGGCAAAGCATATGTGTTTGTCATCTTTGTCATTAATGGGATCAAGCACAACTAAGGCAAAGGCATTGAACTGTGCCTTGCAAGCCATGAGAAGGTGGAGCCGTGTCCAGAGCAGCTCAGAGCAGTGGCTTTGGTCCATGGAAAGTACACGGGCAGAGCAACGTGTTCATAGAATCATAGAATCAGCAGGGTTGGAAAAAAACATTAAGATAATCAAGTCTAACTGCCTTCCCATCAATGTGCTTTGCTCGTATGCACGTCTGTGGTTGCTGTGATTGCACATCAAGGACTGTGACAGGTTTGTTCTGGGGAGATGGACCAGCTATGTTCAATGGGGAGCTGGATGACCCCCACCATTCCTCTTGGCCTGGCGACCACAGCAGAGCAGGACAGACTAGGGAGCTGTTAAGGCAGCTCTCCTATGTGATTAGTTTGAGCCAAACATGAGCTAAAATCAATGGGAAACTTGTGTGAGTTAGGGCTGCACTCATCAGTCAGAGTTTGCAGCAGCCAAGTGCAGCGTGATTGTTATTAATATCTGCTACAGGTATGTACGCTGAAACGGTGCTTTACAGCAAAAAGAAAGATAAGTTGCTCTTGCTCAAGAACATGCTGTCTGAGAAGCTAATCCTGAGCTGCACATCTGTAGTAATAGAAACAGGATGTTCTTGGAAGTAAACACGCCTTACGTGCATTGCTCACAATGCTGTGTAACACAGGGCTGCAGTGTAGTTCGGGATGCTGAGGGTTATCATGACACAGTCTTGTCCAAGAGCTCACTAGATATCAGCCACATGCCATGGGTGATGTGGGACACGCCTGTGTCTTCTTTCAATGGAAAATACTTCCTTCTGGCACAGCATCAGCCCTGACATCAGTGCCAGCAGTGGTGCGTGCTGGGACCGTTGCCATGCTGTGGTATGATTGAAACCCACACACCTTAGCTGCTCTGGTGGGCAGCACAACGTGGCAGCCCTGTGCACAGCCACCAATGATGCAGAGTTTGCGGTGGCCCACTGCATTGATGTTGTGTCCCCAAAGACCCCTCCTCCTTGGGACCCTCTGTTCCTCTGCGGGGTTAAGATTAAGATAATTAAGATGCACTTCAGAGCTCCATCTCCCCTGGCTGCAGAGGCCATGGCCACAATCTCTTCCTACAGATCCAAACACTGCTGGTTTCCTCCCACGGTAGGCTCCTACTGCCGCTTTCCAGGACTCAGTGCCTGGTTCTCTCCTGTTTCCCTCCTGGGAAATTACCCATCTTCCTCCCAGAAATGCGTGTCTTCTTTCTGCCAGTCTTTTTCACGAGTCACTTCTCACCAGCAGTTCCAATCCCCTTTTCTTGCCCCTCTCTTGTCCTTTAATCCAGCTCACATTACTCTAGCAGTAAATTATTTAAAGCAGGCAAATGCGTGCAACAAGCGAGCTTTCTGTCAGACATGAATCTGTTCAGGAACTGATACACTCAAAATTCCTTTCTCTTGGCCCAGCTGTAGCTTTAGCTTGTATTTTTTTTCCCTTATCCAGCCCCAGTGCCCCACATATCACACCCCTTGCAGAGGTCCATAGGAACCCTACAGACGTGCACTTCTTTTAGTCCTGTGTTCTTACACTGGTTTTCATCAGACTCCTTTCCATGCATCCTTCCAGTACTCCATCAAGCCACCTGTGCACATCATAGGTGCTCTTCTTCCCTTAAGCTTGTGCCAGGGAGAAACAGTCACAAGGATTGATCAGGGGATGTTACACACACCTGAGACACTCTTCTGGGAAATTTTGAGCTTTGGTAGGATTTGAGTCCTCTCATAGATGTTCTCAAAGCTGAGTCAGGTTTGAATTGCCCTGAAGACAGTCTCTCTTACATCAATGCATGGTAATGGACACTGGTTGTAGTGTCATCTCTCGAAATAGAAATGCATGCCCACAGAGACAAGGACAAGCCGTCTTCCATAAGGAGCAGGTCTGAAGGTGGATCTCTGTTGGTCTTTCTCTTACATGTTCAGTCAGTGTGACCATCCCCTCCCCCACAGTCCTGCAGGGATATATTTCAGTTGGCTAATTATAAATTCCCTCTGTCGTGCATCAGCTGGATGCAGCATGCCTGGTGGCATGAACCTCGCCTCCTTCATTGGTGCTGTGCACCTCTCTTGCTGCAGGCGAAAGTAATTTCCCCAGCCTGGAAATGTGATTTAATTTGACCTTGTTCACACAGGTTCTGCATCTTTTACATTCCCACCCCCAATGATAAAACAGGATCAGAGGAAATTGCTGTGATTCACGGCGATGCCCGCCTTCAGCCTCCAGTTCTGCTTGATTCTCCCTCTCCCCCATCCCCTGCTCTGCCTGCTTTCCTTACGGAGTACTTCTGAATGCAGGTGGAAGCTGTGAGAGGGATGTGAGGACGTGCCACCACATGCTCGTGTCACATACTTGCTGCCAATGATCCCATTTACAGGAGCGTCTGCAGAGCTCTGTGCACTCTCCTTTGCAAGCTCAGAAGATCTTCTTGGTGGGATGCCCTCCTCTTGGTACGAGTTTGATCCTCAGCCGTGAGACCTCAGTGAGCTTCTCTAGTGACTATGGCCTTTTTAGCAGTGCCAGATTACAGGCTTGGGGTAGCTGAGCTGTCAGAATGGCATTTATATCACAGCTCCTACTTGGGAGCATCCAAATGCACACGGGATGCTTGGCGAGGCATGCGCTCAGCTGTCTCCTCCAGTAAATTCGGGCATGGGAACAGCAAGCCATTTTACACCAGCTCACAAAAGCCAGGAGCCATGACAAGAAACACTGGCTATCTGCAGTAATAAGCTGCAGAGAGCCATGGAAGCATGCTTACAATATTTTCCCAGTAATGGGGATGGCATCAATTGTCAGCGAAGCAGACAATCTGGCTGCACGTGTCATTCAGACTTTTTAATGCTCTGCTTCTTGTCTGTCGGCTTTCCCTTTTGTGCTGAACTGTTGCTAGAGACCTGGAAAATCTGCTGGGTCCTGTGCCAGATAGTGTGGAAGCTTTCCCTCCAAATACAGGCAGCTTTTATCTCGTTTTAGCTGTTTGGGACTGCTACTCATTACAGAGAGTTTCTGAAGGGGCTAAGAATTATCCCCTAAAAGGATATCAGAGCTAGATTAGACACTGCAACTGCCATAGAAGATCATGCTTGCTCTTTCTGCCCTTCAGCAATTCACATCAAATGGACTAGATGATCTTAGTTTGGACTCAGTGATCTTAGTGGTCTTTCCAACCTTCGTGATTCTAAATGGAAAATGGTCTGAACAAGGCATGCCCAAACCAAGGGCTGTGGAGATGTGACACTGAGGAACATGGTCAGTGGGCATGGTGGGGTGGGGTTGGACGGGGTGGTCTTAGAGGTCTTTTCCAAGCTTTACAGTTCTATTTGGACAACACACATCCACCCATTCTGACCCACTGACATCCAAGCACTGCCTGCTGCAGAACAATGTTTTTGTGCCACCCACTGTTTCCATTCACCACCCACCACCACCCCAGGCAGGCTGTGTAGGGCTCAGCAAGCCACTCGCTCTCTCTGGCTCCATCTTAAACTCACCTTCCTTACTGCACATCTTGGCTCATTTTCACTCTCTCAGAGAGGAGTTCGCCTCCACCCCTTGTCTTCAAGAGGGAACAAGCATACTGATGCTCCCCTCCACCCTCTCGCTGTCTCTTATCTATTTAAACTGTAATGTTTTAGGAGCAGGGACATTAACCCTCATCTGGATTAGCATCGCTCTAATGTAAATAATATTAGTTACATTATAGATGTTTCCGTAATTAGAATTCTTCTTTCTATAGGCATTTAAACACCTCGTCTCCTCATTTGACAGTTATGCTATTTGATTTGTGTTCTCCTGATGTGGAGAGTGGTACAGAAACCCTTTTATCTCTCCTGATGAAGGGGTTTGGGCTTTGATTGGATTTGTTTTTTTTAGCAGTCCTTGCGGGGAGGAACCCGTGGATAGGAGGGTATGATCTGCGTAAGGTGGAATTTGAATGAGGTTAAATTACGTGGTTTTAACCACTGTTTTATCACGGAGTCTTTATTCAAACTGCCCAGAGAGCTGTGGGCATCCCATCCCTGGAGATGCTCAAGGCTGGGTGGGATGGGTCCTGGGCAGCCTGAGCTGGTGGTCCATGGCAGGGTTTGGGATGGATGGGCTTTAAGGTCCCTTCCAACCCAACCCATTCTATTATTCCATGAAAAAGTATGTGGTAAGGATGAGCCAATCCAAAAACAAGAGACAAAAAGAGCTGGCCTGGGTGGCGAGACATTTTGGGAAGAAAGCTTGTCTTGCCTATACCCCCTCACCTGCCTTTGAGCAGGATGCATCCATGTTTACTGACATGTGCAGAGGAGTGCACTGGTGAAAGAATTTACCAGGGTTGGCTTTATCAGAGAGGCTTGTCTCAGCAGATGGCTGTGTGTTTTAAATTTAAACCGAGGCATAAATAGTGGAAAAGAGAAGAGGGTAATAAGAAAAATATTAAACTGCCCGGTGCAAATCCTTGGGGAACTTCTACTGCAATAACTGACCTCCCATATAGCACCATTTATTTCATATGCTGGCAGCTTTATAGGTGCTTGTACAGCTACAGACGAACACCAATTTGCCAGTGCAGTTTGTTTTGATAACTGTTGTTTTCAATAAATCTATATTAAAATCAAAGTGAAAATTAAATAGACCGAAGTCAGTAGCACTGGAGATAAGGGAGAGCATTATACACCAGAGCTCGCTCTTACCTCCACTGTGCGTGATGCATTTTGGCAGTCCCAGCCGCGCTTTTTGATGCCTCTCTGCATATTCCCACCTCTGTGCACCATCCTTCCTATCCCGGCCCTGCGGGTGCCTCCAGTGACAGCAGAGGAAGAGAGGGAGGAAAGAAGAGAGAATAGAAAGCCCAGCACCAGGGCTGGGAAGGAAGGAAAGAAGAAAGCAAGGAAGGACGGAGCGAGTGCGGGGAAATGAGGGGAGGAAGAGAGAGGCTGGAAAAGGAAAGAGGGACGCCAAGCGCTGGAGGGAAAAGACAAAGAGGCAGAAAATAGAATAAACAGAGGGAAGGCAACGGGGAAATCAAAGCAGTGCAGACTGAAGAGAGCAAGGCTGGTGGGACCATGCTCTGTGCACACCCTGCAGAGCTCAGGTGGGCTTTGGGAGTGCGGGAGGGACAGGGGATGCCTTGAATCTTGGCAATTGCCAGGAACCTAGGCAATACCCTACAGACCTGGAGAGCACAGCTGGAAGGGCAGCAGCTAGGGCTGGCCAGGTTATTAGTTAATTGCTCTGGGGCTGTTTGGAGGAGGCTAGATCCAGGAGATGCTGCCTAGCACTGAACATCACGCTCGAGTCCAAAGAAATAATGAACAGAAAAGATTTCATGGTAGAGCAGGTCCATGTTTTTCCAGCAGACCAGTTTTCTATCAGAAAATGTTGATCGGAGCAACTGGAAACATTTCCTAGGACGTGCTGATATTATCCAAGCTTTTACTGGGAAAATATCCACAGTGTTTGTCTGTGTTCTTTTTTATTCATGTCCTCCTGACAGCATTGTTTCACCCTCTGCACCCCTTTTGGTCCAAGTACTTGGTCCAAAACATGAGGTCTCCAGAACTGGGGGCTGCCAGGAGCTCTTTTGGTCCAATATTTCCTTCTTCCTTCACTTCCCCGATCACAGCAAGGATCCAAGGAGCAGCGACAAGGTGGCAGCAGGGCTGGGTGACAGCCCTTTTAGGCATGGGTGTTCGATTTCATGGAGAAACTCAGCCCTTCTCAAAGGGATCTTAAACAGGGTGGAGGTTCCGCCTGCCTCTGTAATATGCAATAAAATGAGATGTAGCAGTGTGGTGTAACGCATGGTTGGGACTTCCAGAGTGTAATAAGAAATGCTGGAGTGGTAGAGTGAAAAGAAAAGCACTATTTTTATTTTGGAATATGTCATCAAACAAAAAAACAAAAAGAACCCCAAACCTTGAGAACTACAGTTTCTGCCCCAGCTCAGGTCAGAAACCATATTTTTTGCAACTGCAGGATTTCCCAAGGGACAGGAATTCCTTTATTATTATTTTTGGCCAGCTGTCTTCCATATGACGGCCCGTGAAAGGCATTTTATCTCACGTTAAAGCCTTCCACATAAAAATGTCTCTCTACCTTCCAGCAGGTGTGCTCGTCCTGTGGGGAGATTTGCTTTATCAGCAATTTGTTCCTCCAGGAGAAACGCTTAATTTTCGATGTTTTTTCCATTTACACTTCGAGTTCAAGACACTTGAGCAGCCCCTCAGTATTGGGTGGCCTGTGCTGGCGTCCTTTATGCACTGCAACCCTATTAGCTAAAATACTGGCAAAAAGATTTTGCTGAAATGCTTTTTTTTTTTTTTTTTTTTTTAACGTCCCATTAAAAATGTTTAAAATGTTTAAAAATGTCCCGTTTCGTTGGTGCTGATGCCCTCACTTTGAAATACAGCTTTCCCATGACGGCATAGCAGTAAAACACATTCAGCTTTTTATTTTTTTTTTATTTTTATTTTTTACTAGTTAGCGATGGAGTTTTGCTATAGCCATTAAAATATAAAGAATAAACTGCACCCAACTGTACAATATTTTTTTTTACCGGCGTTTATGGTGACAATATAAACTGTGAGGGTTAAGCCTGCATTTTTTTGTGGATGGCACTGGAATATCGAGATTAAGTATACAGCTTGAGCACAAGGCTTTTATGG